>NW_026068112.1:1148208-1200939 GCF_014885135.2 Alexandromys fortis
GACGGGGGGGGAGAAAACTACTCATTTCTTAATTTCTTATCAGTCTTATCTTTTGGCTCTCAACCTGGAGAGAACAAGCAAGACCCAGAGAAGCAATAGTCAACAGCCAGGGAAGTCATCCAGGTTGACTGGGCATGGTGTAACACGCCTTCAATCCCAGACTCAGGAGGCAGAGGCAGGTAGGGCCACAGTGTCCAGAACAGCCAGGGCTACATAGTGACCCTTACTGGCCAGCAGATCTACAGGAGAAAATGAAACAGGTACCATCCCCAAAGAACAGTGAGCATCAGACACCTGCACACAAGACTGGCACTCCATACCAAGGCATTCAGTTTCTTCAAGTGAGGCAGAGAATGATCACTAAGACTGTTCAGAAGGGAAGTGAGAGGCACACACAGTGTCAGTGCTGAGGACAGGGTCTGGACAGCAAACCAAGACATCTGGCAAAGCGACCTATTTTCCCTCTTCCTCCTCCTCTTTCTCCTTTATTCTTTGAGACAGTATCTATGCAGTGCAGGCTGGTCTCAAACTCATGACCTTACTGCCTCAGCAGCTCAAGCAGCCCAAGTGCTGAAATGACAAGCTCACCACCACAGCTGCCATAACCTATTTCTTTTTTTTTTTTTTTTTTCCTTTTTCCTTCAAGACAGGGTTTCTCTGTAGCTTTGGAGCCTGTCCTGGAACTAGCTCTTGTAGACCAGGCTGGCCTGAACTCACAGAGATCTGCTTGCCTCTGCCTCCCGAGTGCCAGGATTAAAGGCATGCACAACCTTACCCAGCATTCATAACCTATTTCTTACAAAGGCACATCCAGAACATAAAAACTTGTCTGCAAGTCAACATCCTCAAGCCAGGAAAGAACTGCTGCCTTCAATTTCCCTCCCCCCCCCCCCCCCCAGAAAGATGAAAAACAGTTTGGCACTGAACGCCGGGATCCAGATGAGGCAGGGGACAGTCTACGACTCGCGGAGTAGGGGAGCCAAGGAGTCCCCACCTCTCATCCTCCTTGAATAGAGAGAAGAGGTGGCAGCATTCAGACTGACCTATGGACTGGGCGCTGTGACAGGTGGAGAGAGAGCAGGAGCCGGAGGGTCAGTGTGAGCGGAGGCACCAGGCTCTGAATTTCAAGTGGAGCTGCCGCAGGAGGCGGACACCTCAGCCCACAGCTGAGCTGGGCTGGGCTCTGACTCTTTCAGCAGCTCCGCCCCCACCCTCCACAGAAGCACTTGCGAAATCCCTCTCTGCCTGTCACGGGTCAGTCAGTATTCCAGCTTGAGGACTTTACCCTCCTGTCCCCACTCCTGGTCACTGCTCTTTCGGATGAAACCAGAGGTCAGCAAAGACGATAAAGGGTTTTCAGCTCCACACACCCCACCATGCATTCCAGGCCTCGCCGTGGAGGGCAGTGTTCCTTCCCACTCCACCTTAGCACGAATAAATATTTAATTTGTTGAAAAGAGATGGGAGCCTCTCAAAGTGAACAAAACTAAATGTAACTGCCCACACAAGCACACATTCTTCCTAGAGAGAAGCAAAAAACTGAGCAGGAAAGGGAAGAGCAGCAAACCAGACACATGGGGCAGTCCGCGCAGCTCCGTCTCTTCCTCCCCACCTTGTGGTTTAGCCAGATAGGAGTGGGGACCAATGCCTGACCCTGGCATCTGACTACCTCGTTTCGCGGGGCCTAACTTCTCCTCCAGGGAGATCTAAATTCCTAGCCTTGGGCTATCCCGTCACATTTAGTAGGATGTTTTCTCATTAGAACCTCTAGAGGGTTAAGGATACGGAGGACTGGCTGAGGGCCTGCAGGGTGGGTGGAGCCTCTCTCCTGGACTCCGAGAGCAGAGGAATGTCTAGTGCCTTTCTTATCCCTACAAAGAAGGTAAGAGCTAGGGGCTGGGGGTGGGGCAAGTGGGTATCACAGAAACGGCTGAGGGAAAGAAAGCACTAGAACAACACACCAGCCCTCCTCCACCCTGTGAGTGGAGTGGTGTGTAACTAGGGGGTGCGGGCCAGTGGGGGCTGCATGCTGGGCTTCAAGCGTGCTGTGATCAGAGTCCCTGCTGTCCAGAACAGCAGAGAAGCTGACCCAGATCCAGCAGGGAGGGGAAGGGGCTGGAGTTTCCAGCCAGTCTCTTACACATCTCCCCAGAACCAGTCTGCTCCCTGCTGCACCCCAGGCGGCACTGGCACCAGCTCACCAAGACAAGCATCCATAAACATCAGGCCGAGGAAAGGCAACATTCAGCCCCCTCGTCCCTAAGGGTAGATGGAGTCTTGATTACACCTGCAGCTTTTCCACTCACAAAAATTATGCCACCTGCACACACAGAGAGATACGGTGTATGTGTTCATCTACTGGTCTCCCACTCTGCACACCTGCCTCAGACACAGATACCACGCTGGAGAGGGGCCAGTGCGGCAGGGATTTCACAGGCATTGTCTGACTCCCAAATGGAGCAGGTTCAACCTGGCTCCAGCCTCTCCCCAGCAGATGAAAAGGGTGGGAGACAGGTGCCAATGGAGCTTGCAGGCCCAGAGGGATGGAAGGGATAAGTGTAGCTAGCCTGTAAGAAAAACTGCTCAGACTCAATGGATAACAGTCCTAGTGATTCTGTTTGCAGAGAGATTAAAAAAGAGAGGGTCCCACGGGCTCTGGGGTCTGAAGGAGGTTGGAGTAATCTTTCTTGTTGAAAACTTTCCTTCCAGGGAGCATCAGCTGCTCATGGACTTCTCTCTAGCAGGTGAAAAACAATGGGCGAAGTCAAAAGGTGTGTCTCTGCTTCAGGATACTACTACTGCACCAGCCCAAAAATATGGGTCAGATTCTGGCAAAGATGGGGGTGTGAGGTGGCAACCATGCGACCCCAGGCTTCATGTGGCCTAGAGCTTGTCTGAGAAGTTCACAAACTCCACCCCCAACCCAAACTCGTTATAAGAGTGTGGCCCCCAGAGACAGGGAGAAGCCAGCAGGTTTAAGCAGCAGCTGAGTGTGGATGGGTGACGGAAAGGGACAGTATGGGGTCACTCTGCCTGTGGCCAGAGGCCAGAGGGAAAGTGCCCTCTCTCCGGGGCAAAACTCGGCCGGAGGCCCAGTGAGGTGAAAGAGGTATGGGGCAGGAATGGAGACAAGGACAAATTCACACACACACACACAAACACACACACACATACATACGCACACACAAACACACACACATATAAACACACGCACGTGCGCGCACACATCTTAGAAAGTAAGTACTGTGTGGCCAGAACCAGGAACCTAAGAAGCAGTGTTGCAGCCCAATCCTTACCCTCAAGGGCCCCATCACAAGTGCCATCAACAAACTTGAAGCTAGCCACCTCGGTTCTGGGATGGGAAGTGGCTTCTTTCCCCAGCTCTAACATAAACAGAAGTAATTGCCTGCAGGAGGCCTTCCCTAATTCAGTTCTCCGGGAAGACCGCCTCACTCCAGACCTCACGATGCTTACAACTCCCTGACTGCCGAGGCTGGCAACTCAAATAACTGAGATCTGGTTCGGATGCCAGGAGCGCGTCTGAGGCACAGGAACACTCCCAAGCTCATGCCAACGATGAATGTCACGCACCTGCCCTAGCAAACTAGCTCCAGGGCCTCTGAGCCTGTAATTAGCAAGTTGCCACCCGTAAAGCTAGTTTCACCAGCTGCTCCCAGAGCTGGCCACGCACACCCCATAACGGTACAGGAATCTTAGCCCTTTGGGGCCAGGACAGAGCAAGTCTTACTCCTTCCTGTTTCCCGTTCGGCACATGGACGCTCTTAACCTCTCTTCTGGGATGGGCAAAAGGGGCCCAGCAGCAGTGGCTGAGGCGGCGGCGGCCACAGCAGCAGCACCAGGGGCCGCCACCGCTCTTCCCGGGCCTCTCTGCACTCAGGCCCCGGGACGCACGCGGCCCCCCAGGAGGTTCTCGCACCAAAGGTCGGCGTCTTTGGCTCGGGTCCTGGGCGAGCGCCGGGCTCCGGCCCTTACCTGTTGCCCCGCAGGCCTTCTCCCCGCCAAGGCCCCGGCCCGGCCCGGCGCGCTCGCTCCCGCAGTGCTGGGCCCTCCCTCCGGCAGGCCGGCCGCCATGAGCCGGTGGAGTCCCCGGCGCCTTCGAGCTGCGCCCCGAGCCCCCGCGCCTGCCGCCTCCTCGCGGCCCCCACGGCCCCCGCGCACGGCGCACGAACTCACTCGGTGGCCGGTGCAGAGCTGGCCGGCCCGGGCGCCGCTGCTCCGTCTCCTCTCCGAGCGCCCGGCCCGTGCGCACTGGCTGGGCCGGGTCCTCTCCTCCCCCTTCCGCCGCCCGCGGCTCCCTCCCTCCTTCCTCCTCTGCCCGCCGAACCCCGGCGAGCCCAGGCCGAGCCCAGCCGAGGAGGGAAGGCCCCGCGTGCGCCGAGCCGAGCTGGCCGTGGGCCGCGCCTGGGCGGGACCAGAGTCCCGGAACCCCGCGCTGCGCCTGTGGAGCCTCGGAGCCCCGACGGGGCGGGTAGCTCCCGCGCTGGCGGCCGCCCGGGTCTCTGGGTGGCGCGGAGGCGGCCCACCGGGAAGGGGCCCCCAGGCGCCTGAGGACACGGCTCACAGCCGGCTGCCTCTGCCCCACCCCGCGGCCCAGCTGCGGTCGACGGCCTCAGCCCGGCGTGCAGCCCTCAGTTCCTCCCGGGTTGGGGTTGGTTGCCACAGTTCCCGCGCCTGGCCGCGGGGGAGGAATGGCGCAGCCGGGAGCCCCGTCCAGGTCCACCCGGTGAAAGCCCTGCACAGACCCCGAGGCTCCTGGCGGGGAGACCCGCAGTACCCCAGCCCTGCTGTTCGGAGCCCGAACGGAGTTGCTCTCAACTTTTAGTAAAGTGTGCTTCCGTCTCCAGTCGACACTCCATGCTTAGCCGTGATCAGTGTCAAACCAGTTATCCCATAAGTGGCCCCATAAAATTCGTGCTCCAAGGAGAGAGCGGCCTTGACTCCCATTGTGGACAGAACCTGAGTAAGTTGTACTTGAGGGCCTATTTACAGGGAGACCTGCAGCTTCTTCCATGTAAAAAATATTTTTAAAACTATCTGGCCACGCCAGGCAGAGGCAGGTAGATAGAGCTCCGTGAGTTCGAGGCCAGCCTGGTACACAGAGAAACCCTGTCCTGAAAACCCAAAACAAACAAACAAACAAACAAACCTACCTGGCCAGGTTTGGTGGCTCATCCCCAAGCAAGGTCCCAGCTTTTGGGAGACTGAAGCAGAAGTATCATTTTTCACCTTAACGAAACGGTATATTTTAAAAATATGTATTTATTTTATTTTATTGTTTGAATGTTTTGCATGTATGTACATGTACCATGCACACCCCGTGCCGACGGAGTTCAGCAGAGGGCACCAGATTCCCTAGCACTGGAGTTAGATACAGTGTGAGCAGCCATGTGAGTGCTGGGACCAAACCTGCTTCTCTGCAAGAATAAGTGCTCTTTACTGCTGAGCCTTCCCTCCGGCCCGCGAAAGAGCATTTTTATGTCATCGCCAAGCCTGTGGCAGCGGCTTGCTTCACAGTGTATACAGCCAAGCACCAGTACTTTCCAGTTGCCATAGACAGAGGTGTGGCCGCACGACTCTCTCTTGGGAGTCGGCTTCTGGATCTTGGGTGGGTGTAAAGAGGCCTTAGATGACATCCAACCATCCACATGCTTGCTGCGGGGGAAACCCCAGCACGGATTATACACCCCAAGAGCGTGACTGTCTTCTTCGCTCTGCGGGGTCCCCGCGCTCTGCTCTCCCTTCAGTGCTCTTGCCAGAATCTTCTGCCACACAGCCTTGCCGTTTTCCAAGAGAGTTCTTGTGACTGCTCTCTGGGCCCCAGCTAGCCCTCTCCAGCCCAGCCACACCGATGGAGGGACTGTCCCTCTTCTTTCAGTTTATGACTTCTTTTCTTGGGGTTTTGTTTGGTTGGTTTTTGTTTTTGTTTTTTTAATACCTTGCTTTCCTCTGGTCCCCACCAGATTATTTTTTTATTCTATGTGTAATGTTGTTTTGCCTGCATGCATGTCTGTGTACCATGTGCATACAGTGCCCTTGAAGGTTAGAAGTGTGTTTTATATTTTATGTGTGTGTGTAAATTGGTGTTGTGAGCCACCATGTGGGTACTGGGAACTGAACCCAGGCCCTCTGCAAAAGCAACAAGTCGGGCTGGAGAGATGGCTCAGTGGATAAGAGGACTGGCTGCTCTTCCAAAGGTCCTGAGTTCAATTCCCAGCAACCACATGGTGGCTCACAACCATCTGTAATGAGATTTGGCTCCCTCCTCTGGCTTGCGGGCATACATGGAGGCAGAATGTTGTATACATAATAAATAAAATTTAAAAAAAAAAAAGAAAAAAGAGAAGAACATTAAAAAAAAAAAAAGCAACAAGTCCTCGTAATCCCTGAGCCAACTCTCCAGTCCCCCGGATATTTTTTTTTTGAGATAGTAGCTCACTATGTAGCCACGCCTGGTTTCAAACTCAAAGCCAGTTCTCCTGAGTTCTAGATTGGCAGGTGTGAACTATCACGCTCAGCTCCCCCAGACTTTCCAAATGGTTCCTCTGCATAAGTGAAGTGAAGTTTAAAGGAAAGAGAGAGAGAAGGAAGGGGAAAAACAGTGGGGAGCTTTGTGGGCAAAAGCCGGATAATGAGAGCCTGAGAAATGGAGATAAGAAGGTGGACAAAGAGAAGGGGAAAGAAGAGAAACTTGGCCTCGGCCAGCGGCACCAGGATGATGTCCCCACACCCCTCCCCTGGGTAGACCAGGAGATTAGAATCACCACGCCTTTCCAGCATGTCCCCCGCCCTCAGATGGCATTGCCATGCCCACAATGCCCCAAGTGTGCCCTGCTTGCGGTGACTCACTTCCTCTGAATAGGCTGCTGAGGTGTCCCAAGGCAGTCAAAAGGCCATGGGGCCAGAGTTTAGGTATCTGACAGGCTTCTGGGAAGACAGATAACATGGACCCTAATGGCAAAAAGATTTTCTAACTGCAGCCGGCCTATAGAACACAGAATCCTGCCCATCATAGTGACACACTATCAATCCCAGCAGCGGTATAACATAGAAAGTTCTGGAACAGCCAGAGCTAAAACCCCGTTGTGTGTGTGTGTGTGTTATATGTATTTTTGTATTTTTATACATTGCATATATATATAACATATAACACTAAAACCCTATTTTGTGTGTGTTATATGTATTTTTATACATTGCATATATATACACATATATAGCATATAACACACACACAAGCTCACGGAAGCCCACCCGAGTTGAGTATGGAGTCAAACAGGGCTGGTACATGGGGACTGGTGTGAGGGCCTCGTGGTTAAAGGCAAGAGCTGCCAGGCCTCGTAACCTGAGTGGAAGTCCGAAGAGCCACATGGTAGGATGGAATAATTCCTACAGTTGTCATCTAACTTCTACAGGCATGCTGTGGTGCACAAGGCCACACATGTACACAAGACAGACGACAGACAGGCAGACAGACGGATAATAAATATGCAGGGTCCTAAAAGAGAAGAAGAAAGAAAGAAAAGCAAAATGGGGGCAGGGAGTCGGAAGCCGAGGCACTGGGCAGCAGCACAGCTATGCCCTAGTGTTCCACAAGGGACACCCAGGTCACCTGTTCCTCATCAATAGTCTACCTGGACTCTGGTTGGAAGTCCCTGGGTGTGGGAAGTCCCTGCCCTCCTCAAGTCTGTAATGAAGGTGCAGGGTGAATCCTCACTGAGCGGTCCTCTAAGTGTGCAGTCCTAAATTTAGAGCATGGGCCTTGAAGGCAGTCAGTCTGTCCCGGTGTTAAACAAGACCAGACCAGACTGAGAGCGGCGAAATCCCCCCAAGTTTCAGCAGAACTCTGTGAATGCAGCACATACAGCCTGAACACTCGCAGGAAGGCTGTGCTTCGGCCATGTGTGACTGGGTTTCTGTGTGACATCTACGAATTTAGAGTTCAACTCGCAGGTTCTGGCCGGGAGTCCCTTGGGAAGCGTTGGCCAGGGCAAACAGGCGCCCTTACCCCTCCCTCCCTTTCACCGTGACTTGTAGCCAGAATCGATTCTGAAGAGTCAGAAGGCGGGCCGTGTGGTCACCCCATCTGCCTGTCGTGAGTAGTTATCTCGCTGGGGCTCCTTACCTTAGCTGCCACCAAGTCCGCCCAGATCCCAGTGTTCTCGAGAAGCTGTTCTTCTGACAAGTGGATTATAAGAGCCCATTGATAGGCTCAGGTGGAGCAAGGGGCAGCAAGTGACCCCAGGTGATTTATTAAGAATACTCTCAGTGGTTGCTGGTGCCCTCTTGTGGCACTCCTGGGGAATGGCAGGAAAGAACTTAAGCCTGCCAGGATTGGATTTTACAGAAAGAAGCAACTGTTACTAGTATAAATAAGATTGTAACAGTTCTTGTTGCCATATGTTAGCATTTGACATGCATACTTAGTGCTCCGTGACCAGCACTTTTCTCAGGATTTTATATGTATTTGCTAGGATCGAACCTGGGCCTCATCCTTGAGAGGCAATGGCTCTGCCGCTGACCTACACCTCCATCTCAATACCTATTATCTAATTCTCGCAGCAATCTATAACATAAAAACTCTTTTTAAAGATTTATTTCATGTGTATGAGTGTTCCACCTGCATGTCTGTGAGCACACCATGCGTGCTTGGTGCCTGGAGAGGCCAGAAGAAGGCATCAAATCTCCTGGCGCTGGGTGCTAGGGACCGAACCCAGGTCCTCTGCAAGAGAAGCAAGTCTTAACTGCTAAGCCAGCTCTCTCCAGTCTCTTGTTTCTCCTTCTGTGTATATGAGAGAGATTTTGTGTTTTTCAGTGCTGGGGTTGGAACCAGGGACTCGGCTTCTTATTCAGCCTGGTTTTGTTTTTAAAGCGTTATTTTAGTCAAGTGGCGGTCGCACACCTTTAATCTCAGCATGTGGGAGGCAGAGGCAGGAGGATCTCTGTGAGTTTGAGGCCAGCCTGGTCTACATAGCAAGTTCCAGGAAAGCCAGGACTACATAGAAAGACCCTGTCTTTAAAAAAACAAAAACACTTTTTTTATTTTATATGTGTGTTTCAACTACGTATATAGCTGTGCACCATGTACTCGCAGAGCCCAAAGAGGCAAGAAGGGGGCATGGGGTCCCCCAGAACTGGAGTTACAGAAATCCTAAACTGCCCTTGGGTGTTGGGTATTGAACCCTAATCCTCTTCAAGAGCAGCCAGTGCTCTTACCTGCTGAGCCAGCTCTACAGCCTGCCCCCAGGCTTCGTTCTGAGAATAAGGAAACAGCCGGGACAGTCGGGCACCTGTCCAGCTTCGTCACCATTGTCTGCGAAGTCAGAATTCTGTCCTTGAGGGGTCTAGACCTGCAGCTTTCAACTTAGCCACAGTGTAAAGATTAAGCCCTATGGGGGGGGGGGTGTTAGGCAGAGCACAGGCTATCCTATTAGAATTAGTAGAATTTCAGATAAACAATAAATAACTTGTCAGTAGAAATAATCACATTAAATATTTGGGTCATACTTTACCAGCAAATCATTCATTGTTTATCTGAACTAACTTAAGTGGAAGTGGTATATATTTTTATTTATTTAATCTAACACCCCTAATTTGCAAGGTGATTTTTTTTTTATTTTCGAGACAGGGTTTCTCCGTAGCTTTTTGGTTCCTGTCCTGGAACTAGCTCTTATAGACCAGGCTGGCCTCGAACTCACAGAGATCCGCCTGCCTCTGCCTCCTGAGTGCTGGGATTAAAGGTGTGCGCCACCACCACCCGGCTGCAAGGTGATTTTATACTTACATAGATTGCCTCATTTATTCCTCCCAAAGGAACCTATTCTCAGACACAACAACTTCTCCTCCTCTGCCCTACAGTTTCTCCCGTCCTTCCCATTTAGAGATGATGAAGTGTCTAGCGCAGATTATAAAAAAGTGGCAGACTGGGGGTGATGGCTCACACCTGGAAATCTCAGCACTTGAAGCTGAGGCAGGAGAATTGTGAGCTCAAGGCCAGCCTGGGCTATACAAAAAAAAAAAAAAAAAAAACAACACCACACCTTCCCTGAAACAAGCAGAAACAAAAGCGGTGGGGCGAGAGCGACCTGACTTTGGAAATCAGTGCTAGAGGAGAGGACTGCTTCCCTGGGGTCCCCTCAGCTCCACACAGGCTGGCCACAGGCACAGTAAAGAGAATCCTAAGGATCCAGGAGTGGGGGTGGCGCACACCTTTAATCCCAGCACTCAGGAAGCAGAAGCAGGTGGATCTCTGTGAATTTAAGACCAGCTTAGTCTACAAGGTGAGTTCCAGGACAACCAGGGCTACACAGAGAAATCCTGTCTCAAAAAAAAATTAATTAGTTAATTAAAAATTGGAGATTGCTGGGCTGCTGCGCTGGTGACACACACCTTTAATCCCAGCACTGAGCAGGCAGGGGCCAGGCTTAGTCTATATAGCGAGTTCCAGGACAGCCCAGACTATGTAGAGAGACCCTGTCTCAAAATAAATAAATAAATAATAAGCAAATAAAATAAAACTTAGAGATTGACTGTGCCGGCTGGAGAGATGGCTCAGAGGTTAAGAGGTCCTGCGTTCAACTCCCAGTAACCACACAGTGGCTCACCTCCATCTATAATGAATGAGATCTGGCGCCCTCTCCTGGTGTGCAGGCATACACGCAGGCAGACCATTATACATAATAAATAAATAAATCTTTAAAAAAAGCAAACAAACGAAAAAGAGATTGACTCTGATTCTAAAATTGGAGTATGTTCTCCACTTGAGTGAGGACCAAAGCCAGCATATGACCACCATAATGGAACTTCGTTACCGGAGTCCCCAAGCTTGTTCTCTGTGTGGAATAGCAGTGACTATGTTGTGGCCCTCTCCTTCCGGGGTTCTGGGAGATCAAGGAAGACCATTCCTGGCCCAGGACTGCAGGCAAGAAAAAGACGGCTCCCCAAGTCTTAAGGGGTCAGCCCCGAGGTTTAGCCGCTTAGGGTCCCCGAGGCTACGAGGGACTGAGCGCCTGCCGCTGTGTGCTACCTCAGGTAGCACCCTGGGATTGCATCACCCTGAAGCCTAAACAGCCAGGGAACACTGGCAGCTAAAAGGCAACAGGAGGAAACTGAAATCCGGGCCCTGGGATCCTCCTCCATCTGCTGGCTGCCTTTGGGAGCGCGGTTCTCCCACGGTGCCGGTCTGCAGGGAACACCCTCTGCGTTTTTCTCTCTTGACTCTGCATCTGCCTTCATCTGATTACCTGTGCGCCCTTCCTTACTCACAGATATAAACAATTCCTTTGCCTCCCCACCCGTGCTGGCTGGCTTTCCGAAGGCATAATCACAGGAAATTCTGGGCTGGGACCCCCTGTAGGGTGCAGGCTGGGGTGCCCTGATGGTATGTGTCCCAACAGGTTTTTCTCTATCAACCTTAAAATCAGCCTGGAGCCTGCCTGACCTACATTCCCCTTAACTCCCCCTCACCTTACCCCCAGGGAGCTGGAGCCAGTGGTAGAGCCAGGTTAGAAGCAAGACTCAAGAGGCTAGGTTTCTGTGGTCCCAACCTGGCCCCGTAGGGAAAGCAAGGCACAAAGCCTCCTGTGTCCTCCGCTGAGCCTGAGAAGCTGAGTGGAGTTCACTTGCGTGGGTTAAGGGCCAGTTCCTGGGAGGAGAGATGCTAGGCAGGGAGGTGTTTGCTGGTAGACCCTGTACAGCCTGGTCCTCTCCCACGTCTGGGAGGGGCCGAGTCAGAGACAACAGCTGGGCTGGTCTGCAGGAGAGGTCATCTGACTGGCTGCTCAGTCTGGGCTCCTCACTCCTCCACTTCACCAGCAGGCTACCCGGGAGCTAGTGCCCACACAGGCAAGCCACCAGGCCACAACACCCACCTCACCTCCAGCTCCTTCTGGGTAAGTCCTGGAACTGAGCCCTTATCTGGGGGAGGGAGAACTTACTGATTGAGGGAGGACTGGTGTGCTCCTAGAGTGTCTAGTCTATGCCCAGGTACCCATGTTCCTACACGGACAGAGACAACAACCCGGATTCCACCTGCTGACCTAAAGACCCCACCTGGGGGGAAGGGCAGCAGGCAGGAAGCAGCTCTACAGGTAGGGGTTGGAGTTCACCTGTGGGGAGCTGACCAGGAGCTGTCTCCCCCTCTCCTCTGTACCCATCATTATTGCCACCTCACCTCAGCAGTTGGAGAATCCAGGCCAGGGAAGGCAGGGACCTGACCTTCAGAAGGGGGCACCATCTCAGACTGAGGGTTCAGGGGCTTTGGGGGTGGGAAACCGTTGGTAAGCGCTGGTTCCAGCAGCCTCCCCAGCCAGTACTGGCTTGGGAAGGAAGGGGGAAGGTAGGCGGTTCCTGTCGCCCTGATCTTCCATCCTTACACCTGCTCACAAAGAAGTTCGATATTCTGATATTCATTCGTTTATTTTCTGCAACAAAGGAAAGGGATGGACTGAGAGTCCGGGCCCCAGATGGGAGGCCATCCACAGGCCCAAGTGGGACGATCCCCTCAGCTAACTCCCATTTCCTTCCACAGGGAAGCCAGCTGAACCATGTCTGTAAGCAGTGGACCAATCGAAGCATCCCTGACCCAGGAGATCCTCAGCTCGCTGGGCCTTGCCAACAAGGTACGGGCTGTTGGGACTTCAGAAATGCATGTGTGTATTCCGCGGTGCTGTGATTGCTCTTGCCTTACAGTCGACCAATCAGTGCTCTACCACTGAGCCACAAAATCCAGCCCCAACAATCAAGTTTAACGTGTCCTCTCAGGGGCCAGGAGATGTTGGGGAGGAGGAAAGTAGAGATAGCTCAGTGGGGTGAATGCCTTGATGACATGAGTTTGGTCCCCAGGACCCCATGGAAGCAGATAACATCCTTAGGAGGCCTCAGAAGGTCCTCTGACCTCCCATGCACCCACAATAAATGAAGAAGATGGGAGGAGGAGGGCAGGCTCCCCCCTCATGATGCTACCTTCTCATGCTCTTGCAGACAGCAGCTTGGGGGACTCTGGGCACCCTCAGGACTTTCTTGAGCTTCAGTGTGGACAAGGATGTTCAGAAGCTGCTGAAGGCCATTACAGGCCAAGGTAAGCTCCTGCCCTTGGTGTTTAAGGGCTGCCTTTCACTGTGGATCTGATTTTTTTTATTTTATTTTGAGATAGGGTCTCATTTGTAACACCAGCTAGCCTGGAGTCACTATGGAGACCAGGCTGGCCTCCAAATCATATCCGTCTGCATCTGCTTTCCAAGTGTTGGAATTGAGGGTGTGCATACCACACATAACAGGGTCTCACCCCTATCTCAGGATGACTTCAAACTTGCGGTCATCCTCCGCAAGTTTCCTATGTGCTGGGATTACAGGCAAGAGGCCCGCTGCAGGTCTGCCTTTCTCTCTCTCTGTCTCTCTTACAAATTTATTATTTATTATTTTATTTTATATGTATGTATGTTTAGCCTCTATGTAGGTCTCTGCACATGCAAGCCTGGTGCCCACAGAGGCCAGAGGAGGGGTTCAGAGCCCCTGGAACTAGAGTTTCAGATGGCTGGGAGTCACCATGAGGGAACTGTGCTTGGGAATTGAACTAGGGTCTCCTGGAAGAACAGTTGGTGTTCTGTGCCGCCACCACACACTTATTAAATAATAAATGTTTTAAAAGAATCTTTTTTGTTTTGTTTTGTTTTGATACAGGTTTCTCTGTGTAACCCTAGCTGTCCCGGAACTCTCTCTGTAGACCAGGCTGGCTTCGAACTCACAGTACTACCTTCCTCTGCAATCCCAAGTGCTGGGATTAAAAGGCATATGCCACCACTACCTGGCTTTTAGAAAACTATTTTTAAGAAACCAGGAAAGCGGAGTTAGTGATATTCTGGGGGTACTGGCGATAAGATATCGATGCTAGCGTGTCCAGTTCTGTGGCAGTGTGTCAGACCCCACTGCCACCTCCCCCGTGTGAGGTCAGGTTCATTCTTTCCATTCTCTCACACACGAGGAAACTGGACTCCGAGAGAGACTGAAAAGCTTGCCCAAGATCATGGAGTTTATAACAGGATTTTAAGGCAAATTAATGGGCCTCACCCCAGAAACCCTTTTAAAATTTTTTATTTCATTTATGGTTTTATTTTCTTCCCTTCCTTTTTTTTTAAGATTTATTTATTTATTATGTATACAGTATTCTCAGTACTCTGCCTGCAGGCCAGAAGAGGGCACAGATCTCATTACAGGTGGTTGTGAGCCACCATGTGGTTGCTGGGAATTGAACTCAGGACCTTTAGAAGAGCAGCCAGTGCTCTTAACCGCTGAGCCATCTCTCCAGCCCCCCTTCCTCTTTTTAAACCACCATACTAGGCCACTTTTGCCTGAATTAGGATTTGAGTCAGAAGCCAGATGGAGGCGCACACCTTTAATCCCAGCACTTGGAAGGCAGAGGCAGGCGGATCTCTGTGAGTTCTAGACCAGCGTGGTCTACAGAGTGAGTTCCAGGACAGGCTCCAAAGCTACAGAGAAACCCTGTCTCAAAAAAACAAACAAACCAAAAAAGGGTGTTCGTGTGTGTCTGTATGCCTGTTTTTAATTCCGGCACAGTGGCTGCACTTAACCTCCTGCTGTTTCAGCCAGCAGTTTCCACTCCACAGTTACCAGCCTGCTTCAAGGCAGTGGCCTGGCCACTCAGACCAAAGCCTGGCAGGCTTCTGTTGTCATTGCCGCTAAAGGCAGCTTTAACTAAATCACTATTATTTTATTTATAAATAAAACTCGAGATTCAAAGGCTGGGGTGGAAACCAACTAGCTCAGAGAGGCTGGGCTCACCTCTCTTTGCTGGTGCACCCCCAAAGCATGTTCTTTCTGCCCTCCCCCAAAAGAAGCCTTACCACTCAAACCCCCCCCTGCTACTTCCTGTGTCTCTATCCCCCATGCCCTCTGATGCTCTATGATTACTTTCTGTCAACTAGTTGCAAACTCAGCCCCCTGACCCAAGGTTAATTTTATTTAATTAATGAAAATGTCAACTCAGGGTTCACAATGTGATGAAATAGCCACAACATACAAAATAGTATGTGCTCTTTTATTTTATTTTATTTTATTTTTTGAGACAGGGTTTCTCTGTGTAAAAGCCCTAGCTGCCCTGGAACTAGCTCTGTAGACCAGGCTGGCCTCAAACTCAGAGAGATCCACCTGCCTCTGCCTTCCGAGTGCTGGGATTAAAGGTGTGCGCCACCACCTACCGGCAACAGTCCATATTTATAACCTCTGGGCCATCTCTCCAGCCCTCTGAATGTTTTTGGTATTTTCTTTGCATCTTCTCTGAGAACAAATTGAAGCAGGGACGACATAGCCCTGGTCTTCCCTTCCCTACTCTTAATTCTCTTCCTGTGAACTCCCTGGCGGCAGCCTGGTTTTGTCTCTTGGTTCAGGTGTGGACCACAGCACCATTGTGGATGTCCTGACCAATCGGAGCCGAGAGCAAAGACAGCTCATTTCTCGAGCCTTCCAGGAGCGTACCAAACAGGTGGGGCCACTGCCTTTCCAGGAGCTATGGGCAGGGTGGAGGAGGTGGGATCAGACCCAGCCGTGGCCAGCCCCATCCTCCGGGCTAATCAGGGACTTGGTGGCCAGGCCTCTGATAAAAATCAGATTGCCATGATTCTGGGGCCTTCCTGGACCCATGTCTCTGTCTGTCTGTCTGTCTGTCTGGGGCCCACTTATGCAGGACCTCCTGAAGTCCTTGCAGGCAGCACTGTCTGGCGACCTGGAGAAAATTGTGGTGGCTCTCCTACGGCCTGCAGCCCAGTCTGATGCCCAGGAATTGAGGACAGCCTT
Organism: Alexandromys fortis; assembly: GCF_014885135.2. NCBI lineage: Eukaryota > Metazoa > Chordata > Mammalia > Rodentia > Cricetidae > Alexandromys > Alexandromys fortis. The sequence goes on from NW_026068112.1 coordinate 1,164,034, forward strand.
GAAGGTACCAGGGGGGGACAGTTGCTGGGTTGTCTGAAGAACAAGGACACCAACTGAGAAAGGAAGGACAGCTGACTAACACTGACCTCTCCAGAGAGTGGGCCTAGCAGCCCCTCAACCCTCTTGTGACCCAGATGGAGAAGGGGATGGCGCCTGCTCTCCAACCCTGTCTGCCATCTCGCTGGGCTAATGACATGCCCCAGGGTCAAGTGGTCTCACAATCTCTTGTAGGCCTCAGGTTCTGCTGGAGATGTAGCCTTGGAAATCCTGGCCACCCGAGCAGCACCCCGACTGCAGGAGTGCCTGGCAGTATATAAACATGGTAAGAATGTGTGAGGGATCCCCAAGAACTGAAGAGGGGTCCCCAAGAGCTGAAAAGGGGTCCCCAAGAGCTGAAGGTATCATGACAATCACTCCACCCCTACGGTGCTTACAGATCTGGGACCCTGGCTGACCAAATTCTATTCCCTTAAGGTCTCTGCTCCCGGCACCCCCCACACTACTCCAGTGCCTCAGTCTCCCCAGGGGAAAGAGCCCTATGTGGTCATTAAAGAAAGAGAAACAATGATTAACTTAGTCTGGAGCCCTAGGGCCAGGTTCCCAGTGGTGACATTAGGCGCCCACAGTCCCAGAGGTCCCTTGTTACCTTCCCACCCCCTTGCTGCTGCCTGGGGGACAGGTGGTGACCCGAAGTCCTGCCGTCACCCATCAGACCCTGCCTCGCCTACTAATTTGTGAGCCTCTTTCCCCACCCTCATCTCACCCCATCGTGGTCACAGTCCCTGTTTCTCCTCGGTTCTCAGTCAGTGCTGGTCTGTGTCCTTAACCCTCGACCTCCATCACCCCTCTTGGTTCTGTTTGCATCTTTCTTTTCCACCCTTTCTTTCCATTTTTCCCCTGTTCTGGGACATCATAGTTTCCTGTGGATGAAATATTTTGAATTCATGATCTTCATGCCTCAGCCCCAAGTGCTGGGCCTGCATGGCTGACACTTTTTGTTTTCTCTTCCTTCCTCCCTTCTTTCCATCCTTCTTCCTGTACTAGAGATTGAGCCCGGGGTTCCTGCACATGCTAGTCACACTCTTCCACAGTCTTCACTGTTGGTCTTCCCGCTCCTGCTCACTCTCAGCCCCATACTCTACCTCACACATCACTTCCTAAACGCCGGTGGGGGCTAGGCCCTAACCAGCTTCATAATCTGGGCTTCCCTGTCTCTAGTGACTTCTGGTTGCCTAGCGATGGGTGGGATTCCCAGTGGGAGGGTTTGGAGATGAAGCCACTTGCAGTACTCACAGCCTAGGAACGTTTTCAGAGTGGCTGTGATGGCACCCATGGCTTCCATCCTGGGCACAATCCATCAGCAAGGCACTCTGCAGAGGAGATGGATGGGTGGCTAGGGGGCTGGAGTTGACAGCTCAGCAGCTGAGAGCATAAGGGGACCTGAGCTTGGTTCCCAGCACCCACAAGAATGGCTCACAGCCCTCTGCAGCCCCAGCTCCAAGTGTACCTCTAGTCTCCTGGGCACCCCCCCCCATACACATAAATAAAAACATGAAATCTTTGGGGGAAAAAAAAAGGAAGGAGAACTGTTAGGGCCTGTTGGCCAGGCACTTGACAAGTCCTAAAGCTACCTACCCTGGGAAAATTCAGGAGTCAAAAGGCTCCTGCCTCTGCCCCAGATTTCCAGGTGGAGGCTGAGGAAGATATCAGAACCGAGACCAATGGCATCTTGCAGGACCTGCTTCTGGCCCTGAGCAAGGTAAGGCTTGGCCTGCGAGGGAAGGGACTGGGCAGGGAGCTCTGCTGTCCTGTGAGCAGGATGTCTGGACAACTGCCCTTCCATGAAACCTCCTGAGAACAGTGTCTCCTCTTAGGGGGGCCGTGAGAGCTACTCTGGAGTCATTGACTACAACCTGGAAGAACAAGATGTCCAGGTGAGCAAAAGGACTTGTGTTTGTACAGACTCCTCCTGGGCCCCGTCCCTGGGCCCAGATCCTGTGTACCCATCTGTGCTCCAATCCTGTTGCTGCCTTCTTTGCCTCTGCCCAATCTCATCTGCTGGCGATTCTCCTCCTGCGGGCACTGGATCAAGCAAGCCTTAGCCCTCATCGTGGGGATCAGATTCTTGTGAGAGCAGCTGAGTTGAGCCCCTTTCTTAATCTTCTGTTTTGTTTTTTGAGACAGGGTTTCTCTGTAGATTTGAAGCCTGTCCTGGAACTTGCTCTGTAAACCACGCTGGCCTCCACAACTCAGAGAGGATTAAGTTCCAGCCTCTCAAGTGCAACGCCACCGCCACCACCCGGCAATCCTGCCTCTTTTTGTTATTGTTTATTTTTCTTTGAGTCAGGGTCTCTCCTAGAACTCCTAATGTAGACCAGGCTAACCTCCATTGCAGAGATCCTCCTGCCTCTGCACTATCCTTTTCCACCCTCTGTCCCATTTCCTTCACCACAGTAGATTTTCTGGGTACATCAAAACCATGGCTTCCAGGCTCCAAACTGTGATCCTACCTTACTCTTCACTGATTCCTTCTCTTCCCTAGGCACTCCAGCAGACCGGAGGATCCAGTACAGCAGGTCAATGGGTCCTGATCTTTACACAACGCAGCCCTGAACACCTCATCCGAGGTACCCAAGCTTCCTTATCCCCACCCAGCTTGCTCTACTGATGAGTGTGACAGCCAGTGGTGGGGTCACCCTTCCTGTGGTAACAGCCCCACACACCAGTTTACCTTTCTAACTACTCCCTACACATTCCAAAGTGTTTGATCAATACCGGAGATGCACTGGGCAAGAATTAGAGGATGCTGTCCGCAGCTGTTTCCACGGAGATGCTCAGCGGGCTCTGCTCAGCCTGGGTAAGCGTCTACTCAAGATGTATGAGGGATTTTTGCTGGGATGGGAAGCTGCGGCCCTAGACGTGGCTCTCCTCTCTCACCTTTGCTTCTAGCTTCCATAATGAGAAACACAGCGCTGTACTTCGCTGACAAACTTCACCAAGCCCTTCAGGTAAGAGGCACACTGCTTCCTGTCCTGCCCTTCAGACCCAAGCCCGGTGGAACCCCCTAGCTACTGTGTTCCCCGAGTTTACAGACTGCCTTGTCGCAGGCAGGGGAGTGAGTTCTGGTTAGCACTACATGAGTTACCCACAAGGCACTAAAGTTTAAGTCTATCTTAATGTCTATGTACCAAAGCCAGATGAGCCTGCTTTGTTGTCAGAGGGGAAGGTGGTAACTGTCCCTGTGGTTCTCACCCTCCCTAATGTTGCAACCCTCATGCTGTGCTGACCCCAACCATAAAATTATTTCATTGGTACTTCACAAGTGTAATTTTGCTACTTTTATGAATCATAATGTAAATATCTGATATGCAGGGTATCTGATAATCGACCCCCTGTGAAAGGGTCCTCAGACCTCCAAAGGGGTCACAACCCACAGGTTGAGAACCATTGCTCTCTATAAAGAATAACTGCCGGGCATGGTGGTGAAAACCCTAAATCTCAGGGCTCAGGAGGCAGAAGCAGGAGCACTGTAAACCCCAGGTCAGCCAGGGCATCTGGGACTTTGGAGCTGTCTCTGACGCGTTACTCATGTTTCAACTGCCCTTCACAACTGCTCATTGTCCTTGTTCAAGTAGATGAAGATTATGAAGAACAAAGAGCAAATGTCCCAAGCACTCCGGGCCTCCTTTCTCCAGTTGGCTAGATTTATTTATTTATTTGGTTTTTCTGGACAAGGTTTCTCTGTGTAGCCCTGGCTGTCCTGAAATTATGCAGATAAGGCTGGCTCCTAACTCAGAGATCCGCCTGCCTCTGCCTCCCCCATGGCGGCTGGGATTAAAGGCGTGCGCCACCTTGCCCAACCACCTTGGCTGGATTTTATTCCTATTTATCCTCAAATTTGAGGGAAAGCTTGGTGGTAGAATGCATGCTGAACTTGCTCAAGGCCCCACCTGCCATCTCTGCAACTCTAGTAGATGCTGGTGAGCAGGCGTGGTGGTGCACGCCTTTAATCCCAGCACAGAGGAGGCAAATGCATCTACATAGGGAGTTCCAGAACAGCCTGGGCTACATTGTGTCTGCTGTATTATTTATCTAAAAAGTGGTCACTTTGACTTGAATTTGACAGACTCTAATAATTTTGATAGATGAACTAGGTCTCTGAGAATATATATATATATATATATATATATATATATATATATCTGAGAATATATCTGGGCAGTGGTGGCGCATGTCTTTAATCCACTGGGGAGGCAGAGGCTGGCAGATCCCTGAGTTTGAGGCCAGCCTGGCCTGTAGATCAAGTGCCAGAATGGCCAATACCACACAGAGAAACCGTGTCTTGAAAAACAATAAAAATAAAAAAGGAAGTGTAATATATGAAAGGTTGGAGTCACCACATTTCGGTGGACAGAGAAGCCTCAGCATCATGCCGCATTGATGACTGTTCTAGGACAGTCTATATACGCCCTTGCTCCGTCATTCAGAGATTTCCATCTTGACAACAGATTATTATGTACTTAACTGAGAAGGCTGGCTCATTACAATGAGTCAACACCAGGATCCCTTTGAAGACCTGGAATCCTGTTATCTGTCTCAGTTCCTGATATGAAAACAAATCCGTGGGCTACAAGTGGCTCACGGTGGAGCACTGACTTGCTGAGCCCATGAGGAACACACGTAAAAGGAAACACACATCTTAGTGTATTGAGATTTGGAGACCAGAATTCTTGGATATAAAAAGGTATTATTTTAGGAATCAGAGTAGCCAAAAGGGCATACACTTGTAATCCCAGAACCTGAAAAGAAAAAACAAGAGAGGATCGGCGGCGAGTTCAAGGCTTGTCAGGCGTGGTGGCCCACACCTTAAATCCAAACAGTGTAGAGGCAGAGGTGAATGGATGGATCTCCGTGAGTCCATGGTCAGTTTAGGGTACACGAGACGACACTGTCTCAAAAACATGGATCTGGAGAGATGGCTCAGTGGTTAAGAGTTTCTTGCTCTTCCGGGGGACCCAAACTTGATTCCTGGCACCCACGTCCAGCAGTTCATATCAGCTCCAGGGGCTATAAGACCCTCTTCTACCTCTGCAGGCATCTGCACACATGTCTCATACACTCACACACAAAAACATAGAAATATATCTTGGCTGAGCAGGGCAGCTAATACCTAAGTCCCAGCACTCTGTGTGAATTTGAGGCCAGTCCAAAGACACACACTGAATTCTTGTCTCAAAAAAAAAAAAAAAAGGCCCCAAGAAGCCTGAGGATATAGCTTAGTGGTAAGTAGCATGTTCAAGGCCCTGGATCTGATCCCCCAGTACTACCTTGCCTCCACTCCCTCCCCACCCAGGCCATTCACCCCCTGCCCTTAATGAGAGCACCCCTAATCACCTGCCGCAGGCTCCCCTATCTGTCTCTTTTCCAGGAAACTGAGCCTGATTTCCAGGTGCTGACCCGAGTCCTTGTCTCCCGGAGCGAGATCGATCTTCTGAGCATTCGGGCTGAGTTCAAGAAGAAATTTGGGAAGTCTCTGTATTCTTCTCTCCAGGTGAAAACTTAGCTCTCTCCTCTTCAAGACATGGTTTCTCTGTGTAGCCCTGGCTGTCCTAGAACTCATCCTATAGACCAGGCTGGCCTCGAACTCAGAGAGCCACCTGCCTCTGCCACCTCAACTGAAGTTGGCTATTTCTTAACCAGGAGCCCTGGTGTCCCAGCTCCCCTCCCCCCACCTTTCCTTTGGTTGAGTCTTGTCTAGACGATGAGGATGAGCTATTTCTTGGCACAAGGTAGGGAGGGTTACAAAGCTTAGAGAATGGTGGTGGTGATGAGTTCGTCTGACCCTGAGTCCCTCACCTGCAGGACACAGTGAGAGGGGATTGTCACTCAGCCCTCCTGGCCCTGTGCAGAGCCGAAGACATCTGAGACCTTGCGGACCCACCCTGACACAGCATTCAAGAATCTGGGGATTCCCATGTTTGGTTGAACACGTGGGAGACCCCCAACGAACACCATATACCCTAACTTCCTCTTGAGGCTGGTCCTCTAAATTTCTTTGATATCCTTGGATTTCCCTCATCTCTAGCCACATTTTGGGGAAGAGGAATAGGATGTCTTTGATAGTGTCTGCTCTAGGCATCAGTCCATACCACGGCCAGAACACCTCCCTGGCAGTTGAACCCTTTGCCAAATCCACTGTCTTTTTAAGTTTCCTGGTTAAAATTTGGGTGGGTCAGGACATGAGTCAGGAAGAGACCTTGGAGTTGGAGGTGTCTTTGAAGTGGATTTAGCCATTCCACAGGAATCCTGGTTTTGCCCCAGCGCTGCACTGAGCAGTTATCAGCACACCCCACCCTGAGGAGTCTCCCTTCAACTTCATCATCTCCTCTCCCCGGGAATCCCAGGCAAGATAATCAAGACCAGACACCAGGGGATCAGAACTAGCGAAGGGCCATTGACATAAACTCCCAGCCTTGGAAGTCTCAGTAACTTTCCCCCAGTCCACCTGTCCCTCTCCAGCGAGAGCTGAGAACAGCGCTTCCCACAGAACAGCGATCTAAACCTGGGAAGAGGGAAATGGTCACGTTCGGGCTCCCCCTGCTGGCCTGTGCGAAATGACAGGCAGGCAACCTCTAGATTCCCTGCCTCCTCCCGGGTTCACATTCCTCAACTGGGTCAAATATTTAACCCCACTGCTCCGGGGTAAGAAAACAACATATCTCAGGAAAGAAATTTTATTCCAGCCTCCTAGGAAGGCATTAAAATAATAATAAAGATAGAAACCCAAATCAAACCCTGAAGCAAACGGAGACAGGCCTGTGGGTGGCCAGGAGCAGCCGGACAGGGACGGGCACCGACACAGATTCAGGTACCACACCTATTAGCGTGGGTCTGTATATTCACGTGAATATTCCAGGAAAGGGAGCTGAGAACCAGAGACCATCCAGCCATCCCCATAGGGCCCTGTCTGGGAAGAAGAGAAGATAGCGACATCGAGGACAAGGATGGTACCAAGTCTGACCTTGGAGGCGCCTGCTCTGACCCCCAGCAGTGCACATCAATCACCCCGTGTGCCTCAGGGGTTGAGGTGTGTGTGTGGGGGAGGGGGGATCCTGCAAGCAAACCAGTTAGCCTCTGAAAGAAGGGGCGCGTCCACGCTGTATGGGGCAGAGTTAGAGCAGCACACAGTCTGACTCGGGCTTCGACCTCTGCCGCCGCTCTCCAGCTGGGCGTCCAGGTGTGGCTCCTCTCCCCTGTGTGGAGGTCAAAGACATCGAAGGGTCAAGATCAAAAAGGGGTGCCTCAGAAGGGTTTGTGAGGGAACGCTTGCAGAGACCTGTACAAAAACCATATGCATTCTGCTCAAGCAAAGCCAGTGCCCCTGCCTACCGAGAGAGGGGCAGGCTCACCTGAGGCGAAGGCGCCCTTGTTTGCACAGGCTGGACAGCTTGCTGCTGTTGATACTCCTCTTGTTGAAGCTGTTGGGCCAGTTCCAGGTCACTAAGGCCCAGCATGCCTTGTGGCTGCTGCTGCTGCTGCAGGGACAGGGCAATCAGATAGTCCTAGAGAGAAAACAAGTCACAAGACGGACTAAGACCAAAGGTAGAGAGAGATTCAGGCTAAATTTCAAATTTCCTCCAAATTCCCCAGCTCTTCCCTCTCTAGTGGAACACAGTCATGTCTACTATCTGTGGTGGCAGGAAATACACCCAAGCAAGGCAAGGACCTAAGGGTAACATGAAGAGGCCGCGTGGGGCAGCCTTCAGCCAATAGAAGGCATGAGGTTCGCTTATAGAACACCGCTCCGAGGGCCCCACACACCTGGTCCACCTGCAGCTGCTTCTCTGGGGAGCCGCCCCCACCTTCTGCTCCATGGCTCTTGCCTAGGGAATGGCTGAGGTGGAAGTCAGAGTCACAAAAGCAACTGTCACCATCCACGTTATGCAGGCTCTCCCACACCACCTGCTCCTCCTGGAGAAACCCCTGGTCAGTGACCAGAAGGTACAAGTGGCTCTGCGAAAGAGAGAGACAGCCAGGGCTGGAGTGCACGTCGGCTCAGATGCCCGGCGACCAGCGAGTCCACATTCCCTGGATTTGGTCCCCAGCACACACCCCTTACACAAGCTGAAAAGGACAGCATACAGACGGGGCAGGAGACACAGAGAGTTCACAGATAGCCAAGGTGCCACCAAGAGAATCAGTGTGCCGACTGGAGCTTAGCTTAGCACTGTGAATCCCATAGTTCTTAACTATGTGTGGCTGTGGGAGCAGGAAAGGATGCTTGAATACAGGTGAGTGCTGTGATTATCCTGGTTAAGGAATCACTGGGGCTCGGGTACCACACCGACTCCAGCTTCCTACTCTCTTTCCTCTGCTCTCTGTTTACTGATGTCTATAGAGATAAACCCTTTTGAGAACCAGAAAAACTGGGCATGGTGTCGCATGACAACCAGCCCTGGGAGCTGGAGACAAGAAGATCAGAAGTTCAAGGCAAGGCCAGGGGTGACAGCGCACACCTTTAATCCCAGCTCTCTGATGCAGGCAGACCTCAGAGTTCCGGCCCAGCCAGGGCTGGATGGGGAGTAGGGGACCGGGTAGGACCAGTCTCTTCTACTCAATTGCTAGAGAGCTCCGGCTTCTAACTCGGAAAGACTGTTGTGTGTTCTAAAGTCCCATGTCCCTTTCCTGCCCTTGATGACAGGCTTATTCCTCATAACCGCTCTGGTCAGTGTCTTTTTCAGGCAGAAGCATCAAGAATGAACGCACTGTGTCATTCTCTTTTTCTGCATATATTCCAATATATAGAAAGGCTTTTTTGTCACCCTGAGTCCCAGAGTGAAGATGGTGTGAGACAGGATAGAGCCAGTTTGCACTGGACATGCATCAGGAATTAGAAACAAACACTTGTGGCAAACCACAAGGATTTTAGGGGCTATCTGTTACCATGGCTTAGCCCACTTTATCCTGCCTGACACACTGACCCCAGAGAAAAGGGCTCAGGGAAATGACATTGTTCCTGCTCCCCTCCTCCAAAGCCCCATCACCTTGTGCTTAGTCATCGTGCTAAAGTGGTTGTTTCGAAAAAAGACACTGAGTTCATCTTCCTTGGCGGTTGCTGTGAGCTCACACAGGCCGTGGTAGGTCAGCTGCGCTGCGGTGGTCTCCAGGAACTGCTCTGAGATCAAACCTGCCAGAAGGCAGAAAATGCGTGAGCCTTGGATTACATCCAAACCCACGACAGGAAAAAAAGCAAAACAAATCAAAAGGGCTGGGAGTCTGACTCAATTTTAGATCTTTGGGCAAGATCCTGAGTTCACTCCTGGGTGGGGCAGCACACGCCTTTAGCCTCAGCACCCAGGAGGCAGAGGCAGGCTGGTCTCTGTGAGTCCAAGGGCAACAGGCTCCAGGCAGCAGTTCCAGGTTAGCCAAAGGCTACACAGAGAGACCCTGTGTCAAAACTAAAACCCCTAAGCCTCAGCAAAGCCCCAAAGCAAATAAAACAAGGTTTGTCCAAAAAGTCCCAGGAGCCTCCGAAGCCCCTTTGCAAAGCCACCCTAGTATGGTTCAGATTTAGACTCTATGCTTAGCATGTGCAACGCCCCAGGTCTGATTCCCAGCAAGGCGTACACATACATGTTGAAACTTGGTAATTCATGCCTGTGGTCCTGGTACTTGGGGGCTGGAGGCAGGATCAGAGGTTCGAAATCGCCCTCAGCTACAAAGCCAGCCTAAGCTATAAGAGATCCTAGAGAAGCCCTGTCCTCAGAGTTGAGATGAAAACCCCTCCTTAAAGCCTGACCGCATTTGCTCAGTCAGGACAGTTAGGGGTTGCGAGGGCGCATCTGTGATCTGAGCGCTCAGAAGGCTCAGAGGCAGGAAGAGCAGGAGTTGCTCAGCGGCCTTCATGCGCGATCACAAGGAAAGAGGGCACCGCCGTCACCTTCGGTCACGAGGTTGGGGTCGCTGGAGTGTTTGCAGGTGATGATCTTCTCCACCAGCTGATTGTAACTCAGTTTCCCAACAGCGCTCACGGCCTCAGGACTCTGGGGAGTCGGATCGGGTGGAACAGAAACAAAGGGGTTTTATTTTTAAAGGAAGGAAGTGAACCAAGCCCCTAGGACTGTGACTGTGATCAAAGACTCCTGAACTCTTGATGTCCGAGGAGCTGGTCTTATTTGTGTGTGGTTTCCTGGTATTGGTATGTGACTCCACCCAACAGTATTAAAATTCAAGGAATTCTGCACCACTTCAGGCTCCAAATCCTATCACTCCTCAGTCCTCACCTGTGGATCCACAAGCCAGCCATGGTACAGAGGGATGCCCAGCAAGTCAAAGATGCTGCATTCGGGCGTGTACTCAAAGTCAGAGACGCCTGTGAATCGCACATTGACATCCAGACCTGTGGCCAGTTTAGGGAGCACAGTCATTGCGTCGTCCACGTTCTGGGGGGAAAAGACAAGGAAGGCTAGTCCAGCACCCTCCACCTCTCACGCCCATCACCCAGAAACAAACCAGAGGTCCTGTTGTTCGCCTCTGGCTTTCTTACAACCGTTTATTTTAATCCCCTCCTTTCACCCCCGAGACAAGGTCTCACTATATAGCTCTGACTGTCCTGGAACTCACTGTGTAGACCAGACTGGCCTCAAACTCAGAGATCTGCCTACCTTTGCCTCCCACGCTGGAATTAAAGGCGTATAATACTGTGCTGGGCTGTCTCATTCTCTCTTTATTTAATATAAAAATGAACTTTTTTTTTCATGATTAGAGATGCCAATTTCCCCCCAGAGAAGATACCAAGGCTAGGGAATCACCCGCAAAGGCTTTTCAGTAGGTCCAGGGTCCCCCGCAAACCTGCAGCCCCTATGTCCACTGTCCCTCTTGCCTCACCTGCTGAAAGTTAAGTTGAAGGCCCTCAGACTTCTCCTGGGGCTTGATGGACAGGAGGCAGTTTCCTGTAAGACAGGAAACTTATCAGCCTACCCTACCCTGCCGGTCGTCTCAAAAGCCGGAGAATGGGGTAATGCCTCAGGACCATGGATTTTCAAACTCTAATCCAGAATTTTAATTTTTCAGAGGAATAAATGGGCTTATAGAGGTGAAAGACCTACCTGACTGAAAGCCAAGGACAGCGGCCAGGGCTGCACGTCAGTGGTACAGTCCTCCCCAGCGCTGTCAAGGCTGCTGTTTGATCCCCAGCACGAGGAGTGGGGTGGGAGGGGAGAAACTACAGGCAGAACTGGTGTTAGAACTCAAAAGTTCCGATACCTTGATCTTTTACTCTCCAGCTTTACAGAAAAGACACGGACTCTCCTTGTCCCCTGTGCCACACCAGAGCTCCAATGAGCCCCTGCCCCATGAGCCACTCACCGAGATGCGTCATGAGCTCATCTGATGTGATCACTTCCTTCTGAGGGGGCAGCTTCACCTGGAGGGAGAAGGGGGGTCCTGTGTGAGCATTTACTATCAGCAGTGGAGGAGGAACACATGGAAAGAGAGGGGTCAACCTAGGCACAGCGGCTCATGACTGCAATTCCAATATCCAGGAAGCTGAGGCAGGAGGAGCGAGGCCAGCCCGGCTTACAATCCCCCAAGAGCAGCTCAGGGTGATGGTGCATGCCTCTAACCCTAGCACTGGAGAGCCCGAGGCAGGTGGATCTCTGAGTTTGAAGCCTGCTTGGTCTACACAGTTAATTTCAAGTCTACACAGTGAGACCCTGCCTCAAAAAGCAAAACAACAAAAGGCAAACAACAACAACAAAAAAAGGAGTAAAAAAAGAGAGATACAGGAGAGAGATTTAGGGGTAGGATCCATGGTGGGGGACTCGAAACCAGGCAAGGAAAGAAACGGGAGATGCTGCCAGGCACACCCAGCCTGAGGTAAACTGCAGTCATGAGGACAAGAGCTGGCAGGGACTGATTGGAAATTTAGGACTGCCTTGAGAAAAATCAGGATGGGGAAGAGGGCCAGAGAAGCGGACTCCCAGTATTTTCTTAGCCCACCCTCCACATGAGGTCTCCTCTCCTGTTAGGAACTTCAGTGAAGCTCTTCTGTGTGACTGAGACTCACACATGCTTGCGAGATAAAGGCCGGGCAGAAGGCAGGCTCTGACACTCCGGTGAGCCACCCCAAGGCAGCCCTGACTTCTCAGCGAAGCTGCCCGAAGCTGAGAGCCCCAACAGTGCAAAGCTAATGCCCACTTGAATAAAGCAAAAAAACAGGAACTTCAGAAGTGGCCCCCAGGATCACACTCCTCCCGAGACACAGTATCTCAGGGTTCTGTTGATACCCATTAACAAGGGGACTTAGAGACGGGCCCCCCTGTGACTGTGGACTCAGAGACCCTCAAGTTTGCAGCACCAAGGCCCATCTGTCAGTGTTAGCTGCTGGCCTGGGCTTGCCGGCCAGTGCGCTCAAAGACTTTCTGGGACCTCCAACAAAGCCACCCTCCTGGCTGGCCACAGACTTGCAAGTCTGAAAAAAAGCTTCCAAAATGTCGTAATTGGAGAGAAGTCCCCCGGGGAACCCTGCAGCGTTATCTGCCCAGCCAACCATTCCCCACTAGGTAAGACGTTTGTGTATATGAGACTGTAGTAACCTTTATATATACAGCATGGTATCGTAAGGAAAGGAACGTTTGTGTGAATGAACCAAGCACATTTGAAAGGCAAATCTATGGCCATCTTCCCCCCCTCTGTTTTTTTTTAATATTTATTTATTTATTATGTATACAATATTCTGACTGTGTGTATGCCTGCAGGCCAGAAGAGGGCACCAGACCCCACCACAGATGGTTGTGAGCCACCATGTGGTTGCCAGGACTTGAACTCAGGACCTTTGGAAGAGCAGGCAATGCTCTTAACCACTGAGTCATCTCTCCAGCCCCCTTCCCTCTGTTTTTTCAAGACAGGGTGTCTCTAATAGAACAGCCCTGGCTGTCCTGGAGCTCACTCTGTACACTAAGCTGACCTCAAACTCACAGAGACTCTCCTGCCTCTGCCACCACCACCCAGCATCTGAGGCTATCGTAATTGCCCAGTGTCCCGCAGTTCACAGGCTGTGTTCTCCGCACTTACCTTCCACTGAAGAAAGAGGATATTCATGATGGCCAGGAGAGGACAAGGGCCATTGGTGCTCTGGGTGATGATGGGGGTCCGCTCTCCCTTCCAGGGGATCCACTTGACACAGTAGAAATCGAGATCAGGCTGCTGGGTCCTGGGGGACTGGGGAAGTTCCTGTGGCCTAGAAGGTGTCTCTATTGTCTTCACCTCAGATGATGTCCCACACGGACTTGAGCTAGCTTCAGGAGGAGGGCACTCGAGATTTTCCCCATCCTGGGCTGGTGGCAAAACTTGGTCTTTCGGTTCCTGTTCTCCACCTGCTCCATCGGCCTCTGCGCCACCCTTGTCCTGAGGGCTGTCCGGAACATGCTCCTCTGGTCCAGATGGAGCCTCGTGGTTTTCGGATTCAACAGTCTCTGCACTATTGGCTTTACTGGGGGCTGGGGGCTCTACCTGAGGTTGTTCCATAGTGGGGTTGGAGTCGGCAGAGAGGGATAAAGGGGGTTCTTGACCTCAGGGACCTTGTTTAAATGACTCTGATAGGCACAAGAGAGACCTGGCCAATAAGGTCATTGAGTAACAGAGCAAAGGGAACAAGAGAAGTCTGGAGGTGAACTGTGTGGAAAGCCAGTCTGGCTCCCAAGTCAGCTTTTCTCAGTGGGCGTAAACAGAAGGCCTTGGCTTGTGCAACCTTTAACCTGCTGTGACCAGATGCGACTGCCAAGACTGGGCCTCCAAGCTCAGAAGGGAAGGAAGATACCAGGTGGAACTTGCTTTCCTGAAACAGAAAATGACAGAGAATGAAGAAAAGAGAGAGGGTCTGAGGAGATGCCTCAGGGACTGGCTGCCCTTCAAGGGGACCTGGTTCAATTTCCAGCACCCCCAGGACACCTCACAGCCATCTGCAACTCCACTTCCGGGGGACCCACTACCCTCTCTGGCACAGGCACACAGGCAAAACACCTACACAAAACAGAATTAAACATTTTTTTTTTCCAGAAAAAGAGAGAAAGGAAAGGTAAGTGCAAAGCCAAAAGACCGAAGAAGAGGGCTGGATAAAAAATGTTAAAACTATCCTAAAGTGGGCTATGTTTCCCAAGCACATGCAAGACCCTGGGTTTGACCCCTGGGTTTGTTGTTTCTCAAACAAAAAACAAACAAACAACAATCCTTGCGGCTACTAACATGGTGATGTTTAGCCTGCTTGTTAAAGACATCTCATCAGTTCCAGACACCAACCCTCGCCCCTTCCTAACATTCTGAGCACAGGCTGCTCCTATCCTTACTGATACATTCTCCCGGTTCACTCCAGGGACCAGAGAGCAACCATCATGTGGTTGGGGTGAGGGGTAAAAAGGTACGCCAATAAGGCAAGGAAATCCGACTCCTCAAATGACTCTATTTATTTATTCATTTGTTTGTTTGTTTGTTTTGGAGACAAGGTCTTACTAAGTAGCCTTGGCTGTCCTAGAACTCTGTGAGTAGACCAGGCTGGGTCCAAACTCAGAGCCACCTGCCTGTCTCCTGAGTGCGGGATTAGGTGTGTACCACCAGGCCAGGCTATGGCCTAGAATTTTCAGTGAGGCTTGTATGTCAGCCACCCAGGTGCTGATGTTAGAGGCCTGTGCCATCATGCCCAGCTCTCAGAAGACTTGGTGGAACCTTACACAATCCCAAACCAACCACAGCAAAAAGCCTTGGGAGGGGCTTCCTGTAGGGAAGGGAAATGTAGGTCATGGGGCTTGTCGGCATTGGTTAAGCAATTCCGTAACCTGGGCATCCCTGCAAAGACTGAGAATATTCTACAGCAGTGGTTCTCGATCTTCCGAATGCTGCGACCCCACGTTGTGGTGACCCCACAACAATTATGAAATATTTTCGATGCTACTTCATAACTATAATTCTGCTGTTATGAAGTGTAATGTGGTATCTGTGGTCTTCTGTGGTCTTAGGTGACCCCTCCCCAAGGGGCTGTAACCCACAGGTTGAGAACCACTGTTCTAAAGAGCCACTTCATGTCGTCCTCTGTTGTGTTGCCTGTCACACCACTGAAACAATGGACCCAAGGAATTGAAATTTCCCCCAGAATCTCAAGCTAGGAGGAGAAAAACACCGAGCCTTGAAGCAGCCAAACAGGAACCTGTATCCAGGAAAAAGATTTCACAGAGTTCTAACAACTTGTCCAATAACCTTCCAAGGTGAGGCTAGGACCCAAACAGCGATGGGTCAGTAATGGGCAGGACCGCACCTTGACCTATCTAGCTGGTGAGCTGTGCACCGGTGAGCTGTGCACTGGTGGGTGAGCTGTGCACTGGTGGGTGAGCTGTGCACTGGTGAGCTGGCTTTCTACTTATTTAGGACTCTGAAGATGGACTTAGCAATGTCACCAAATCACTCTGTTGCAAGATCTAATGTGGCCACATTGAATAAATCTCTTGTTGCTATATTTTTTCTTGCTTTTCCCTATGATTATTTTAATTTTATTACATTTATTTAGTATGTGTATGTGTATGTGTGTGTCAATGTGTATATACCTGGAAACCGGAAGAACACTTTCAGAAATTCGTTCTCTCCCTCCACCATGTGGGACCTGGGGTCAAACTCAGGTCATCCAGCAGCAAGAGCCTTAACCACTGAGCCATCTCACTGGCCCCTACTTTTCACTATTAATTCAGCTCCTTGAATTGGCTTATTGGGGACAAGAGGCCAAACCTGGCTTATTAGGGCTGCCCAAGGCACAGGCTCTGATCATACCACCAATAACAACCAAGGATGGGGGCACAGAAAGTGCTCCCCACAAGTCCCTCCGATAGATTGCTCTCCCCGTCTGGAGTTGACATCACAACTCCTCAGTTTCTGTTTGTTTCCAGCAGAGCCGGCACCAGAGATAGTCTCTTGCTCACTGTTTACATGGAATAGGAAACCTCTGTTAATGATTTACATTTAAAATACTCCAGGGGTGGAGAGGTGGATCAGTGGTTAAAGGCATATACCACTCTTCTAGAGGACCAAGGTTCAATTCTCAGCACCCACAGAGGGGTTTACAAGGATCTGGAACCTAAGTAGCAGGGAATCTGATATCCTCTTCTGGCTTCTGTGGCCATCAAGAACATGTGCTGGAGAGATGGCTCAGAGGTTAAGAGCATTGCCTGCTCTTCCAAAGGTCCTGAGTTCAATTCCCAGCAACCACATGGTGGCTCACAACCATCTGTAATGAGGTCTGGTGCCCTCTTCTGGCCTGCAGGCATACATGCAGACAGAATACTGAGAATATTGTATACATAAAAAAAAATGTGGTGGACTTCCATAAAGGAAAATTGTTGTGGGATATTTATAACTCTGTGAAAATGTACTGTTGTGATTGGTGTAATAAAGAGCTGAATGGCCAATAGCTCGACAGGAGAGTATAGGCGGGACTTCCAGGCAGAGAGAGGATTCTGGGAAGAAGAAAGGCAGAGTCGCCAGCCAGATGCAGAAGCAGCAGAATGGGCAGTATGGACATGAGGTGACGAGCCTCATGGGAGAATGCAGATTTAAAAATATGGGTTAATTTAAGTTATAAGAACTAGGTAGACTATGCCTCCGCTAAGGCCGAGCTTTTGTAATTAATAAGTCTCCATGTCATGATTCCCAGCGAGAAAGTACTCCTACAGAAAGCACGCATAGATATAAAAAATGCTCTGGGCTGGAGAAATGGAGAGAGGGTAAGAGCCCTGGCTGCTCTTCCAGAGGTCCTGAGTTCAGTTCCCAGCAACCACATGGTGGCTCACAACCATCTGTACTGAGATCTGGTGCCCTCTTCTGGTGTGTGTGCAGGCACGCAGGCTAAATAAATAAATAAATATTTAAAAAATTAAAAAAATGCTCACAGGGCTGGAGAGATGGCTCAGAGGTTGGGAGCATTGGCTGCTCTTCCAGAGGTCCTGGGTTCAATTCCCAGCAACCACATGGTGGCTCACAACCATCTGTACTGAGATCTGGTGCCCTCCTCTGGAGTACGGGCATACATCGAGGCAGAATGTTGTATACATAATAAATAAATAAATCTTTAAAAAATGCTCACATACAATATATATTATATATGCTCATATTGTATATATATGTTTATAATATATATGACCCCCCCCACTACTTGTGTGTAGTAACAAAAGCCTTTAATTTTAGTTACTAAAGGGGGCTGAGGTAGGAGGATCTTTGTGAGATCCTATCTTAAAATAAAGAGCTGGGGGTATAGCTCAGCGATGGAGCCTTGCCTGGCACACAACACCCCGGCTCCAGGCTCACATCCACCGGCAAGCATTCTCTTCATGGCTCCCATCAAGATGGTTTTCTAGGTGAACACTAGACCTGTTCAACTTGCTGTCTATCAGCATTAGACATCAAGTAACAGACAGATAGGACTACAGATAGTGACGATCACAATTCCTTCCTCCCCAGAGTCTCCCTTCATGTCCTTATGCCCCTACCTACTCAGTAGTGAGAACGAAAAATGTGGCGAGTGGTCACGTGCTTAACGCATGCACAGTGCTGGGTTCCATCACCAGCATCGAAAGAAAGGAAGACAAAAGCAGGGATTAATTAATTTAAATCAAATTAATTAAATTAAATCTTGCCTTTTTTTTCTTTTAAATGATTTTAAAAGAAATTGCACACACCTTTAATCCCAGGATTTGGGGGGAGGGGCAGAGACAAGCAGAGCACTGGTTTGTCCAGGCTAGCCTCAAGCTTTTGGTAATCTTGCCTCAGTTTCCCAGGTGAAGGGATTTTAAGTGGTTTATGACATGCCTGCCTGGAACTCTTGCTCTCTGTTCAGCTTCTTCATCGCCTGTTCTCTTCTTCTAAACCTTCAGGACTTGGGGGCTGGGAGAAGGCCTGGCGGACAGGAGTGGCATTATCTTGTGGTGTCTCAGGTTTGCCAATCCCTGCTGAATAGCAGGGGATCAGGGCAGGAGGATCTCTAGTTAAAGGTCTGCCTGAGCTACAGAGAAACGTCAAAGTTACTGAAAATAACTCAAGAGATCATTCTCCTTATTGAAATATAATTTGTGATAGCTGCAGGCGATTTATATTTTGTTAATTTAGAACCACGCTAGCAAAATTAATCTGCAGGCTTTACACTTTTTTCGCCCTCTCTCGCCATATCTCTTCCCCTCCCATGGCACTTAGGGTGAACCCTGAAACAGAGGCCACGCCTGGGAAATTTAAAAAGCCAAAGGAAAAGCGTGGCTCATTTTCTGCCCAAGGTTAGAAATGATCAATAGTTAAGTGGAGGGTGGGAAAGCTAGCCGACCAAAGAGAGGAGCTACGAGAAACCACTGGAGAGTGGGGTCTCAGGGACAGCCGGCAGGGGCAGGGCAGGAACCGCACTTTGCAAAGCCCAGAGGCAGGAAAGTCCGAGGGGAGGGTACTCAGACAAACTGGGGTTTCAGCCTTTTCTTTCTTCTGCCCAAATCCTACACCTTCTAAGTAGACCTACCTATGGGGGCAGGTGAGGGAGTTAAAACACCCGATCCCTTCTTAGTCAGCAGCAGATACTATTACACAGTGGAAGAAGCATATTAAATAGGTATGTCTTTAGCTTCAAGAAGACATTACCCTCTCTCAGGACCCTTCTCTCTCCTTTTCTAGTCTTACCCAATCTCTTCCTCAGCTGAAGGCAAACCTTCACGGCCACAGTGCCTTGAGATTCCTCTAGAATAAGTCAAACATTGCAATTCTTGCTCCCAAAGAGGGGGGAGGTTTGTTTATAATGGGGAAACGAAGGGACCCCCATCGCTTTCACTGCTCCCCGTGCCTAGCAAGAAGAATCCCATAAGCGACCCAGGTGTAGAGACCACAGACGGGACATCAGGTGTCAACTCCCCCCCAGTCGGAGAGGGAAAGGAGAGCTGCGAGAAGGGGCGAAGAAGACAGTTTGAAAACAAAGTTTTTACCTTAAAGGGGTGGATGCGTTTCCGGGAGTGGGAGAGGACTCAATTCTGGCGGCCCGACGCGGGAGGAGGGGACATCGTCGAGGGGCGCCGCCAGCGCCAGCTGCCTCCCAGCTGTCAGTCCCGGAGCTCCCACGGCTCGACACGGCTTTACTCGCGCGACGTCCAGCCTGGGTCGTGGCCACTTCCGGACTCACGGCCAGCCCCGGGCACGCCGGAGGAGGGTGGGGGGCGAGGGCAGGCGGGGGACGGGCTGGGGGCAGCCCGGCGCTCCCGGGGCCTCCGGCGTCTTCAGGATTCCCGAGCGATTGAGTCTCCGGCGTGCGCTCCAGGCCCTGGCCGCAAACTGGTTTGCAAAGGAAGTTTGTGGTTTTTCTTCTTCTTCTTTCCCTCGGTCGGGACAAAGACAAATTAGCCGAGGACGAGGTCTCTGGAGGAGGGGCCTGCTCAGGCGCGTGGGATTCCCGTCAGGGCTGTCGGAGCCGGTGTGCAGCCAGCCGGTGAGCAGCGGAAAGGAAGAGAGAAAAACAACAGACCCTTTCTCTTCCCTCCGCGGCCGCGGGAAGGGACGGAGCGCGTGTGCCTCTCTGGTGAGAACCGGGAAAAGCAAGCGAGCAGCCTGGCTGAGCCGGGAGGAGCGGGGCGGGACGGCAGCAGTTGCTGGGCCCTCCCTGGATGCCGGCGGCCGTCCTCTGCCCTGGAGCCGCGGAAGCAGGGCGAAAGAGCATCGTGTTTGCACATTTACTCCTTTGGTGTGAAAGAAAAGACCCCGCTTCTGTTTTGCGGGACCCCCCCCCCCCAGAGGGCTCCTTTCCAAGTCTTCCTTTTCTCCCTGTAAGTTCCCTAAAAGGCTAGAAATAAAACTGCTTGACAAGTTATGACAAAGGGACCCCCCCCCCCCCCAGTCTGCGCTGGGGCACGAAAGTGGCAGTTAAGGAGGAGGCTGGAACCTAGCCTCACATTCTGAAGGCTCCTCTATTGACGTGGCTGCCAGAATAAGACTTCAAGCAACTCTGAAAGAGAGAACAGTTGCAACAGGGACCCAGGAAGCAAAGTCACGGTTGCATCAGTCCAAGAATGACATGAGATATTTGTCCAGACTGTAAGGGGAAAGAGGCTGCAGAGTTAGGACGTTAGGAAGAGTTGGCGCGACTGTAGATTTTAAGACGACAGGTCCAAAATTATGCTAATGTTTCCCTAGCATGAACAAACACATCACTGGTCACACTAGGTCAGTTTGGTAAAGGGAAGATTTAAAATAAAACACAATATGGGAAGCTCTTTTAATAAGATATAGACATATGTTGTTGTAATTTAAAGTCCCGCCCAAGCCAGGTTTGTGAATCCAGCATTCACCAAAGACTAACTTGGGCTACATAGCAAGACTTTGTATTTAAAAAAATTTTTTTTGAGAGATTAATTCACATTAATCTCAAACAGATGCTCGATGTAATATATGAAAAGATACTATACCTAGTCCTATCTGGAAGAGCAAGTTCAGATGCCATAAAGGCGAGTTATTGTGACACATACACAACTTGTATGTCATAGCGCTCAGAAAACTGCTCGCTTGGGGGAAAAACACTTAGGAGCTTCCGGACTACATTTCCCAGGAGGAACTGCGACATGCTCCTCCTTGACCTCCCATGAGTCTCTGGGCTCAGAACTCAGCCTCCGCCTCTGGGGGCGGGGTAACGCCGGAGTGCCGGATTACGCACTTCCTCCTGGGGTTCGGAGGCCGAACCCTTGTGTGGCGGGTTCGAGTCCCGCCCCCTGACTCTCGGCTCTAGACCCTGAGTCTGGGGCGGGGTGCATTCGGCCGGGTTACCTCTCCCAGCCGAGGGGGGGACGGCACACCTCGGGCTTCGCCATGGAGGACTACCTGCAGGATTGTCGAGCCGCTCTGCAGGTAACGGGTTCCGATCTGTGACCGAAAGGAATGCAGCGTGGGGGCCGGGAAGGACGAAGGTGTGGGATCTGGGGAGCCCGGACGATCCACCGATCGTGGATCTGTGGAGGGATCACAGAGGTGGACGCGGGGGAGCTGGGGACCAAACCCGTCGCCCATGGGCTGGAGAGCCGGAGAAGTGAGTCTCCCTTCGGTCCCCTGGGTCGGGTCCCTCAGCTGGACGAGTGAGGTGGCCGCCAGCCTCGCCCGGCGAGGTGTGTCTGTCCCTCTCTCCCCGCCCCTCTCAGTTTCCCTCGGGCGAGCCGGGCTGCTGCCCACCGGCCCCCAGGTGAAGCTCGGGAGAGTGGGGAGTACCTGGGTGCGCGGCTTTATTGCCTCTGAATGGCGGTTTGCCTTCTTTTGCAAGACAGAGGCGTTCCTAGTGTTTTACTTTAAATCTGTTTTTAAGCTTCAGGCCCACAACTTACATTCCTTTGCCTCCACTGTTCTCCTTTAGTCTCGCTTTACACACAGATACGTAAAAATACCCCTCCTTGGTGAGGGATAAACACAAAGTGTGTTTGGGAATCCAAACCATAAGCACGGCTCCAGAATGCTTTGTAGCTTATTTTTGGTGCTTCCTGCGCCAGCTGGACTCACCCAGCAGCGCTGACAGGCCGGCAGCTTTGGATCGCTGTTCCCATTAGAGGCTCCAAGTCACCTGGCCGCCTAGTGTGCGTTTCTCTGCCCCTGTAGAAACCTAGACAGATGGCCGGCGTCCTTTAAAATAACTTAGCTGGGTGTGGTAGCCACATGCCTCTAGTTCCAGCACTTGGGAGGAGGAGGCTGAAGGTTCACCACTTCAGGCCAGCTTTGGGGGGAAAAAAACCCTCAAAAAACAACAACCACAAAAATATAGAACAAAATTTAAAATTTCTCTGAGCAATATTTTCTGGCCTTATCAAACCCTGAAAGTCACCTAATTTGCTGTAGACGCTGGGATAAATGAATATTTTCAATTTGAATTTGGGGTGAGTTTTAATTTGATGCTAGCTACACTAAAATTTTCCTTTTGAAAACATTTGAACAGGCGGAATGCCTGTAATCTCAGCCCTTGGTAGGTTGAGGCAAAAGAATTGTTAGCTTATGTGTAGCCTGGGTTACACTGTAAGGTCTGAGGAAACTGGGTTCTGTGAACTCACCCCTCCTCATAAACCCCTAGAAAAAAAACAAATGAACAAAAGTCCCATGGCATCTGTGGAAAGTTGTTTTAATTCATAAAGCAATTTGGAACCAGTTCTCACTGGTTACTTTTTGGTGTGTGTGTGTGTGTGTTGTGTGTGTGCATGTGTGTGTGTGTGTGTGTGTGTGAGAGAGAGAGAGAGAGAGAGAGAGAGAGAGAGAGTGTGTGTGTGTGTGTGTGTGTGAGTGAGAGAGAGGGAGAGAGAGAGAGAGAGAGAGAGAGAGAGAGAGAGAGAGAGAGAGATATCCTCCGTGTGCCATCACACTTGGCCTGAGCTTTGCATTTTGTTTTAGTGTGGTTGTTTTTAAGATGGTCTTAAGTAGCCCAGGCTATTCTTGAAGTCCCATTGTAGCCCAGGTTGAGCTTGAACTTTTGGTCCCCCTACTTCTACTTCCCAAGTGTTGGGATTATAGGAGTCTACTATGATGCCCAGCTTGGTTATCTTTTTATTTGCTTAATTTAATTTATATAAGATCTCACTATGTAGCTTGATACTATGTAAACCAGACCAGTCTCAAACTCAGAGATCCACTTGCCTCTGCCTCAGAGTGGTGGGATTAAAGGCGTGCACTACCTTTATTTATTTTTTTTGCTTTTATTATTTTATTTTATTTTATTTTATTTTATTTTTTATTAAAAATTTCTGTCTCTTCCCCACCGCCGCCTCCCCTTTCCCTCCCCCTCCCCCAACCAACTCCTCCTCCCTCGTCAGCCCAAAGAGCAATCAGGGTTCCCTGCCCTGTGGGAAGTCCAAGGACCACCCACCTCCATCCAGGTCTAGTAAGGTGAGCATCCAAACTGCCTAGGCTCCCACAAAGCCAGTACGTGCAGTAGGATCAAAAACCCATTGCCATTGTTCTTGAGTTCTCAGTAGTCCTCATTGTCCGCTATATTCAGCGAGTTGGTTTTATCCCAGGCTTTTTCATAGCCAGGCCAGCTGGTCTTGGTGAGTTCGCAATAGAACATCCCCATTGTCTCAGTGTGTGGGTGCACCCCTCGCGGTCCTGAGTTCCTTGCTCATGCTTTCTCTCCTTCTGCTCCTGATTTGGACCTTGAGATTTCTGTCCGGTGCTCTAATGTGGGTCTCTGTCTCTGTCTCCTTTCATCGCCTGATGAAAGTTAATATTCAGGAGGATGCCTATATGTTTTTCTTTGGGTTCACCTTCTTATTTAGCT
This sequence comes from Alexandromys fortis, assembly GCF_014885135.2. NCBI lineage: Eukaryota > Metazoa > Chordata > Mammalia > Rodentia > Cricetidae > Alexandromys > Alexandromys fortis. The sequence continues at coordinate 1,187,330 of NW_026068112.1, forward strand.
TCTCTAGGCTTGCGAATTATAGGCTCAATGTCCTTTATTTATGGCTAGAAACCAAATATGAGTGAGTACATCCCATGTTCCTCTTTTTGGGTCTGGCTTACCTCACTCAGGATAGTGTTTTCTATTTCCATCCATTTGCATGCAAAATTCAAGAAGTCCTTGTTTTTTACTGCTGAGTAGTACTCTAATATGTATATATTCCATACTTTCTTCATCCATTCTTCCGTTGATGGGCATCTAAGTTGTTTCCAGGTTCTGGCTAATACAAACAATGCTGCTATGAACATAGTTGAGCATATATTTTTGTTGTATGATAGGGTATCTCTTGGGTATATTCCCAAGAGTGGTATTGCTGGGTCGAGGGGTAGGTTGATCTTGAATTTCCTGAGAAACCTCCACACTGCTTTCCAAAGTGGTTGCACAAGTTTGCATTCCCACCAGCAATGGATGAGTGTACCCCTTTCTCCACAGCCTCTCCAGCAAAGGCTATCAATGGTGTTTTTGATTTTAGCCATTCTGACAGGTGAAAGATGGTATCTTAAAGTTGTCTTGATTTGCATTTCCCTGATCGCTAAGGAAGTTGAGCATGACCTTAGGTGTCTTTTGGCCATTTGAACTTCTTCTGTTGAGAATTCTCTGTTCAGCTCAGTCCCCCATTTTATAATTGGGTTGATTAGCCTTTTACAGTCTAGTTTCTTGAGTTCTTTATATATTTTGGAGATCAGACCTTTGTCAGTTGCGGGGTTGGTGAAGATCTTCTCCCAGTCAGTGGGTTGCCTTTCTGTCTTAGTGACAGTGTCCTTTGCTTTACAGAAGCTTCTCAGTCTCAGGAGGTCCCATTTATTCAATGAGGCCCTTACTGTCTGTGCTGCTGGGGTTATACGTAGGAAGTGGTCTCCTGTGCCCATCTGTTGTAGAGTACTTCCCACTTTCTCTTCTATCAGGTTCAGTGTGTTCGGACTGATATTGAGGTCTTTAATCCATTTGGACTTGAGTTTGTGCATGGTGATAGACGTGCACTACCTTTAAATGACAGACTCGCACATTTAAGTGCAGTGCCCATGGATTCCAGGACTGGAGATACAATGATGGTCACCTGATGTGGGTGCTAAACCCTTTGTAAGACTGGTATGTGTTCCTTAGCACTCAGTCATTTCTTTAACCCTTTAAAAATTGTTGAATTAAGTTTTATTTATTTATGTATTGGTGTGTTGGGGGCCTCAGCCATGCAGTGGACACATGTGGCGGTCAGAGAAAACTTTGGGTAGTCTCCTCCTTCCGGCATGTGGGTCCCAGGATCAGACTCCGGTAGTTGTGCTTGGTGACTTCTGCTGAGCCACCTTATCCCCTCCCGTCTTCTTTCCTTCCTTCTTTCTCTCTTTCTTTCATTCCTTTCTTTCCATTTGTCTGTCCTTCCTTCCTTTCTTTTTTTCCATAAAACAATGGGATTTTCTTTTTCTTTTTTTTTTTTGTCTTTTCGAGACAGGGTTTCTCTGGTTTTGGAGCCTGTCCTGGAACTAGCTCTTGTAGACCAGGCTGGTCTCGAACTCACAGAGATCCGCCTGCCTCTGCCTCCCAAGTGCTGGGATTAAAGGCGTGCGCCACCATCGCCCGGCAGGGATTTTCATCATAGCATTTGCACACGTGCGTGTGCGTGCACACTTGCACACACACACACACACTTAGACTTCATTCTCATTTGTTCCCCTTCATTGCTAGCTCTTGTTTTTTGAGACAGAATCTTGCTCGACAGCTGAGACTGCTCTGGGACTCTTGGTCTTTTTGTCTCAGCCTTCCAAGTGCAAGAAGGCATCAGAACCCACATGGCTGTGAGCCGCCATGTGGTTGCTGGGAATTGAACTCAGGACCTTTGAAAGAAGAGCAGGTTGTCTTTACTACTGAGCCACCTCTGCAGCCCTGAAAGTTTTTTGTTTGTTTGTTTAAAGACTTACTTTTGAAGATTTTGGAAAACATTTACTTACTTTTTAAATTTATTTTATTTATTTATTTTTGGTTTTTCAAGACAGGGTTTCTCTGTGTAGCTCTGGTTGTTCTAGAAGTCACTCTGTAGACCAGGCTGGCCTCGAGCTCACAGAGATTCACCTGCCTCTGTCTCCCTGAGTGCTGGGATTAGAGGCGTGTGTCATCACTGCCTAGCAAGTTTTCTTTTTAATCACTTGTGTGTGTGCAAGTCAGTGTAGGTGCCTTTGGAGATTAGAGATCTCAGATTCCCCCTGGGGCTGAAATTACAGGAGGTTGTGAACAAGCCAATGTGGGGTGCTAGAAATGGAACTCGGTCCTTTGCAAAAGCAGTAAACCCTTTTAACTAATGAACCATCCTTTCAGTTCCTAAATGTTTATTTATTTGTATGTGTGTGTGTGTGTGCGCGCGTGTGCATAAATGTTTACTTGTGTATGTGTGTGTGCGCGCTTGCACATGCATGTCTATGTGTCTCAGTGTATGTCTGAAGCCAGAAGAGAGTGTTGGATCCCCTGGAACTGGAGCTATGCAGTTGTGAGCCGCCTGACTTGAGTCTTGGGAACAAAATTTCTGTACTCTGGAGAGCAGCAAGCACTGTTAACTGCTGTGTCCCCAAACACTAATGCAGAGTGTTTATGACATCATGCTAAGTGCTGTCCTGTTGGAAATTTTCCAGCATCATGTTCTCTTTCTCACCAGTTAGTGAAAAGCCCTTGGACCTGAAACCTTACCCAAAGCACGAATCTTCTTACCAGCGCTTACCCTTGTCTTGGTTAGGGTTTCTAGTATTGTGAAGAGACACCATGATCATGGCAACTTTTGAAAATGAAAATATTCTTTTGTGGTGACTCACAGTTAAGGAGTTCCGTATGGTAGGCCATGGCCGCGTGCAGGCAGACAGGGTGCTGGAGAGTAGCTGAGAGTCCTACATCTTGCCGGCAACAGGAAGTGGCCTGTGACACTGGGAGTAGCTTGAGCATAAGAGAACTCAAAGTCTGCCCTCACAATGACACTCTTTCTCCAACAAAGCCACACCTCCTAATAGTGCCACTCCCTCTAGGAGCCACTTTCTTTCAAACCACCACAACTCTCCTTACTCCCCCAACACCCGCCCCAGATCACAGCTCATCTACACTATTACGAAATTTGGCAGTAGATTTGACTTCTCCAGTCCCACACTATCCCAGTCCTTTTCTGTATTCTTCCTCCAAGGGGCTGAATCTAGCTCCTTTGTGAACCTGTGTGCTTCCTCCTGAAGGTGACTGAGCCTTAGAATCCTCTCTGCACACAGCTTCCCTAGGGTGGGAGTGAGCTGAATGTGAGACCCTAAGAATATTAGCTTTTAGGATTGTGACAGTATATGCTGAGGGATACCAGTAATTTTGATTCTGTTTAATTATAGAAATATTACATAGCCAGGTGGTGGTGGCGCATGCCTTTAATCCTAGCACTCGGGAGGCAAAGGCAGGCGGATCTCTGTGAGTTCGAGACCAGCCTGGTCTACAAGAGCTAGTTCCAGGACAGGCTCCAAAAAAAAAAAAAAGAAAGAAAGAAATATTACATAAGGAAAACATCAACACACAAAACAAATATGAAATGAAAAAGATAAAGGCCTTTTTTTTTTCATTCCTGTCCACCCAGTTCCCCCAGAATCTGTTAATGTTTCCTTCTTTAAAAGGAATTTATGCATGTGTGTGTGTATATCTATGATTATCTGCCACATGCACCCATGGAGTTCAGAAGAGGGTATTATTAAATCCCCTGGAGCTGCAATTTCAAGCCTTTGTGAACCACTCCATGTAGGTGCTAGGGACTGCTGAGCTATCTCCAGTCTCTGTTAATGTTTCTTGTATAAAGAGATCCTAATCCCAGCCTGGTCTGTGTGCAAGTTCCAGGATGTTAAGGGCTACACAGAGAGACTGGGTGTCAGACAAACAAGAGTTTGTTTGGAGGGTCAAGCATAGGAATGCAGCTACGTGCACACCCTTGCCAAAGAGCAGTCTGATAGAGATGGCTGTTCTCTCTGAGGGCCAGTGTGTCTTCAGGAGCGCTGTCTGTGGGGCAGAGAGGAGGAAGCTGGACCCTGGCCTAGCAGCGTGGGTCAGCAGAAGTAGTCCTGGTGACCAGCGGAATGATGGATGTCTCAGCCAGGTCACCCTCACATCTGCCTGTGTAAAGAGAGACCAGATTCAGACAGACACACCATTGACTTCTGTGGGCGTTGTGAATACTTGGCTCGTGCGCAGGCCAGAGACAGCTGATAATGTGGCCAGTTCTCCTGCAATACCATATTTTTAGTATGTGACAACAGAAAACTTTTCTGCAGCCTCTGCCACAATGACAATAGCATGGTCCACTTTAAAGAAATCTGCGTAGCTGGGCATGGTAGCTAAGACTGAGGTGAAAAGATACCACGTTAAGGAATAGCCTGAATTACAGAGCAAGCTCTAGGCCAGCCTGGGCTGTGTTTAAAAAATAAATCAGAAAGAAGCTGGGTGTAGTTGCACACACTATTAATCTCATCCCTTGGGAGGCACAGACAGGCGGATCTCTGGGAGTCTGAGGCCAGCCGGGTCTACACAGAGAGGACTGCAAAAGCTATAGAGTGAGACCTTGTCTTGAAAAAACAAAAATAGGAAAGGGGAAGAGGGAGAAAGGCCTGTTTTTGTTTTGTTTAGTTTTGAATGGGCTCCTGTTCCTAGGACAGACTCCTCTTGCCCTTCCAGTAGGAAGAACTCTTTCTTTAGGGTGGGGCTCCATCTCAGGCAGAGCTAGGAGCAGAGGTACACTTCTCAGACCTGAGGCTGCAGTCAGGAGTGGCTGCTTGTCCTTTATCAGAGTCCTCTCATTTTCTTGGGGTAAGGAGGGTGGGGGCGAGGGTGTTGTCTGGCCTGCCCCTCCCCTTTGTTAATATTGTGTAGAGTAGCTAGCTGTCAGAACATATCTAGCTTCAGGGGTGAAGTGGTCTTTCTTTCCTTCCTTCCTTCCTTCCTTGGTTTGTTTGTTTTTGAAACGAGTTTTTTTTTTTTTTTTTTATTATTTTAGCTGTCCTAGAACTAGCTCTGTAGACCAGGCTGGCCTGGAATCCACAGACATCTACCTGCCTCTGCCTCCCTGAGTGCTGGGATTAAAGGCATGTGCCACCACCACCCTTTGGGGAAGAGGGTTTAGCCCTAAAGCCTCCTCCTGCCTGCCATCCAGCGCAGAAAACAAAGTCCATCAGGATGTGTTGTTTTAACTAATGGGCCTTTTCTTCTTCCTCCTCCTCTTCTTCCTTTTCTTAAGGAAAGAAAAATGTTTTTAGATTCATTTATTTTATGTGGATGAGTAATCCCTCAGAGGTCGAAGAGGATGCCAGATTTCCTGGAAGGGATGTTAGGGATGGTTGTGAGTCACTATGTAGGTGCTCGGAACTGAACTTGGGTCCTCTGTAAGAGCAAGTGTGCTCTTCACCACTGAAGATCTCTCTAGCCTTACACTGATTTATTGAGTGTACACACACACTCCCATACCACAGTGCAAGTGGGCCTCTGTGAGTTCAAGGCCAGCCAGGTCAACATAGCTAAATTCTGTCTTTTAAAAAAAAGTGTGTTTCCTGTGGCTCTCAAGATTCTCTTTCTTCCACTGGCAGCTCGGGTTTCTCATGCTGCTAAGTTTAGCTGTGCTCTCCTGAACTCTTCCTCCAGTTAGGAAACAGACACTGTTTGGCCTGTGGTAGCTGGTGGAGGGGTGGGTCGGAGACGAGAGTTTCATGGATTTCCTAATTGAAGAGGACAGAGCCGTCTGAGTTGGGGGCAGCCATGCACCCAGGGGTCTTCATTTTCATGACGACTCCCCTCTTCGCTCTCGGGGATCTCCCAGTTGGGGCCTAAGCTGTGTTATGAATTAAGGCTACACATTCGTGCAACAGTGTCGAGCCTTTGCAGAGCACTGCAGCTGCGGGAAGCTGGGGGGCATCACTAAGGAGGGCTTCACAGGGGAGGGGGCTTTTTAAAAGGTGCACCAGCTTGTGCAGGGAGGAGCAGAGGAAGAAGGGGCGCTTCGCTTACGGAGAAGGCTCTTAGGGGATGTCTCACTTAAGCCATACAGTGGCAGGAATCAAGGCAAGCGTGACCCCTCTGCTGTTCTCCAGTCTCACTCGTAGTCCAGACCGACCTGGACTCATTGTGTGGTCCTGCCTCAATCCAAAGAACTGGGATAAAGGTGTGCGCCAACATGACCAGTTTATCCTCGTTATGAAAAATAAAAAATTAGCTGAAGCCAGGTAGTGATGGCACACGCCTTTGGTCCCAGCACTTGGAGGTGGAGGCAGGTGATCCCTGAGTTCAAAGCCAGCCTGGTCTATAGATCGGGTTCCAGGACAGCCAGTGCTAAACAGAGAAACCCTGTTTTGGAAAAAAAAAAAAAACTATTTTTAATTATATGTATATGTGTGTCTGTATGTGTAGGAATGTATATGTTAATAGAGATGCCCCCAGAAGCCAGGAGAGGGTATGGGATCCCTTGGATCTGGAATTACTAGCCATTTTGAACCACCCAATGTAGTGACTGAGAGCCAAACTTGGGTTCTCTTCAAAAACACTCATAAACCTTTTCTCTAGCCCATAAAATAAAAAAATTAAACATTTAGTTATGTATTTTGTGGGGGTGGGTAGCATGTCACAGCATATCTGTAAAGGTCAGAGAGCGCTTGCAATACTCCAAACTCTTAGCCTGGCGGTAGTGGAGCATGCCTTTAATCCCAGCACTCGGGAGGCAGAGGCAGGTGGATCTCTGTGAGTTTGAGGCCAGCCTGGTCTACAAGAGCTAGTTCCAGAACAGGCTCCAAAGCTACAGAGAAACCCTGTCTCGAAAAACAAACAAAACGAAACAAAACAAAAAACTCCAAACTCTTTCCACCGTCGGGTCTCTGGGGATTGAACTCCGGTTGTTGTGATTGGCAGCCTTTGCCCACTGGCCGTCTTCCAGCCCTGCCCTCATTTTTACATAGGACCCCATATCGAGTAAGAAGCAGGTTTGAACTGAAGTAGTCCGTGATTATCCAAAAGGTGTTCTGCCGCATCCAGAGACAGAATGGAGCCAAGAGGGCCTCGCAGGGCACACACACATCGTGGCTTGGCTTGGTGGGCGCACAGTCGATGCAGTTCTGGGTTGCGAGGGGTAGGAGGGCCGGGAAAAGGAGCGAAGGCTGCAAATCTTTTGTCACTGCACCTCAGGTCCGGGGGTGGGGGGTGGGGGATCTGCCTGGCGGAGCATTCCTGCTGCCTGCTTCTGGCTTTGACTGAGCCCCGGAGCTCGACCGCAGCCATTTCTCCTTCCTCACACTGTGGCTCTGGTCCCTTCCTTTTGCTTTTCTTTACCTTCCTTCCGTGCTGGGCACCTGACTGGCTGTGGTTTGGCCGCCTCGTTCCAGTTCCTAGAGCTCCTTCCTCAGCCTTTCCCCTGACCTCTTACCCTTCCCTCCAGGTGGGGTGCGTGTGGCCTTTAGTGTTTACAACCCCTTCGTGCTGCCGTGAGTCAGCGGCTCTGAGCCACTTGGCGCTAGTTTTCCTGTCTCTTTGGTCCACAGCCGTCAGGGTGATTCTCGGTATCTACAGACAGAGGGGCCTTTTCTTGTCTCAGAACTCAAAGGAGATATTATGTCATACGGCCGGGGTTTGGGTATAGAGTTACCTTACTGCTTTGGAAAAGAGTCTAGTGTGCCATGTCATGGTGGTCAGTGTGTAGAATCCCAGCATTAGGGAGGCTGAGGCCGGATGACTCAAAACAAAACTTTAAAAAAGAAGGAAAGTTGGGGCCAGAGCGATGGGTCAGGGTTGATAATCCCAGCTGTTCTTCCAGAGGCCCCTGGTTGGGATACCAGCACTCATTTGGTGGCTAACAGTGGTCTGTAGCTGCAGTTCGGAGAGATAGCCTTTGGTCTCTGTGGGCAGTGCATACGTGTGTTACACAGACAAACATGCAAGCAAAATACCCAAACACAAAAAATAAAAATAAGTCTCCAAAAATGATTTAAAAAAGAAAAAGTTGTGAAAGCCCAGCCCTTCTGAGGTGCTTTTGATATGACTGGGCCCACATTGCGCACACAAACGCAGTGTGCGGCCGTCCAGCCAGGCGGCTTGGCATATCTGTCATTCACACATTCATCATCTTATACTCCTGCTTTTTGTGTTTGTTTTCCCCTTCAAGACAGGGTCTCACTGTAGCCCAGGCTACAGATCACTGTGTAGACCAGGTTGGCCTCAGACTCGCCTGCCTCTGCTGGGATTAAAGGCGAGCCCTACTACTCCCAGCTCTTTTATTTTTCCTTTGACAGCGTCTCCTGGAGCCTCAATTGGCCTTGAACTTGCTTTGTAGCTGAGCTTCTCACCCTCCTCCACGGCTCTTACCTGGGAGGACAGGCAGGTGCTGCCACCCCAGCTCACAGTGTTGGGTTATTGGACAAGGACTTCTTTCACCAGGGCAAGCACTCTGTTACCTGAGCTGTGCCTCTAGTCCTAATGTGTTTTGTTGCTGTTTGATTGTTCCTTTGGCTCACGTAGCACAGGCTGGCCTCAAGCTCACAACACAAGCGAGACTTCTGGTCCCCCATCCCCATCCTGAGTAGAGTGAGGTTGCAGGCCTGCACCACTACTGGTACCCCCATCCCCGTACCCTCGGACCCCCCTCCCCGTACTCCCCCACCCCACTTCACCCCCGTCCCCATCCCAAGTGGAGTGAGGTCGCAGGTGTGCGCCACTACGTCAGCTCATGGTTTGTTTCCTGAAGCAGGGTTTTGCTATGCAGTTTAGGCAGGCTTCTAACTCCCTGTAATCCAGGCTGGTCTCAGCTTCCTGGGATCACAGGTATAAATAACCACACCTGACAAGAGGTTCATACTTCCAAAAAAGTAATTAATTTATTTTGTGTATGTGTACCATGGCACACATAGTAAGGTCAGAGGACGAGTTCTCCTTCTACCGTATGAGACCTGGAGATTGAACTCAGGGTTTTCACTTGGCCGCAAGGGCCTTCAACTTGTTAAGGCATTTCTCTGGCCCAAGGGTTCCGTACCCTTGAAGTAGGCCTACAGAAACGGGCATGCCAGACCTTGAGAGCAAACATCCTATATGTTTGCCCCAAAGGCCTGACAACCCCTGCTTTTTGTTTCTCTTGTGGTACAAATAAGAAATGGGGAAGAGAGTGGATTGCAAAAAGAAGCCTGTATGTGGGCTGGAAATATAGCTTAAGCTCAGTGCTAGAGTGCTCACCTCGTGTGCACGAATCCTGAGGTGCCGTGGAATAACCCTCTGGACACCGAGTATGTATTACTCTCATTGGTTAATGAAGAAGCTGATTGGCCTATACTGTGGCATGGCGGGGTAAAGTTAGGGGGCGGGGGCAATCAAATAGGATACTGGTATGAAGAAGGGTGGAGTCGGGAGAGACACCAGCCAGCCACTGGAGGAAGCAGGATGTGTAGAAAAGGAGTTAAGCCATGAGTCGTGTGACACAGATTAGATAAGAAATATCTAATTTAATTTAAATGTCAGAGTTAGGTAGTAAGGAGCCTGAACTCTTGACCGAGCATTTGGTTTTTTGTTGTTGGTTTTTTTTTTTTTTTTTTTTTTTTTTTTTTTTTTTTTTTTTNTTTTTTTGGTTTTTCGAGACAGGGTTTCTCTGTGGTTTTGGAGCCTGTCCTGGAACTAGCTCTGTAGACCAGGCTGGTCTCGAACTCGCAGAGATCCGCCTGCCTCTGCCTCCTGAGTGCTGGGATTAAAGGCGTGCGCCACCATCGCCCGGCTTGACCAAGCATTTGTAATTAAGGCTCTGTCTTATGAGCGTTGGCTGCTCTTGTAGAGGACTTGGGTTTGGCTCTCAGTACCCACCTGGCGGCTCACAACCATCTGTCACTTCACTTGCAGAGGTTCCGGTGGCCTCCTAAGGTCTCTGCAGGCTCCAGGCACACACATGGTTCATGTACATAGTCAGGCAAAACCCCCATACATGTAAAATAAATAAATCTTAAAAAAAGAGCAAAGTTGTCTTTGGCCGAGTATCTCCCTAGTCTGACCTGTCTGGTAGAGGGAGGAGGGTTGCATATCTAAGCAGGGTCATTGTAGTTTCCCCCAATTTTCCCTAAGAGCAGCCAACGCTCATAAGACGGAGCCTTCTCTCTAGCCCTCATGTGCAGCTACTAAAGAGGCTGCTGCTTTGGTTCTGTGGTGCTGGGAACTGAATCTGGGCGTAGGTGGTGCTTTCCTGTAGTGCTGCCGTTCTCAAATGGTCATCAGAAGTTTAATATTAATTATAAATGCTCGCACTACTTGATAGCTGCCTCTTGCTATGTCCGATTCTTCCAAACCCCTTTGCTAGTTTACTCAACTCTGCCTAGGACACTTCCTGACAAGAAGCACGGTGGCTTTCTACCTTGTGGCTCCTACTTGGAGCCTAGTAGTCCTCGGCTGGGGCAGTTTATCAAGTGTGGAGCCAGGCTTTGATTGCTATGACTGCGCTGCTATCTGTGCCTCCCGGGTGGAGGCCGGAGATGTTGTCAAAGTTCTCTACTGGGCTGGACAGCTCCTACAGCAACGGCTTCCCCCGCTCCAGTTATCAGTGCCTGGTAGGCCGTGTTTGTTCTCAGTCAAGCCTGATGACCTGATTTGGCGCCTGGATTCCACAAGGTGCTCCACGAGCTCACAGAATAGAGATATGTTTTCTGAGACAGGGTCTCATTGTGAGCCCTGGCTGACCTGGAACTTGCAGTGTAGACCCAGGCTGTTCCCAAACTCACAAGGCCTCTTGAGTGCTGGGGTGGAAGGCAGGTGCCACCATGCCCCAGCCCACCACCCTACCGTTTTAAAAATAAGCTAGTTTAAGCCAGAAGGTGTGGCTCAGTTGATAGAGATCTTACCTAGAATGTACAGCCCAGGGTTCAATCTCCAGCAACACATAAACTGGGCACAATGGTACGTGCCTGTAACCCCAGAGCTAGGAAGGTTGAAGTAGGAAGAGGAAAATGTTGAGAACTGTTTGGATTATTTAGAAAACCCTATCTCAACAGTAAGATATATACACTATATATACATACATACATATATACATATACACACACATACACATATTTATAATTAGCTCAGTAGCAGGGTGCTGGTCCAGTGTGTGTAGTTCCCCAGCACCCAAATATCAGGTTATAATAATTCTTTTCTTTATAGACAGGGACTCATAGCCTGGACTGGCTGAAACTTGCTATTTAACTGAGGCTGGACCAAACTCCAGATTTTCCTGCCTCTACCTCCCAAGTGCTGAGAGTACAAGTATGTGCCATTACAACCAGCTTGATAATGCTTGAAGTGTGTGCACGCCTCCTTTGGCTGTTATAGAGACTAAACGATCAGTTAATTGGTGTAAAAGTATTAGAATAATGCATGACACCCTCAAATGTTTAAATAAAAACAAAACCAGCCTGTCTGCTATTGTAGATACTATCGTCTAAATGTGTTTGACGATTTTGAAAGCTCGGGAGATTAATGGGAACAAGGCTAATGTTATCAGTTCTCTCTGTCTGCATTATCAGCACCTGGACTTGTCTCTTTCTTTCTTTCTTTTTTTTTTCTCGAGACAGGGTTTCTCTGTGTAACAGTCCTGGCTGTCCTAGAACTAGCTCTATAGACCAGGTTGGCCTCAAACTCACAGAGATCCACCTGCCTCTGCCTCCTGAGTGCTGGGATTAAAGGTGTACACCACCACCTGGCTAGCAGATGGACTTTTCAAAGTTCCATGCCATACATGGAGGCACATACCTTTAATCCCAGCACTGGGAGAGTATGAGTTCAAGTCCAGCTAGGGCTCCATAGAGAGACCCTGTCTCAAAACAAAACACAGAAGTTCCTGGCTGAGGAGATGGCTGTCTAGTTAGCATTACTATTGCTGTGATGAAACACCAGGACCAGCCGGGTGGTTCTAGGCCAGCCTAGTCTACAAGTGCTAGTTCCAGGATAGGCTCCAAAGCCACAGAGAAACCTGTCACCTTCATATCCAGAGCCTCTTTGCTTATTTCTTTAGTGTAGAACTGTAAAAATTATTATTTTATTTTGAAAATAGGGGCAATGAGAGGCAAACCAGCCCTGATATCCTTTAGGGCATAACTGTCCATTACCAGAACATTCTGTCTCTGACTACAGTGAGAGCCCAAAGAAGCGTAAGCAAACAGGTAATTGTTGAGTGTTCTGAGAGTTAACGTGCAGGGACAAGGTTGGCGGAGAGGAACAAGCGTCTTTCTGCCAACTGGATGTGTATAACTGCATAAAGACTAGCCAAGCCACGAGGGCCGTCTCTGCTGATCGATCCCATAGCAGTACTGTGTCCTGAAGGGGTGAGAAAATGTCCGTGAGGCCCCACATGAGTGGGAGGTAACAGGAAAATACACAGTTTTATGAATTCCTCTTTCCCCTCCAGGAGTCCAGGCCTCTACATGTTGTGCTGGGCAATGAAGCCTGTGACTTAGACTCCATGGTGTCTGCTCTCGCCCTGGCCTTTTACTTAACAAAGGTGAGTACCGAGAAACAGTCCCTTAGAGTGAAAAGATTTGGGTTCAAGACCCGGCTCTACCATTTATTACTATTTAGTGTTAGTGCTGGGCAGTGGTGGCACACACCTTTAGTCCCAATGCGCAGGCAAAGGCAGGTGGATCTCTGTGAGTTTGAGGCCAGCCCAGTCTACAGAGTGAGTTACAGGACAGCCAGGACTGTTACACAGAGAAACCCTGTCTCGAAAAACAAACAACAACAACAAAAAAAATAAAAATAAAGAATTTTAGCATTGGCTAAATTGAAGTTAAGCCTCAGCTAGGTATGATGGCCCATATCTGTAAGGCTTTGGAAGTGGGAGACAAGAGGATAAGGACTAGCCTATTTCATAAAAAAAAAAAAAAAAAAAAAAAAAAAAAAGGACTGGAGACATGGCTGGGAGGAGCAGAGCTCAGTTTTCCAGCACCTGTATGGTCCATTTATAACTCCAGTTCCAGGGGATCCAGTGCCCTCTTCTGACCTTCACAGGCACCAAGCATACATGTGATACGCATATAGTACCCAGGTCAGATACCCAAACATAAAATAAATCCATAAAAAAGAAAATAAAGTTGGAGAGAGATTGGGGTAGCTCAGTCAGCAAAGGTCTTGTTGTCTTTCTGTGTAAGCGTGAAGACCCGAGTTGGATGCCACAGGAAAAGGTCAGGCATGGCGGCACTCCCTGCTCATCCCAGCACTAGGGCGCAGGCAGGCAAATCCCTGGGGCTCAGTGGCCACCGCTTAGCCTGCCTGTTGAGTTTTGGGCAAGTGAGAGAATTGTCACCCTGTCTGGTGGCAATTCTGGTGCCTTAGGAATGACACCTGAGAGTCTCCTGACCTCTATGCATGCTTAGAGCAGGTACACATACACCTGCACCTGTGCACAACACAAGATAAATCAAGATCCTTGTCGAGTTCTGTGTTAGTATCTGAATGTATAAATCTGTTCTGAGGAATGTCTAATGTCTTTCTGTTGCTGTGAAGAGGCACTATGACTCTGGGAACTCTTTTTTTTTTTTTTTTTTTTTTTTTCTCGAGACAGGGTTTCTCTGTGGCTTTGGAGCCTGTCCTGGAACTAGCTC
>NW_026068112.1:1202265-1215030 GCF_014885135.2 Alexandromys fortis
GTCTCCACTTGCAAGGTGTCCTCCTTCCTGTACCATGAAGAGGAACTCCATAGTATAGTTCTGGAAACCCTTACCTGGAAGGTGGGCAGCAGCAGGTCCTCACCACAGACCTGACTGTGTGCTCCTGGCCACCTCCCTCTACCAGCCTGTCCCATGACCTTCCTCTCCATTTTTTGGAAGATGATATTTTTTTAAATATTTATTTATTTATTATGTATATAATATTCTGTGTGTATGTCTGCAGGCCAGAAGAGGGCACCAGACCTCATTACAGATGGTTGTGAACCACCATGTGGTTGCTGGGAATTGAACTCAGAACCTTTGGAAGAGCAGGCAATGCTCTTAACCACTGAGCCATCTCTCCAGCCCTCAAATAAAACTTTTTAGACATTTATTTATTTAATAAGTGTGTGGTGGTAAGTTACCCCAGGTCATGTATACTTTGGACTGTTTTTTACATATGTGTGTTAGTGAGTAAACCCAAAGCCAGATCTTGTTACTTAACTCTTCCTTGCCGTTTCCAAAACCTTCTGATGTCTTCTTTTCAATTCCTTACTAGACGGCGAGGGCAGGAGAGATCTTTATACCGGTGTTAAATATAAACCGTGCTGAGCTTCCTCTACGCGGGGACAATGTCTTCTTCCTCCAGAAGGTTCAGATTCCAGAGTCTGCGCTGGTTTTCAGGGATGAGATCGACCTCCACGCATTGCACCAGGCTGGCCAGCTCACCCTCATCCTTGTTGACCATCACGTCTTACCCAAGTAAGTGGGCGGAGTGGCGCGGGGACTGAGTCAAGTAAGAGGACAGAGTGGTGGAGTGGTGGGGACAGAGTCAAGTAAGAGGACAGAGTGGTGGAGTGGTGGGGACAGAGTCAAGTAAGAGGACAGAGTGGTGGAGTGGTGGGGATGGAGTCAAGTAAGAGGGCAGAGTGGGGGGAGTCAAGAAAGTGGGTGCTCATTCTGCATTTTAGACTCATGGCTGACACAGAAGGAAGGGGGTTTGCCTTCTAGAGTCTCAGAGGCTAATTTTTGCTGTTTTTGTCTGTGATTTTTGTTTGTTTGTTTTGTGCAACATTGACTGGCCTGGAAATCATTGTGTATTCCAGTCTGGCCTCAAACTCAGAAATCCACCTGCCTCAGAAGCTAACTATAATTAATGGGTCATATCCAATATGAACAACCTATTAAAATAGTGTCATTTCTCTAGCTATATGATATTTATGATAGAAAGAAATAAAAATACCTAGTGAGTTCAAACTAATCATTCAAAAATACCTTAGATCTGCCTTTAATGTCAGAACCTTTTGCTGTTTTGAAACACAGGAATACTATGTTTTAGTAGACTCTAGAATATCAGTCAGTCTGTTCAACAAATGTGTACATCTATAATAATTCCACTTCTAACTTAGGACTACAAAATGCTGCCAGAAAGCAACATGAGTATGAAATTTGCTATTCTTAAAAATGCATAGTTTTTCCTCGAGCACACTGTGGTTATAGCAAGGAGTGGTGGGTCCCTGAGCGCATCCGTGAGTTTATTTGGTGAAACCTTTTTCTGAAGTGGATGAAGGTGGCCAATCTCATGAATCTGTCCGTCAGGAAGAGGGCAGTAAGCAAGCAGATCATCGCAGTGGACGCTGGAGGGAAGTGGTAACTGTCACGCTGAGGATGCTGGGACTTGATGGACTAGACATGGACTTATCTCATTGCACTAGAAGGAAACTGAGGGCCTTGGTCTGTAGAGGAGTTGGCCCTCGAGCCTAGTCTACAAAGAGAACTTGGTGTTTGTCCCCTGCAGGGGTGGGAATGTGGCTGAGAGGAATTAATGGTAGCAAAGCCAGGCAGGCATGAAATTGCACACTGAGTTGGGGAACTGGGAATTGTTTTGTGCAGCTGACATTAAATGTGTGGGAGAGGTAAGCTGTGAATTTATGCGACCGAGGTGTGCGGGGCTGATCATGGAGGCCGTATAGGGCCTGTTGAGAGTGTAGACTTTACTTTTAGGTAGCAGAAAGTTTGTGGATTATATTATTCCAGATCCTAACAGAATAAAGGTTTTTTTTATTGTTGTCTTGTTTTTGTTTTTAAGTAAGTGATCATTCAGGAAACGTTTGAAGGTTTAATGAGCCCTGGTGACGCGCCGAAACAGTGTAGGGGCTCCTGAGGGTGTAGCACAGGGGTGGGAAGGAAGGCATGGATGGGTAAAGCCCTAACCTGGTGACCTAGTGGTATTTGATTGTCAAGAGAAGAAGGTTCTCTGTTGAGTATCAGAATGGACACTCAATTGGAACGGCAACCTAAAGGACAATGTAGACATTCATAGCAGACGCTTCACAGGGCTTGTTACATGCTGTTTAAATGCCATTTCAGATACCACATTAAAGAGAGTAGAAAAGAGTGAGACGGGGGTAAAAGTGACCTCTATGTGTTTGCCTAAGGCGCCCACACTTTTCTTTGCGCTGGAGACTGGTTCTGGCATCTGGAGTGCTCTTATGTTTCTCTCTCTTCCTGTTTTTTCTGTTAACCACCGCCCTCCCCAGAAGTGACGCCGCTCTGGAGGAGGCGGTAGCAGAGGTGCTGGACCATCGACCAATTGAGCAGAAATACTGTCCTCCCTGTCATGTTTCAGTTGAGCTGGTGGGGTCCTGTGCTACCCTGGTGGCAGAGAGAATCCTCCAGGGGGCGCCAGAGATCTTGGACAGACAAACTGCCTCCCTACTGCACGGTAAGGGATCAGTTTTGGGTTAGGACCTGATTGGTTCCTTTGCTCCCTTCGCACACAGGGAGCGCGAAAGTCTAGCCGCTTGCAGCCTTACTTGTAACTGTGCCCTCGAAGCCATCCCTCATTACAGAGGGCAAGAGTTGGCTCGCAGTAGTTGGGCATTTTTCTCACTGCCTGGGGATTTGTGTTGGAGACCGCCGAAAGGAAGCACAGGGCAGCTGACCCTGGCAGTTCCCTCTGGCAGATCTGTCTAATAGAAAGAGGACTCGCCAGAGAAATACGAAACAGGCTCAGCTGTCTGTCCCACCAGGAAGCGGTTGTGTGTCCGACAGCTCTCCTCACCCTTTTCCCTCTCATTTTTCCACCAGTTGTGTGTGTGCTGAGACTAATTAGATTGTCCGAGGCAGTCTCTTCCAGTGGTAATGGCCATATCTGTGGTGGAAGACAAAACCCAAACACAGAGGGAAGTAGGCGCAAAGCTTCATCTGTAGCCAAGTAGCTATTTGAAATTCATAGCTACTGAGAGAGGGGAATCTGTTTTTCTGTGGAGTGACTTTAGATATCATCAAACACTCTTCAGGGCAGGCTCCATTCTTAGGAATAGTTAGCCAACAAAAACCCTGGGTTTTTGCTTTTGTATTTTTGTCTTTTAAATTTTTTTTTTAAATTTTCACGTGGAAGTGCATGTATGTCTGTGCACTACATGTATATCTGGTACCCTCAGACACCAGAAGAGTGTCGTTGTGAACTGCCATATGGGTGCTGGGAATTGAACTTGAGTCCTCTAGAAGAGCAGCCAATGTTCTTACCTGAGCCGTCCATCTCTCCAGCCCCTACCTGCTTATTTGAGGGAGAGAAAGAACATGTATTGGGTGGGTAGGGAGGTGGAAGCAGAGCGGGGGAAGGGAAAAGAATATGAAATTTTCAAAGAATAAATAAAAATGTAAAAAAAATTCTGTGATGAAATTTGGCTTACTGAGGAGCTGGATTCCCCTGAGGTTGTAAAACTCACAAGGCCCAGGATGCCCAGGCTTCTTTTTATTTTATTTATTTATTTATTTATTTTTATATGTATGTTTTGTCTGCATATATATCTGCATAATGTACATGCCTGGTGCCTAGGGAGGCCAGAAGAGGGCTTCAGAGCTCCTGAGCCTGGAGTATCAGTTGTCAGCGCCCATGTTGGTTCTGGGACTCTGTAAGAGAAACCAATGCACTTCACCGCTGAGCGTCTCTCCAACCTCAGGCTTCTTGTCCACCTTCCCAGGCTCTTCATTGTGTTTTACTTTGGGAGTTCGCACTTAGGGCATGGTCAGTCCAAGTGTATTGTTTGTTCTCATGGTTTGCCCTGGCTGTACTTTCTAGATTGTGTCCATTGGGTTTGGAATTACGTGTGTGCCAGTGGTTGTGACTTACTCACAGGACCCCTGTTCTTCCATATCCCTTCGTAGGTACCATCATTCTGGACTGTGTCAACATGGATGCAAAAGTTGGAAAGACAACCCCAAAGGACAGCAAATACGTAGAAAAGCTGGAGGCCCTCTTCCCAGATCTTCCCCAGAGAAAGGACATCTTTGATTCTCTGCAAAAGGCAAAGTTTGACGTCTCAGGTATGATGGATTTACCACATGAGGAACTCAATGGGCAAGCTTTAAACATGGCATCTGGAAAGGTGTCAGAGCGATGTCAGAGTGTTAAAATGGTTTACTCTGTACACCAGAGAGAAGCAAGGGGCATCATGGCTGCCCATGAATGATCAGTCATCTGCTAGGTCATTCCTAGCAGATGTCCTGAGTTTGGAAGAGATGAGAAGAGCTGAGGATGAAGAGCTGGGAATGGTAGCCCATGCTATACTGGTGGGAAGACAGAAGGTTCAGGGTAACCTGCACTACTTAATGAGTTGAAGGACAGCATGGTTTATAGAAGGAGACCCTATCTCAAAAAGTGAAAGCTACATAGAAAAACCCTGTCTTGAAAAAAAATAAAATAAAATAAAAGGGATTTAAAAAAAAAAAAAAAGACTAGCTGAGAAGTGGCAGGTGTACACCTTTAATCCCAGCACTTAAGAGACAGAGGCAGGTAGATCTCTGTGAGTTCGAGGCCAGCCTGGTTTACAGAGTGAGTTTCAGGACAGCCAGGGCTACACGGAAAACTATGTCTCGAAAAATCACAAATAAATAAACAGACAAATAAATAAATAAATTTAGTCCCAAGGCTATGTGCATAGCCCAAATGGGACTTGATGGCTCGGAAAAGGGAAAAGAAGGAAGTAGGTGGTCAGGAAGGCAGGTGGGCCTGCGGATACTGGGAGGGTAACTATGATCAACGTATTATATGAAATTCTCAAAGAATAAAAATTGTAGAGTCCCAGTCTAATCTGAGAATGCAGGCCATAAATAACATATATGGGAGGCGGGGGGGGGGGGGTAAGTTATCAGAGCAGGAGCCGTGTGACTGGAGAAAGAAGAAAGCAATTCAGTGTGTGTCCAAAGGACAAAGAGAACCAAGGACTCCCATAATCTGCCTGTTGGCGTAAGAAAAGCAAAAAAAAAGGAAGCAGAAATGTGACGTGTACTTTTAGGAAGTTAAAAGAAGACAGAAAGGAAGAAAACCCCAGGGCCAAGGATGTAGCCAAAGAGCAGGCCCCACCCAGCGTGCACAAGGGCCCAGGTGTGACCCCCAACAAAACCAATCAATAAAGAAAGAGTGATGGGGATGGGAGGAGGCTGAGGAAGAGGTAAAAGCCTGTTGTGTTGGTTCTGGTTTTTCGTTTGCTTTTTTGAGGTGTTGTGTTTGTTTTAATGAGGTGGTCTCACTGTGTAGCCCTAGCTAACCTGAAACTCACAGTATAGACCTGGCTCGTCTCAAACTCGTGACTCCAGAGCCCTGGGATAACAGTGTGCACACCACACCCAGTAAACCGCCTCTTCTTTGACCCTTCTGCAAAGTCCCTTACTCTAAAGGTGACCATTCAACTCTTCTGACCTGATTGTTACCATCCTTTAAATTTTTTTATATTTTAATTTTTTTATATTTTATATTTTATATTTTAATTTTTTTAATTTTAATTGTTTTGCCTGCATTTGTGTCTATGTACTATGTACATGTCTGATGTCCTCAGAAGATAGAGAAGGTCATCAGATCCCCTGGAATTACAGTTACTCAGTTTTGAGCTGCCATGTCGGTGCTGGGAATTAAACCCTGGCGCTCCGGAAGAGCAAATAGTGCTCTTAGCTGCTGAGCTGTCTCTCCAGCCTGTGACCTGACTAGTCAAGTGATCCCTTCTATACTTATTGCTCCTGTTCATTGGAGTTCATTGGCCCTAAGGGAAACTACTTTCCCATTTTCCTCATCTTCCCCTTTATGGTGTTAGGCCACATCCCCTCTCTGACTCCTAATTTCCTGTCTCTTTTCTAGGCCTGACCACTGAGCAGATGCTCAGGAAAGACCAGAAGACCATCTACAGACAAGGCACCAAGGTGACCATCAGTGCAATCTACATGGATTTGGAGGTAAGAGCCCACCGCCGGTGTGAGCGTGAAGGGAGCATCTTTCTTCATCCACGAGACTTTGCCCTTCACTCCTGCCCACTGTGGGCTCCCTTGGTACCTCTCCACTTGTCTCGGTGTCCTCTGGGATTCCCCACAGCCCATCACCCCTCACTGTGCTGCTGTCATAGCCTGGGTACTAGCTTCTCTACTCCCACCTCGGTTTTTCATATAATCAGTGATTTTGTATATATGTATTTTTTAAAAAATACTTTAACGGGGCTAGAGAGTTGGTTCAGTGGTTCTTAGCATTGTTCACTTTACAGAGGACCTGAGTTCAGTTTTCAGCACCCACATAGAGGTTCACAGTGATTTGTAACTTTAGTTCCAGGGACTCTCGTGCTCTCTTCAGACGTCTATGGGCCCCAGACACACATAGTGCACTTATATAATGTAGGCAAAACACCACTCATACACATAAAGTAATCTAAAACATATATGTGTGTGTATATATATATATATATATATATATATATATATATATATGTTCTAGCCATTAACAGCTGAGCCATATCTCCAGCCCTTTCAAAATATTTTTAAAATTACATTTATGCCAGGCATGGTGACACATGCCTTTAATCTCTGCACTCTGGAATCTCAGAGGTAGGCAGATCTCTGAGTTTCAAGCCAGGTGGGGCTACAGAGTGAGACCCTTTCTCAAAACAAAGCAGAGTATTTATTGGTGTTTGTGAGAGTGTGTGTCCTGTAACACAACTTACGAAGGTCAGAGGACAACAAGCAATAGTCAGTTCTTTGCTTCCACCATGTAGATTCCGGGGGTTGAACTCAGGTTGGCAGCAAGTGCCTTTACCCACTGAGCCATCTGCTTGGCCCTGTTCGTGTGGTTTTCAAGAAAGGCTAGCATGGGACTGTGTAGTGTAGACTGGTCTTAAATTCAAAACAAGCTTCCTGCCCCTGCGTAGACAGAAACAACTCAGGCATATTCCTAGCTAACTCTTATATCTTAAATTAACCCATTTCTGTTAATCTGTGTGTCGCCATGAGGGTGTGGTTTACCAGTAAGGTTTGGCATCTTTCTCCTTCTGTAGCTACATGGCGTCTCGTTGGCTCTGCCTACTCTCTCTCTATATCTCTGTTTGGATTTCCCACCTGACTTTACTCTGCTAAGCCAGTGGCCAAAACAGCTTTATTCATCAACCAATAAAGGCAGCACAAATGCAGAAGGACATTTCACATTATCTCCCCTTTTCTGTCTGATTAAAAAGGAAGGCTTTAACTTTAACATAGTAAAATTACATCTACAAAATGGTCCCACGTTGGGCGCCATTAATAAATGGAGACTACAGTTACATTTTGCCTGCCACCCAGACCCAAATAATCACACATAGACTGTATTAATTACAACACTGTTGCCGGGTGGTGGTGGCACACGCCTTTATCCCAGCACTCAGGAGGCAGAAGCAGGTGGATCTTTATGAGTTTGAGGCCAGCCTGGTCTATAAGAGCTAGTTCCAGGACAGGCTCCAAAGCTACAGAGAACCCCTGTCTCAAAAAAAAAATTTCCCTTTATTGGCTGGAGAGATGGTTCAGTGGTTAAGAACACCAGATGCTCTTCCAGAATGACCTAGGTTCAATTCCCAGCACCCACATAGCAGCTCACAACTCTCTGCACCTCCAGTTCCAGGGGACCCAACACTCTTGTACATGACATACTTCCAGACAAAACATTATTGCACAGGAAATAAAATAAATAAATCGTTTAATGCTGTAGGACAATGGTCCTTAGTATTAAAAGAAATTAATTACAACACTGTTTGGCCAGCAGCTCTGGCATATTCCTAGCTACTAGCTCTTATATCTTAAATTAACCTATTTCTGTTAGTCTATATATTACCATATGGCGTTAGCTCATTTTCTTTTTTTTTTTTTTTTTTTTGTTTTTTGTTTTTTGTTTTGTTTTGTTTTTCGAGACAGGGTTTCTCTGTGTTTTTGGAGCATGTCCTGGAACTAGCTCTTGTAGACCAGGCTGGTCTCGAACTCACAGAGATCTGCCTGTCTCTGCCTCCTGAGTGCTGGGATTAAAGGCATGCGCCACTACCGCCCGGGCTAGCTCATTTTCTACATTGTCTTTCCTTGGTGGCTAGCTGGCATCTGCTTGACTCCGCCTACTCTCTCTATATCTCTGTTTGGATTTCCCTTCTGGCTTCACTCTGCTAAGCCATTGGCTGAAAAAGCTTTATTCATCAACCAATAAAAGTAGCACATATACAGAAGGACATCACACATCATCCCTGCTTCTAAGAGCTAAGATTACAGTCTTGAGTTACCATAGCCAACTGTAGAATGATCCTCAACAACTAAGAGTGATCTGCTCTTATAAAGGACCAAAGTTTGGTCCATGTCAGGCAGTTTATAACTACTTATAAGTTCTAGAGACTCCTATGCTGACTGGCCTCTGTAAGTATCTTCTCTCACACAGACACACTTATATACACATAACTTTTTTTTATTTTAGAATGTATGTATATGTAGCCTGAGAATATTTATCTCAGGCTAGGTGTTTTGGCTAGTTTTATGTCAACTTGATACAAGCTAGAATCATTTGTGAGATGGGAACCCCAGCTGACAAAACATCCCCCATAAGATCGGGCTGTAGGCAAGACCATATGGTATTTTCTTAATTAGCGGTCAATGTGAGATTGATTGGTCTGTTAGTCCTGGGTTCTATAAGAAAGCAGACTGAACAAACCATGTGGAGTTACCAGTAAGCAGCACCCTCCACGGCCTCTGCATCAGCTCCTGCCTCCAGGACTTCCTTCAGTGATGGACTAAGATGTGGAAATATGAGCCAAATAAACCCTTTCTTCCTCAAGCCACTTTTGGTCATGTTTCCTTATAGTGATAGTACCCCTCACTGGAACACCAGGTATGGTGGCAAGTGCTTTTAATCCCAGTGCTTGGGAAACAGGCCAGCCAGGGTTACATAGTGAGACCCTATCTTAAATAAGTAAATAGATAAAATAATAAATGAGATCACATCCAGTCCCTCCTTGCTTTATTCTTTTTCACTGTGTTTCTTACACAATCTAAAGGCTTCCCTGTGTCTTTATCTGACCTTTACTCTGGCCTTCCAGCCCTGATGGTTCTGGTCTCCAAGGACATCAGCATTCATCTGCACATACACATTTGTACTTAAAAATCAAATAAATATTTGAAAACAATAACAACAACAATCAAGGGCTAGAGAGAAGGCTCAGTGGTTAAGAGAACTTGTTTCTTTGTAGAGGACCTGAGTTTGGTTCCTAGCATGCACTTGGAGGCTCACAACCATCTATAATTCCAGTTTCTGGAGCTGGAGAGATGGCTCACTGGTTAAGAGCACTGACTGCTCTTCCAAAGGACCTGGGTTCAAATCCCAGCACCCACATGGCAGCTCATACCTGTCTGTGACTCCAAGATCTGACAGACTCACACAGACACACATGCAGGCAAAGCACCAATGCACATAAAATAAAAATAAATAAATTTAAAAAGTTTCATGGAGCCGGGCGGTGGTGGCGCACGCCTTTAATCCCAGCATTTGGGAGGCAGAAGCAGGCGGATCTCTGTGAGTTCGAGACCAGCCTGGTCTACAAGAGCTAGTTCCAGGACAGGCTCCAAAACCACAGAGAAACCCTGTCTCGAAAAACCAAAAAAAAGGGGCTGGAGAGATAGCTCAGGGGTTAAGAGCATTGCCTGCTCTTCCAAAGGTCCTGAGTTCAATTCCCAGCAACCACATGGTGGCTCACAACTACCTGTAATGAAGTCTGGTGCTCTCTTCTGGCCTGCAGACATATACACAGACAGAATATTGTATACATAATAAATAAATAAACATTTTAAAAAAAAGTTTCATGGGGCTGGAGAGATGGCTCAGAGGTTAAGAGCATTGCCTGCTCTTCCAAAGGTCCTGAGTTCAATTCCCAGTAACCACATGGTGGTTCTCAACCATCTGTAATGAGGTCTGGTGCCCTCTTCTGGCCTGCAGGCATACACACAGACAGAATATTATATACATAATAAATAAATAAATAAAATATTTAAAAAAAGTTTCATGGAATCAGATTCTCTTCTGACCTCTGTGGATACTACCAAGTATACACATAGTACAAGTATATACACTCGGTCTAAATATATAAAGTAAATAAATCTAAACCAAAAAGTACTACAGTTCTTGTTATACAGTAGTCTCATAGGTTGGTCTGTTTACCAGTGCTGAGGGCATGCTGGGCAAATGCACTTCCACTGAAATTGGATAAAGTTTTCACGCCCCTCCCATGTGGATCACACACACAGTTTAACACACACACATGGTATAGGGGCTGGAGAGATGGCTCAGCGGTTAAGAGCACTGGCTGCTCTTCCAGAGGTCCTGGGTTCAATTCCCAGCAACCACATGGTAGCTCATGGCCATCTGTAATGAGATCTGGTGCCCCCTTTTGGTCTGCAGGCATACACGCAGGCAGAACACTGTATACATGATAGATAAATAAATCTTTAAAAAGGAAAAAAAAAGAAACCATGGTATATAGCCAACACAAAAGTGTTGCCACACAGCCTAGCCACTGTACAGACTTTAGAATGGCCAAGTATGGGGGCTGCAGCGATGGCTCAGTCCCCAGGACACACAAAAGCTGGGCATGGGCACTGGCAACTCCAGTGTCGTGCAGGAGGAGACAGAGGCTTGCTGGGGCTTCCTGGCCAACAGCCAGCCTGGAGACAGGAATACAGCAAAAGTGATAAAGCAGCAGACCTGATGTCCTCCTCTGGTCTCTGTGCACACACATGTACATGTGTGTGCATATATGCACATGTACATATATCACACACACTAACTGAAGAAAGGCAGAATTGAGAAAAGCCCGGTATTATGTATTAAAGAAAACGCTGCATGAAAAATATTTGGGTGATATAGATTAGCAAAGAACGAGCCAAGGATGGATCACCATCCTGAAGGGAAACCAGGGCAGGACCCTGGAGACAGAACTAGCTTGCTCTTCATGGCTTGCTCCGTCCAGGGTTGGCACCACCCACCGTGAGCTGGGCCCTCCCATGTCAATCATTAGTGTGAAATGCCCCGCAGGCTTGTCTACAGGCAGCTCTAAGGGAGGCATTTTCTCTTGAGGTTTTCCCTTCCCAGGCGACCAGAAACTCTAACTAGGCCTGGAAGGCGGGATGATTATCACTTCTTGATCTTATGCCTGAGAGGCACTGTAGTAGAGCTAATTTTTAAAACAATTCTGTCTTAATCGGAAGCCTGCATTCTCCCCGTCTGTCACAGCTTCAGCAGAAATGCTGTATACCACCGTTGTGGTATATACACAATTGAATCACATGCACAGACCTCCGCGAGGGCTTGTTAGCAAGGATATGGTCTGGCTGTACGCGGCCCTTACTTGGTAGTAAGAATATGGTCTAACTGAACCTTATAGAAAAGAAAGTGGGAAGTACATTTAAACGCATTGGCACAGGGAATCACTTCCTAAATATAACCCCAGCAGCACAGACACTGAGAGAAACAATTAATAAATAAACTGAAAAGCTTATGTAAAGCAAAGGACACGGTCAACAAGACAAAATGACAGCCTACAGAATGGGAAAAGATCTTCACTAACCCCAAATCAGACAGAGGTCTGATCTCCAAAGAAATTGGACACCAAAAGATCACATAATCCAATTAAAAAATGGAGTACAGACCTAAACAGAGAACTCTCAACACAGGAACTTAAAATTGCTGGAAGACACTTAAGGAAATGTTCAACATCCTTAGTCATCAGAGAAATACAAATCGAAACAACTCTGAGATTCCATCTTACACCTGAAAGAATGACCAAGATCAAAAACACTGATGACAACTTATGCTGGAGAGGTTGTGGGGAAAAGGGAACACTTCTGCATTGCTGGTGGGAATGCAAGCTGGTACAACCCCTTTGGATGTCAGTGTGGCAATTTCTCAGAAAATTAGGAAACAACCTTCCTCAAGACCTAGTAATATCACTTTTGGGTATATATCCAAAGGATGCTCAGTCGTACCACAAGGAAATGTGCTCAACTATGTTCATAGCAGCTTTGTTTGTCATAGCCAGAACCTGGAGACAACCTAAATGCCCCTCGATCAAAGAATGGATAAGAAAAATATGGTACATTTACACAATAGAGTTCGACACAGAAGAAAAAAATTAACGACAGCTTGAATTTTGCAGGAAAATGGATGGAGCTAGAAAGCATTATTTTGGGGGCTGGAGAGATGGCTCAGCAGTTAAGAGCACTGACTACTCTTCCAGAGGTCCTGAGTTCAATTCCCAGCAACCACATGGTGGCTCACAACCACCTATAATGAGATCTGGTGCCCTCTTCTGGCCTACAGGCAAGATACTGTATAAATAAATAAATCTTGAAAGAAAGAAAGAAAGAAGAGAAAGAAAGAAAGAAAGAAGAGAAAGAAAGGAAAGAAAGAAAGAAAGAAAGAAAGAAAGAAAGAAAGAAAGAAAGAAA
>NW_026068112.1:1216552-1236921 GCF_014885135.2 Alexandromys fortis
GAGAGAGAGAGAGAGAGAGAGAGAGAGAGAGAGAGAGAGAGAGAGAGAGGAGAAGGGGGCCCCGCCCCACCCCTGCACACACAGTAGGACCCTTTTCAGCAGTGCACCAGCTAGAAGTTGTGGCACCCGGGAGAGGAGTGTCTGCCTTTGCTGCCACGTTTCCTTTGTTTCCTCCCCTTGTGTAGGGTAGCTGGCACATGGAGAGAAGTAGGTTTTATAATCAGGTAGACGTGATTTCTGTCTTGGGTTCCTGCCCACTTGCCCTTTGAGCTAAGCCAGAGGACTAGAGTCAATGACTCAAGTAAGTGTCATCATTGCAGTCTGCCGTGGCCGTCAGCATAAAGTGCGTTCTGAGGCAGAGTCTGTGTTCATGTGACTCTCACCAACCATGCTAAGGGAAGGTACTTCAGCTATAAGAAAGTATCCTCCCATCTTCCGGAACCTACCCCCTTCTGCCACTCTGATGACGGTAGCTACCCATGCTCTTTATGCTGGGAGATAGGATCTTTTTCCTGTCTACTCTGCCATCCCCTCCCTCCCTCCTAGGTAAGACATTTAGAACACTGCTTTTGATGACAGTCCTGTCGAGAGGGAGAGAGACAGAGAGAAAACCTCTGTGTACTTTGATTTCGAATATGTCATCTAACTAGATGTTCCAGCCATGCTGTGTGTCTTACAATATCAGCACATGGAAAGCTGAGGCAGGGGCATTACAATGCATTCAAGGCCAGCCTAGGCTGCTTGGTAAGTTCCAGGGTAGCGGTATGTGTTAAGACCTTGTGTCAAGAAAGAAAAAGAAAAAAGAAAAAGGGAGGTGGAGAGGCGGCCTGGGAATGTAAATCATCTGCAGCTTGCTTGCCAGATGCTTGAAGCCCTGGATTTGATCCCAGGCACCTCAGTTGGGGGTGCTGGCACACAGGTAACCTCAGCACTGAGAAGGCAGAGGTGGGTGGGTCTGCGTGTGTTCCAGGCCAGCCAGGACTACACAGTGAGACCCTGTATCAGCAGTGACACAGAATACTCTTCCCTCTGTCAGAAACCTCAGCTCTCTGCTGTGCCAAATTTAGCATAAGCCTTGTTCTTGTCTCCTGCAGATCTGTGGCGTCCTGGAGCAGTCCACCTCCCCAGCCTTGAGGCTGACCCCCATCCCGAGCCTCTTCCCTGACCTCCAGGCCTACCTTCAAGGCAACACCCAGGTCTCTCGCAAGAAACTTCTGCCTGTGCTCCAGGAAGCCCTCTCAGCCTACTTTGACTCAAGGAAGATGCCTCCGGGGCAGCCTGAGGTAGTGGGAATGTCCAGGGAGCAGGCGGACAAGGAACTGGACAGGGCAGGTAACTCCCCGATGGCTGGACTGAGTCAGGATGACGAGGACCCTCCGCTGCCCCCCACGCCCATGAACAGCTTGGTGGATGAGTGCCCTCTGGATCAGGGGCTGCCTAAGCTGTCAGCCGAGGCTGTCTTTGAGAAGTGCAGCCAGATCTCGCTGTCCCAGTCGGCCAGAGTCTCCCCATCAAAGAAGTGACTGTTGGGAGGGGTGGGGAGAGTGGCGGAGGTGGCTGCCCACCTCAGGTGCATGTTTGGAGATGTCTGACCATTTCAGCAAGCGTGTCTGTTGCTCCAGGATCTGGTGTACTGTTCTCCTAAAGCTGGGAGGGAAGAAAGCAGCTGCTGTGAGAATGGCTTCCTGCCTCTCCCAGCCAGTCTCTACCAGTCAGACAAGTTTTATTATTTTATTATTTGATCTGCACTGATTTTCCTCTGTTCGAATTTTGATGGGTATGGTGTGATATGCCACTGTCCTAGCAGAGCGGGACTGAAGGAATGTAGACCCCATCTCCGTGTCTTCAGAAGGCCCATGGATCTGTCATGAAACCAACTACTTGTCTTCTTGAATTCTCCATTTCATTTTTTAAAAGTTCTTGAGACAGAGACCCATGTAGCCCAGACTTGCCTTGAACTTTATATGTGTCTGAGGCGAGCCTTGAACTCCTAATCCTCTTGAGTGGAATTGTAGTCATGTATAACCAACCATACCTGATTAGTCTCTCATCTTTTTTTTGTTTGTTTGTTTGTTTTGTTTTTTTTGAGACAGGGTTTCTCTGTAGCTTTGGAGCCTGTCCTGGAACTCACTGTAGACCAGGCTGGTCTCGAACTCACAGAGATCCGCCTGCCTCTGCCTCCTGAGTGCTGGGATTAAAGTCGTGTGCCACCACTGCCAGCCTCGTGTCTCATCTTGCACCTGTGGCTGGACTTCCTATTTCTTTGCCTGCTTCTGTCCCAGGGTCACAGGAAGCCTGAGGAGACCGGGAGCATCAAGAGGTTCTTGGCTTCATGGAGCACCCAGGAAGGCTGTTCGTACCTTGTAGGCATTTTTTTCCCTAGGAGGGCAGAACTCGATTGCGCCATGGATGTCTCCCGCCTCAGTGGCTCTGGCAGGCTCTCGTCTATCTTTTCTGGTGTTGCTCATGTTAAAGAAAGCATGGGTGGGTCTTCTGGTGAGACATTTTTCTATCTGTAAATGAGGGTTAGGAGTAGATGTTCCCGGTATCCTGTGACTTGCCCCCTCTTTATGTCAGCCTTTCCCTCCTCTGCTGTCTTCCCTGGGAGTGCTCAGAGTTGCTGGATTGTGTGTGTTTATTTGTGATTGTACCAAGGGACTTAGCCTCATGTAGCATGTACAGGGATACATCATGACCCGGCAGCAAGCTCTCTCCCAGTGACTGGTCTGCATGTGTGGTCTCTCCCTCTCCCCCCTTTTTTTTTTTCCCGGCCAGCCTATTTTCCCTGTTCTTACCCCATTTAAATTGCAAACAATATTGATGAACTGTAGGATGTGGCGGTTTGGGGCAACCCGACTTCACTTTAGGGTATGATGTCTGTAAGCCATTGGGAACGTGAACTATTGGTGCGATCACAACCAAAGGGATTGTGTCCTGTGACTTTGGTACTTTGTTTTGCATTTTTGTTTTGTATTAAATACTTTCTTCCTGTTTGAGGTCTTGTCTCTTTTTGTAATCGGGCCTGGAGAGTGTGAACAGCATGCAGCTCACCTAGCTAGCCTCCCTGTGCTCTTCTGATAGTGGCTCCACCTCCAACAAACCCCTCTCTCGCTCCTGCTCTGTTGACTCAACCTTCCCTATGTGATTTCTGTCACATAGCTGTGCTTAAAATATTCCGTCATGGCCTCAGGTTGGTTTTTGTTGGTTTGTTTTTTGACCAGGGTTTCTCTTTGTCTCCCTGGATGTCCTTGAACTCGCTCTGTAGAGCAGGCTGTCCTGAAACTGAGACCCACCTGCCTCTGCCATCCTAGTACTGAGATTAAAAGCGTGCACCACCATGACCTGGCCTGTTTTGTTTCTTTTCTTTCTTTTTTTTTTTTTTGAAACACTCTCCCAAACTGCCCTTGCTTATCAAACAACTGGAGCTAACCTCTAAGGCTTAGCAATCCTCCTGCGGAAGCCTCCCCTTGCTGAGCTGCAATGTGAGATGCCCAACTTGTCTTCTCTTTTCCTCATGCTGGGAAAGCAGGTCCAAGATGGACTTAAAGCAGAATGATTCCTAGCCTTTCGTGTGTGTTTCTGGTGACTGAACCTAGGGCCTCATGCATGCTGGGCCCGTGTTCTGCTGCTGTCCTCTTTTTAATGGTTGCTGCCTTTGAAGCTACGGCTGTCCTAGTCAGCAACCACAGCTCTGCCGCTACCAGCGGCCAGGCTACAAGTAGCGCAGCCTGAGGAAATTCTGTTCCCTCTGGCACCACACTTTCAGAGAGAACTTATCTAAGTCTCCGTTCCCCCTAAAGATCTCGTGATTCGAAGGTTGAGGTAGAATCTTGCTCCCTGGAGTCTGAACAGCGCGCAGCTCACCTAATTAGCCTCCCTGAGCTCTTACCACCTGGCTCCACCCTACTCCTTCCCGTCAGCTAGTTGCTGGCTCAGCCTCCAGACTGCCGGTAAATTTTATTTAGTCAAACACATCTTTGCATCATTAAACAAGTGTTCTGAGCATAAATAAAAGTAACACACCTTAAAATAATATTCTACAACAGTCTACCACTGACCAGTTTTAACTTTGTAAGACAGGGTCTCCCTAAATTGCCCAGGCTGGCTTTGAACTTGCAGTCCTGCCTCAGCCTCCTGAGTAGCAGAGGTTACAAGCCCTCACCGGGACCTGCTTTTAAAAGCTACCTGCTGGGGTTCCAAGATGATGTGGACAGAGGCACTCAGTGCCAAGATGACCAACTGAAGTTGATCTTTAGGTGGAAGGAGAGTACCAGTCTCACAAGATGTCATACACACTAAATCATATTTTAAAAATAAGTTAAACCAGCCAGGTGGTGGTGGTGCACACCTTTAATCCCTGCACTTGGGTGGCAGAGGCAGGCGGATCTCTGATTTCAAGGCCAACCTGGTCTACAAGAGCTAGTTTCAGGACAGGCTCCAAAGCTACAGAGAAACCCTCTGGGGGGAAGGGGGCGGTGGTGAGGAGTAAAAGTAAAACCTAGCTCCTAAGGAACCGAGGCAGAAAGATCACCCACACTTTCCCCCCATCATTCTGTTTGAATGTAAGACACTGAAAAATAAAGGTTTGGGGATTTGCCTTTATGGATAGGCACTTATTCAAGCAGGAGGACCCAGGTTCGGATCTCCAGAACACACAAAGGCTGGGCAGATTGTGCGTCCAGCTCTTGGGGAATTGCTGGGGTTAAGCTGGCTAGCTAAAACTAGAAGAATCAATCATTGAGCTCTGGATTCAATTGTGTAGCCCGGCCTCAGATTTTCTGGGAAAGATTCTTATCCATCATTAGCTTCAGGCTTCCCCAGTAATGCAAAAACATAAAATTATCTTTCCAGCACACCCCCCCCCCCTTAAAAGAGCGAAACAAGGGACTTCCAGGTCATGAAGAATCCGGACTGGAGAACAACAATCGGCCACCCTAGAAATCTCACTCTCCACCCGAAAGCCCGCCCCCACACGAGAGGCTGGGCTTTGGGGCAGACCTGCTCCTTGGGAGGGGAGGTGGCAAAACCTGTTTGAAGATGAGGTTGCCTCCCTTCCACACCTCCTTAGAGGCCAGAGCAACAGCTGAAACAGAAAAGGAAAGAGTGGTGGGGGCTGGGGTCACAGCCTCCTACCCTTCATAAAGTGTTGAGAGAACTCGGGACGCCGAGGAAGATGGGGACTGTGCAGGAAACGGGGAGACTGACGTTAGGAGGAGCAGGGTGAGTAAGGGCCCTGACTACAGGCAGAGAGGGCGGTTCCAACCAGTCAGGGCTTCCCGGATTCCTCAAAGAAGAGCTCAAAGAGGAGGGACAGGGTGGTTTGAGGCAGGAACGTGTACAGAATGGAACAGTTCCACAGTTGAAAGTTCCTATCTTACATCGGATAGACCACCTTTCTCTTTCTTATCAAACCCCCACTCTCTAGAATGGAAATCTGGGCCAGAGCTGAAGTTTTTTCTTTTTTTTTTTTTCCGAGACAGGATTTCTCTGTAGTTTTAGAGCCTGTCCTGGAACTAGCTCTTGTAGACCAGTCTGGCCTCGAACTCACAGAGATCCGCCTGCCTCTGCCTCCCAAGTGCTGGGATTAAAAAGGTTTGTGCCACCACCGCCTGGCCAGAACTGAATTTATACCCGGGTTCTGCTTCCCAGTGAATCTGTCCTTTCTCCCTGTCTTTAAGACTTGCCTCATTTTCCCAGCACAGTGGAGGGAAGGCGGGGCTGATCAGGTGCCATCTCCTAGTGCTTTTCTCAGGGTTAACTGGCCAGGTTTGTCTGGGCTCCCGCCAGTTGTGGTGTGGGATGCCTTCCGTGCCTACACTGCAGCTGAAGTCACTACCACAGAGGCAAAGGGATTGCCTGATGGCCCTGCCTCTCTGCTAAACTCATCCGTAGGTGGTTTGATTCAGCCGAGTGGAAAAGGTAGAATATCTGTATATGGAGACGAGTGTCCTCTGTGACACGTTCTTCCCGCTAGTGTCTGCCACCTGCTGTCTGGCCCCGTAGGATACTGAATAGGTTGTCTCACAATCTTTTCTTCTTGGGGGCCGGGGCTGATGTCAGGGCTGGGGAGAAGGCAGGAGCCGCAGAGCCAGGAGCAGCCCTGAGACTCGGAGAGCTGGAGCTGAGGGAAGAGTGGCAAGACGAGGAGTTTCCCAGGTAAGGGAAGAGCCTTTTGCCTTCCTGTGGCTCTTCCAGAGGACCCAGACTTGATTCTCAGAACCCACATAGTGACCCAGGACCATTCTTTACTCTAGTCCCAGGGGATCTGACACCTTCTGGGCTCCAAGGGCGCCAGGCACATGTGTGGTGCACAGATAAACAAGTAGGCAAAACACGTAGCCACAGAAACAAAATCTTTAGGGGAGGGGAAGAGGCAAGGAAGAAAACAGTCGTGGTGGAGCGAGAAAGCTGAGGACACCTGCTGGGTGCTGGCCGCTAAGTCTCTGTTCCATCCCTATGTGCTAGATTGCTTCCTGAGGAGGCTGGCTCAGCTGCAGATCCCGAAGACCCTCAGAGAGACTCACAGGCCGGTAGGGCAAGGCAAGTGGGAACTAGACCTCGAGTCTGACTCTACTCCTGGGGCTGTTTTGTTTTTTGTTTTTGGTGTTTTGTTTTGTTGTTTTTTTGAGACAGGGTTTCTCTGTGAATAGTACTGGCAATCCTGGAACTCACAGAAACCCACCTGCTTCTGCCTCCCGAGTGCTGGGATTAAAGGTGTGCACCACCACCGCCCGGCTTCTGGGGCTGTTTTTAGGCAAGAATCTTTACTGTGTAGCTTCTGTCCTTTGCACTGCTCTTTCTCCTTTCCACTTGCCCTGTGTCTCTTCTCTGTCTCAAATTCACAGGTATAAGCTTTTTTGTTGTTTTTGATTTTTCGAGACAGGGTCTCTCTATCTGGCCCTGGCTGTCCTGGAACTCACTCTGTAGACCAGGCTGGCCTTGAACTCACACAGATCTGCCTGCCTCTGCCTCCTGAGTGCTGGGATTAAAGGCATGTGCCACTACTGCTTAGCTGGTATTAGCTCCTTTAAAATTTTTCTTTTAGGTGTTTTTTGTTCCTGTTGTTTTGTCTGTTTGAAACAGTGTCTCCCTATGTAACCCTAACTAGCCTGGAACTCAACTGTAGACTAGACTGACTTTGAACTCAGAGATCTGCCTCATGGGCTCTGGGATTAAAGGTGTGTGCCACCACGCCTGAGGTATTTTTTTTGACAGTCTCTACTCTTAGCCCACGTGTAGTCTAAACTGGCCTCAAACTGGCAGCTCTCAGGGCCAGAGAGATGGTTCAGTGAAAAGCACTGACTGCTCTTCTATTTGATTACCAGAATCCATGTGGTAGCTCACAACCAGGGGGTCTGACACCCCTCCCTGGGCTCTTAGAGCAACAGGTGTACATGTAGTGTACAGACAAACATGCATGAGAAATACCCACACACATAGAAAGAAACAAGCAGACCAAACTTGCAGCATCCTGCTGGCCCTGCCTCCCAGTGCGGTAGCTGCAGATGGGAGCCACCACACCTGGTTTCACGGCTTCTGTACATAGAAGTCCTTGTGTGTTCAATTGTTTGTTTTGATGTAGAGACTCATGTAGCCCAGGGTGCTCTCTGTCTTGATTCGTAGTCAAAATGGCCTTTAACTTCTGATCCTCTTGTCTCTTTTAGTGCTGGGATCACAGGCCTTTGGCTCCATCCCACACAGGGCTGTTGAATCACCATCAACTGGCACGGGTTTTCCATTTGGGTATTTTCCCCTCCTGTCTTCCAGCCACAGGTACCCCCAGCACGCTGGCCCTGTGTGGCCAGCGCCCTATGCGGAAGCGTCTCTCTGCCCCAGAATTGCAGCTGAATCTGACTGAGGGAAGAGGAAAAACTGGAGCTTCTCCCAACCATTCCGAATCTTCCTCTTCGGATGGCAGCTTGGACCTGGAGGTGGATGAGCTGGAGACACCATCCGACTCCGAGCAGCTTGACAGCGGACATGAATTTGAATGGGAAGGTAGGTGCAAACCCAAGGATGGGGCTGATAAAATCGAAGGGGACAGAAATGTAGGGCGGGGAGAACGGATGGGATGGGATGGAGTGGGATGTTAGGAGAGTAAGCAGGGGCTGAAGTGATGGCTCAGTGGTTGAGAGCACTGGTTGCTCTTCCAGAGGACCTGGGTTTGAGTCCCAGCACCCACATGACAGCTGTCTATAACTACAGTCCCAGAGAATCTGCTGCCCTCTTCTGGCCTTCAAGGGCACCAGGCATGCATGTGGCACATATACATACTTGCAGACAAAACACCCATACACATAAAATAATAAATAATCCCAAAAATAAATTATAGTAGCTAAGTGAACAGACCAGAAACATTTCCTCAGAAAGGAAAGGAACAGCTTCCAGTACGGACAGGAGATCAGCCAAGGGCTGGAAGGGGAAATTTGTTTAGAAAAAGACCTAAGGTTGACATGGTGGTTCAAGCTTTTAATCCCAGCACTTAGAAAACAGAGGCAGGTAGATCTCTGAGTTTGAGGCCAGTCTGGGACACATAGTGATACCTTGTCTCAAAAATAAGCAAACAAACTAACGAAAGAAAAATATTGAGATTAAAAAAAAATGGGGGCTGGAGAGATGGCTCAGTGGTTAAGAGCATTGCCTGGTCTTCCAAAGGTCCTGAATTCAATTCCCAACAACCACATGGTGGCTCACAACCATCTGTAATGAGGTCTGGTGCCCTCTTCTGGCCTTCAGGCATACACACAGAAAGAATATTGTATACATAATAAACAAACAATCAAACAAACAAACAAATAAGAGCCAGGTAGTGGTGGCCTGTTCCTTTAATCCCAGCACTCGGGAGGCAGAGGCAGGGGGATTGCTGAGCTCCAGGCCAACCTGGTCTAGAGAGTGAGTTTCACAACAGCAAAGGGTATTATTGCACAGAGAAATTCTTCTCAAAAGAAAAAAGGAGGAGGAGGAGGAAGGAGGAGGAAGGAGAAGGAGGAGGAGGAGGAGGAGGAGGAGGAGGAGGAGAAGAAGAAGAAGAAGAAGAAGAAGAAGAAGAAGAAGAAGAAGAAGAAGAAGAAGAAGAAGAAGAAGAAGAAAGAAGAAGAAGAAGAAGAAAAGAGAAGAAAAGAAGAAGAAAAGAAAAGTAAATGCCTGCCCCATGCTTTCCTGGACTAAGACTGAATTCTTACTACTGTTGTGTTGGGACAGGAGCAGGATCTCTATTGTAACCCAGGCTTGTCTCATACTCAAGATCTTTCTTGTCTTGTGCCCGCCCCCCAGTGCTGGAACTATGGTCACCAGATGTCACCTGACTGGCCTGAGGTTATCAGAACAAAAGGCTGGAGGGGGGACAGAGGGGAGGAGTGGGGTGCTGCAGGCCTGTGATCCAGCTCTAAGAGGGTGGAGGGGGAGTGGGGTGCTGCAGGCCTGTGATCCAGCTCTAAGAGGGTGGAGGGGGAGGAGTGGGGTGCTCAGGCCTGTGATCCAGCTCTAAGGCTGAGGTAGGAAGATTGCTAGGATTCTGAGGACAGTCTAGGCTCCAAAGGGAAGCTTGTCTCCCCAATGAACTAAACAGACACATAAGGTGCCCTGCTCTTAGGAAATCGCCACTGCCTAGAAGTAATCCAGCTGGAGGTCAGGCTCTGTGTGGCTGTTAGGGACAGCAAGGAGATGCTGAATCAGGGGTCACATTTCTCAGGGTTAGAGAGGGTAGTGAGTCAGGAGTGGCGCCCTGGGGCATTCAAAGCTTGAAGCCTGACTAGACACAGAGCTAGGAGGAAGAGTGTGAAAAGCTAGCACTGGGTTATGCTGGCAAAGTTTGTGTCATGGTGGCTGCTATGGTGTAGACTTCCGCGGACTAGACAGTGAAGAAAGACACGAAGGTTTAATCATGGGATGTCTGGTCACGCATAATGGCTATAGACTGAAAACAACCTCCTTTGGCAAAGTCCTTGCCACACAAACATGAGCCCCTGAGCTACATCTCCACAACCCAGTTTTAAAAAGCCAGAGCTGGCTCTGGTTGCTAGCACACTTTTTTTTTTTTTTTTGTCTGTTTGTTTGATTTTTGTTTTTTCAAGACAGGGTTTCTCTATGTAGCCCTGGCTATCCTGGAACTTGCTCTGTAGACCGGACTGATCTTGAACAGTTCCACCTGCCTCTGTCTCCCAGTGCTGACATTAAAGGCTGCCCCCGCCACCCAGCTGCTGGCACACATCTTTAATCCCAGCACTCAGGAGGCAGACATGGGCAGTCTCTGTAAGACTGAGGCCAGCCTGATCTACTTATTGAGTTTCAAGGATAAATAGAAACATTCTGTTTCCAAAAACCTAAACACACATACAGACACCCACAAAATAACAGCAATAACAACAAACAAACAAAATGATTAATCAAGAAATTAATTAATACATAATGAGTTTGAAGCCAGCCTGGGCAGTAAACAATGAGTCCTAGGGCAGCCAAAGCTACAGGGTGAGACCCTGTCTCAAAAAGAGAAGAAGGAAAGAATCTTGTAGGAGTGTGTGAGCTGGAGACTGTCAGAGAAGCCCCAGCTCCAGCTCCGGGCGGGCTAAGGTGGGAGGACTGAAAGTTCAATGCCTACATGGAATACAAATTGAGACTTCATCTAAAAGAACCAAGGAGGGTGGGAATGTAGCTTAGGTCAGAGTGCTGCTTGCCTATCATGCCCAGAGACCTGGGTTTGAGCCCTGGTAGAAGCTGTGCGTGGACAGGCACACCTGTAATCCCAGGGGTTGGGATTCAAGGTCATCATTGGTTACTTAGTGAACTGAAGACCCGTCCAGGTAGCTTGAGATTGAGGAGAAAGAGAGAGAGGGAAAGAGAGAGGCGAGAGAGAGACAAGAGAGCACCCTAAGGAAAAGGGGAAAGTTAGGGAAAGATACAAAAAGTTGAGCTCGTTGAGTAGTCCCAACGCTCGGGAGACAGAGGCAGGCAGCTCCCTGAGGCCAGCCAGGGCTACACAGAGAAATCCTGTCTGGGGAAGAGAGAAGAAAAAGATAAAAGATAAGAAATATTGAAACATGAGAGGGTAAATAGTATATTCAGTCAGATGCAGTAGTGGACACCTGGTAATCCCAGCACTCAGACTGGGCCATGGTGGCACACGCCTTTAATCCCAGCATTTGGGAGGCAGAGGCAGGCGGATCTCTGAGAGTTTGAGGCCAGCCTGGTCTACAGAACGAGTTCCAGGACAGCCAGAGCTACACAGAGAAACCCTGTCTCAATGAATGAATGAATGAATGAGTAAGTAAATAAATCATCCTAGCACTCAGAAAGGTGAGGCAGAAGAACTGAGTTGGAGACTAGCCTGAGCCATGCAGTGGGACCTTCTCTCAGAAACTCAAACAACAAAGATTTGAGGAGAAACTCCAGCAAACCAGCAAATTACAAGAAATCTGCCTTATGCACCCCCCCCCCCAACACTGTGTTTTAGATGATTTGCCTCGGGCAGAAGGCCTGGGGGCCAGCGAGGCAGCTGAGAGGCTGGGCCGGGGTTGTGTGTGGGACGTGGCTGGAGAAGACGGCCATCGCTGGAGAGTGTTCCGGACAGGACAGCGAGAGCAGCGAGTGGACATGACCGTCATTGAGCCCTATAGGAAAGTGCTCTCTCATGGAGGTAATGTCAGAGGCAGACTGGGCATTGCGGGCCAGTGAGTCAAGGTGCTTGCCATGCGTGCCTGGCAACCTGGGTCTGATCCCCAGAACCCAGGGAGAGGTGCAACGAGAACTAACCCCGCTAGCTAAAGTTGTCCTCTGACCCCCACATGGACCCATCCGTGCACGTACACAATAAATGAAAACATGAGCTGTGGCAACAGCCGCACTGAGAGGGCCCAGCAGGCAGGAGATCCTGTTGCTCCCGCGAAGCAGCTGGACTTCCCAGCAATCACATGACAGCTCACAACTGCCTGTAACTCCAGTTCCAGGTGCTCTCACAAGCTCTTCCCTTCCCCGTGGTGCACCTGCATACATGCAGGCAACACACTCATACACAACATAAAAAACCACACACACAAAGAAGCCTCTGGTAGCTTGACTACTGTTCCGTAGCTGGAGACTCAGTTGTTAGGTTTAGCATCCTTTCTGACTTCCCAACACTCAGTATCCCTTATCCTAAGTAGAAGTACTGTTTCTTTACAGATTTGTAACTGAGTAAGTTTTTCTCATATTGGTCCCCAGGTTACCATGGTGATGGCCTCAATGCTGTCATCCTCTTTGCTTCCTGCTATCTACCCCCAAGCAGCATTCCCAACTACACCTATGTCATGGAACACTTGTTCAGGTGAGGTGGAAACCCAAAAAGGCTTGTAAGGGGGACTAAGGGAGGAGAGTGGCAAAGACCCTTGGTCGAGAATCTCTGCATTCATGTGTCTGAGCCCCCGAACACACAGCATACACCTCTGCTGCAATGTTGTCCCCAGGTATATGGTGGGAACGCTGGAACTGCTGGTAGCTGAAAATTATCTGCTCGTTCACTTGAGTGGAGGCACACGCAGGGCCCAGGTACCGCCTCTGGGCTGGATACGCCAGTGTTACCGCACCTTGGATAGGAGGTGAGACCCCAGGGCAAGAGGGACACAGCTCTCTGCTATGGTGTCCTCATTTTTCTATAGTTTTCTTCTTCCATTTGATCTCTTTGTTGTTTTCCCTCTTTCTTTCCTGAGAATGACTTGCTACACAGCCCGTGTGGTCCTCAAGGTCCCTTTGTCCCGCCCAGCCCATCCTTTTGAGTACTGGGATGATGGGATTGCTGGCCTGGGTCACCATCCCTACTCCCTCCTTTCTTTGTCCTACATCTCTTCAGAAGTGTTTCCTGTTGAAGCCCGTCGAGTCAGGGCCGTCTAGCCCTTAGGACTAAGTGCACTGTGGACAGGTCACTTAGCTTTCCTGTTCAGATTCCTTGTGACTCCCCATGGCACGCTGCCCGCACCCGCAGTCTCTCTCCCTTTCCCCAGTCTTGCCACTTCCCTTCCACATCTCCACTGCTTTCTCTTCCTCTTCCTTCATCCCCGATGTTTAAATCATTCCCCTCATTGTGTTTGGTTTTGTTTGTGTGGTTTTTGTCTTTCAAGAGAGGGTTTCTCTGTATAACAGTCCTGGGTGTCCTGGAATTCTGCCTGTAGACTGGGCTGGCTTCAAACTCACAGAGATCTGCCTGCCTCTACCTCCTTTGGGATTGAAGGCGTGCGCCACCACCGCCACTATCCAGACATTTATTTATTTTTATTGGAAATAGGGTCTCATATAATCGAGGCTCGCCTTGAACTATGTAGCCAAAGGTGACCCTGAACTCCTGGTCTTCCTGCCTCTCTGCCTCCCCAGTGCTTGGATAACAAACCAACCACCACCACGTCTGTCATGGCCATCTCGCCCTTGTTTAATTTTCTTCCTGAATCGTTTCCATTTTTCCTCCTTGCTGGTCTTTTTCCTCCTTAAGAGCTTTGCTGTTTCCTGTTTGGAGGAGGAGTTCATTTTATATAGGGGCTCATGTAGCCTAGGTTGGCTTGGAATTCTCAGTGTAGCCCCAGTTGTCCTTGAATTCCTGACCTCTTTGCTTCTGCCAAGGTCACAGCAGAGTGCTCAGAGCACAGGCACCACAGGTACACCCAACTTCCTCTCGGACTGCGTGGTGGAAACGACGCAGAAGGAATCTGTGTGGGTTGGAGGGAACTGAGTGGCAGAGACAGAGGAGCTAGGAAAGGATCATCCTCTAAGCTTAGAGTAGAGAGGGCTGCGTAAATTGGGACAAGCTCAAGTCATGGGGATTGTTGAATTAGGAGCGGCGGGCTGCGTCCCCGGCACCTGGCCGCCCACATGGCTAGCTTATGCCGCGAAATAATTACACGGAAACTGTATTCTTTTAAACACTGCTTGGCTGGGCTAGTTCCAGTTTCTTATTGGCTAGCTCTTACATATTAATCTAACCCATTTCTAATAATCTGTGTAGCCCCATGAGGTGGCTTACCAGGGAGGATCTTAACCTGCATCTGTCTGACGTGGGAGAATCATGGCGACTCCTCAACTCAGCTTCTTTTTCCCAGCATTCTGTTCTGTTTAC
Source organism: Alexandromys fortis (assembly GCF_014885135.2). Lineage (NCBI taxonomy): Eukaryota > Metazoa > Chordata > Mammalia > Rodentia > Cricetidae > Alexandromys > Alexandromys fortis. The sequence goes on from NW_026068112.1 coordinate 1,230,627, forward strand.
TCCACCCACCTAAGGGTTGGCCTATCAAGGGGCTTAGGCAGTTTCTTTATTAATAAGAAATCACTCCCACATCAGGGGATTAGGCACAGCTGCCAGAGAAATTTGGAAGAGAGACACTGAGGAGCCTGCAGCGTTGAAGATAGCCTACCTGTTCCATGGACTAAGGCAGAACAGGGAACATAAAGGTCATATTGGATTCTTCCTCAGGCTTCGGAAAAACCTTCGAGCCCTGGTGGTTGTCCACGCTACGTGGTATGTGAAGGCATTCCTGGCACTGGTTCGGCCCTTTATCAGGTACTAGTTCAAGACACAACTGCAGACATCCCTTTCTCTATTGTCACTACTGCCGGTAAGGAGGTGGTACCCTACTCCTTTTCATCCCTGCCATCCCGCTCGCCCCACTTCTCTGAGCTCCTCCAGTGCAGTCTCCCGATACAGAACATAATTGATGTATTCTCTCTTCAGTTCCAAGTTCACACGAAAGATCCGATTTCTGGACAGCCTTGGGGAGCTGGCTCAACTCATCTCCCTAGATCAAGTCCACATCCCTGAAGTTGTCAGACAGTGAGTCCTGCACTTAAGGGTGCTGGTTGTCCTGTTTCTTAGTGTCTCTGGGGAGATAGAAAGAACTAAGACACGTAGGGGGAAACCGCATACACCTAGAGAAGAAGTTAAGGACACTATTATATTTGTCAAGAACAGTGAAGGGGGCCAGGGAGATGACTTAGTGGGCAAAGGTACTCGCTGACAAGCTTGACAACTTGAATTTGACTTCCAGACCCTGGTGGTGGGATAAACCCACAGCATGCATGTGTGCACATTCATAAATAAATTAAACCTAGTTTTGGTATGTAAACAAAACTTAAAGAACAAATAAAAAATTATATGCAAGAGATGCTGAGGAGGCATCAAACAAACACTAAAACAAATTATGAATAGGTAAACCAGCAGCAAAGAGACAGTAGCCAGTGGGGAGTATGTCAGTGAGCGGAGAAGGAAAGCGACTCAAGCACCCCATTTCAAGCTCCTAATTCCCCTGGCTTCTGTCCCCCAACCCTCTGTAGGCTGGACCAGGATCTCCATGGCTCAAAGACACCTAACACAAAACTGGACAAGGGGCCGTAGACTCAGGCCAAGATGGTGAATGCTCTGCACGATGGAGCTGTTCTGTAAATCATCTCATCCTGACCCCCCCCCCAAGTTCCACTGGATCCCCGCTTCTGGACACTGCCTTCAAGCTGGGATTTGAGGGTGGGAACCCTATATGTGGGGTGACTTGCACTTCGGCTTCCAAAAGGAAGACCGAGTGTGGTACTGGAAGAGCAGGGCTCTGGGTTTTAATTCTGCTTTAGCTATAAAACATGTGGGTCTCATATTCCTTCTCTGTAATCAAAACCTCTGGGATCCTTCCCAGATGGTTGTCTTAGCAGCCTTTTGAGGGGAGGTGGAGGGAAGGTGAGGGTTTAACCAACAACCACAGCCAGCCTGTCTGCTGGGATCCCAGAAGCCAGCTTGCAGACTCTTGGAGAGCCAATCCCTTAGTCTGCTCCTGTGATCCTGGGAAGAATTGCTACCAAAACTGGCGTTTTCACCCTTGTTAGTAAATTCAGACCTGTGGCCTTTAATAAACTGTGATGAGAGATTTAAGTCGAACAAGTTTCCTCCAAGTTCTTACATCATAATCCATCTTTCGGTTCTGGCACAGAATTCTTGCTCACCAGAGTTCCTGGTGATTTTTTAGCTCAGCCCCTGGGGCTGCTGGCCCTTTGCGGGGGAAGAACACTTAGGGGAGGGGCGTGGCACGCGCCTTGGGGAGGGGCGTGGCACGTGCCTTGGAGCACCCTTTTGGTCGGTTCACAGGACCTCGAGACCTGGAGGGTTGGTGGAGAGTGGAAGGGAGGGAGAGAAGGTAGGCGCCTGGGCCTACCTCTCGACCTTCCCAACCCCATGGTCCCCGCCGCCTGCTTGCTGCTCTGGGCCCTGCTACTTAGTTTGGGGCTCCGGGCGGCGGGGGCCCAAGACCAGACGTCAAACCCAACGTCAAACCCAACGTCAAACCTGACCTCAAACCCAACCTCAAACTCGACCTCAAACCCAACCTCAAACCCGACCTCGAACCCGACCCCGAACATAACTGGGATGCCGCGGATCAGCGTCCGCTTTGGCCCAGCCCGCAGCCGCCGGAGCACAAACGTCATTAACCGGAACAGTGTACATCGGAAGGTGAAGGTAACTCTAGAGGATGATAATGATGCGCTAGCCACTGCTGACCGCCTGGCCGCCCCGGCAGCAGCTGAGCTCCTGTCCACTGTGTCAGGTATTAGCCGGTCATCAGCGTCCAACTTCAATGAGTATGATGGCTCCTTGGAAGAGGGAGCCCTGATTGATGCCAAAAAAACCACCTACCCTGCAACTCTCACTTCGACCTCCAGTACTATGAGTGTTAGCACAGCCCCCGGGAGGTTTGTAGCCAATAGCCAGGAGCGAGAGATTAGGATGACCACCACCGATCTGCCACCCCTCACTTCAAAGCCTACTGTGGACCTGACTTCCGAGACTCTCGAGAGCACCTTGCACCAGTGGTCGACACCTGGGTCCACCCCGACCCCGTGGCGAAAAGCATCACCCACAGCCATGCCATCTCCTGAGGATCTGCGAGTGATGCTGATGCCTTGGGGCCCATGGCACTGCCACTGTAAGTCGGGTACCATGAGCAGGAGCCGCGCCGGAAAGCTGCATGGTGTTTCTGGGCGCCTTCGAATTGGGGCACTGAACGAACTCCGCACGGAGCACCGGCCTTGCACCTACCAGCAGTGCCCTTGCAACAAGCTCCTGGAGGAGTGCCCTTTGGACTCCAGTCTCTGTCCTGACAATGGCTGCAGTTCACCCACCACCAGGATGAGCACCACCTCTCCTCAGGCCCCTGTCCACCTGAGACGCAGACCCATCCTCCCACCCACTAGCCCGAGCCCTAGCCCTGCTCTTGCCTTTTGGAAACGTGTCAGGATCAGCCTAGAGGACATCTGGAATAGCCTTTCTTCAGTGTTCACAGAGATGCAACCAGTAAGTTGTTTCGCTGACGAGCAGGGCGTTCCTTGAGGGATTTGAAAAGTCGTGGTGTCCCAAATCTTGTTGCTAACACAGGCAGTATGCTCGGGGGAGCTGTTACTGACTTACCTGTGCAGTTGCTGAGTCGTAACGTGCACTGATTATCCTTGGCCCGTTTGGTGTTTTTGTTTGGTTGTTTTGTGGTTTTTCTTTTTTTGTGGGGAGGGGTGGTTTTGAGACAGGGTTTCTCTATGTAGCCCTGGCTGTCCTGGAACTCACTACATAGACCAGGCTGACCTTGAACTCAGACAGATCCTCCTGCTACTGCCTGGGGAGCTTTTTTTTTTTTTTTTTTTTTTTAATATTTGTGTGCACTTCTGTTGTGTGTCACTAAGACCTTGTGGAGGTCAGGACAACTGGTGGGAGCTGGTTCTTTCATTCCACCGTGTGATTTCCAGGGGTCAAACTCAGGTGGTTTGACCTGAGTCAACTCACTAGAGTGATCTTGACAGCCCCAGATGGTCTCTTATAAAAGCTCAGGATGGCCTCGAACTCTCTGCGTAGCCAAGGGTGCAACCACTTCTAGAGTGCTGGGATAACAGACGTGTAACAACCATGTCTTATCACTTTTTGAACACTTACTGGTCATCAGATTCTTAATTTCTTTTTTTAAAAAGGATTTATTTATTATGTATAGTGTTCTGCCTGCATATATGCCTGTATCCAGAAGAGGGCACCAGATCTCATTATGAATGGTCGTCAACCACCATGTGGTTGCTGGGAATTGAACTCAGGACCTTTGGAAGAACAGACAGTGCTCTAACTGCTGAGCCATCATTCCAGCCCCCGGTTATGATTATTATTGACCAAATAAAGACGACTTTACCTTTTTTCTTTTTGAGAATCTTAGTCTTGGCTAACCTCTACAACTTTCCTAACATGCTTGGCTATACTCAATTCATAGACAATGGACATGGGGCATATTAACCGATTAATGATTAATTAAGAGTTTAAAAAAATCATTGTGTAAATGTATTTTGCCTGTGTCTATGTCTGTGTAGCATACATTCCTGGTGCCCACGGAAACCAGAAAAGGGATGGTTCTCTGGAACTGTTAGTTTTTTTTGTTTTTGTTTTTGTTTTTAATATTTATTTATTTATTTATTATGTATACAATGTTCTGTCTGTGTGTATGTCTGCCGTCCAGAAGAGAGCACCAGACCTCATTACAGATGGTTGTGAGCCACCATGTGGTTGCTGGGAATTGAACTCAGAACCTTTGGAAGAGCAGGCAATGCTCTTAACCACTGAGCTATCCCTCCAGCCCCTCTGGAACCGTTGTTACAGAGGATTGTGAACAGCCATGTGGGTGCTGGAACTTGAACCCTTACTCTCTGGAAGGGCAGCCAATGCTGAGCCATCTCTCCAACTCTGATCAACACAGTTTGATTTAATGCATGGTAACAGTAACAGCCAATAGCTGAGCTCTCACTGCAGATATGGCACTTGAATCTGCCCTCAGCTTTTAGGGTTGTATTCTGTTTACTGATGAAGAGACAGGTTTACAAGCCAGTAGGGCCGGGGTAGGTAGTTCCGTGATCTTTCCTAGTCCATGCAAAGGTAATAGGTACAATTCCTTCACTGAAGAAAGAACATAGTGACAGCCACAAAACTGAAACCAGCTTTCCCACCAGGACCCAAAGGACTGTCCTTTTGGGACTCTCTCTACCCAGCAACTTAAAATTTCTCAAAGAAGCTGGGTGTAGTGGTGGTACCTTTAATCCCAGTGCTTGGGAAGCAGATCTCTGAGTTCAAGGCCAACCTGGTCTAAGTAGTGAGTTCAGGACAGCCAGAGCTACACAGCGAGACCCTGTCTCAAAACAACAAAGTTCCTGCCGGCTCAGACTGACTCTAGTCTCAGTCACTAGGGGTGACTGGCAGGGGAAAAGACTCAATAAACACAGAGCATACTTGGTGATTTAGCTGGTTCCTATTTTTGTTTTCCTCCTGGGGAGTCCAATTCCATTTTTAATATAAAAATAAAGCACTTGGAGCTGGAGATATATGGAGCTTGGTTAGTTGAGTCCTGCGCTGGATTCCCAGCAGCACAGACAGGGATGTTATAATCATGGGCTGGTAGGTGAGGGAGCTGAAGCTCCTGGTCAGGGGACTGGACATGCGGCTCAGCACGTAAGGGCATTTACTGCTCTTCCAAGGGACATCAGCTCCATTGCCAGCACACCCGTCAGGCATGCCAACCACCTGGACCCTGTGGGTACCTGCACTTGGACACACACACAATTAAAAATAAGTTCCAAAAAAACTACCCAACCAAACAAACAAAAACATAAAAGACAAAACTTAAGTTCCAGGTCCAGTCAGGAAGATGACTTGGCAAATAAAAAAGTGCCACTGTATGGCCATGCCCCCATTCCCACAAAAAAAAAAAAAAAAAAAAAAAAAAAATTTGAGGACAGGGTCTTATATAGCCTTTTCCAGTCTGGAACTCACTGTATAGATCAGTCTGGCCTCAAGTCCCAATTGCTAATATTAAAGGTGTGTGTAATACCTAACAAAATTAAAATAAAACATAAAAAAATTCAAGGCCAACCTGGACTACATAAGACCCTATTTTCTAAAAAAAGATACAGAATAAATGGAGAAAGCTAAGGAGAGAGCAGAGCTGGGGAGACGGCCAGGGGCCAGGGGTGAAATGCCTGCTGGGCAACGGGAGGGAAGTCCAGAGCCCCAGGCGCCGTTTATGGAGTCACATGTAGGCTCCAGTTCAGTGAGACACCAGACATCACACACACACACACACACACACACACACACACAGATAACAGACATCAACCACACACATGCACACACACACACACTTGGAGATATTAGACATCAACTACACGCGCGCGCGCACACACACACACACACACGAAGACAACAGACATCAACCACACACACGGAGATACCAGACATCAACCACATACACATGCATGCACGCACACACACACACACACACACACACACACACACACACCAGACAACCACCAAAAAAACAGACACGCGCACACACACGCACACACACACACACGAAATAACTTAAAAACACAAGAGATAAGTAGGTAAAAAAAAATGCTCAAACACAAAACATCTCTCAAACCACCATTGAGTCCATTTGTGCTGGCCATCCACTGCTGGGCCAGGGGCCTGCCTAAGTGTGGTTTATCTACCCAGAGAGATTTCACTG
>NW_026068112.1:1244581-1248011 GCF_014885135.2 Alexandromys fortis
GCACACACACACACACACACACACACACACGGAGATACCAGACATCAACTACACATACATACACACACACACCCCAAACCAGCAGGGTTGAGGAAATGGTTTGTAGAGGGTAAGGAAGGAAAAGAATATCTATATGATTATAATCTCTCCTTTTCTGTTTTCTTGCCTTCTCCAGATAGAAAGAACCCAGCGGTGATGGCCACGTCAGCTTCAAGAGATGTCTGCATTATAAACTCCCTTTTCAACCCCTAAACCCACTATATATTTTTAATACATAAAAAAAACAGAAAATACATATTTTGGTCCTATTTTTCTTTTGGGTCAAACCCAGGGCTCTACACTCTTCCACTGGTCCTTGTGTCTTTTTGGTTTATCAAAACAGGAGACAGGATTTCTCTGTGTAGCCTGCACTGTCCTGGAACTCACTCTGGCCTCAAATTCAAGATTCTGGTCTTGTGTCCTCCCAGAAGCACTTATGCAGGGAGGTTAGAGCCAGCAGCCTGTAGCTGGTTACTCTCTGTCTTCCAAGACAGAAGTGCTCACCATTTCCAGTGCTGTCTGAAACAAATGCATCAGTTCTTTGAGACAGGGTCTGATTTTGTAAGTTTGTCAGAGATCTGACAGCCTTTTTTTTTTTTTTTTTAGCTTTATTTATTTATACAGTATCCTGCCTGTAGGCCAGAAGAATGACCAGATCTCATTATAGGTGGTTGTGAGCCACCATGTGGTTGCTGGGAATTGAACTCGGGTCCTCTGGAAGAGCAGTCAGTGCTCTTAACTGCTGAGCCATCTCTCCAGCCCCCTCTGCCAGCCTCTCAAATGCTGGTTAAAGGTGTGTGCCATCACACCTGGCCAAAATAAGTAGTTCTGAAACACCAAGGAAAGGGAATAGCCAGAACCCACTCGAGACTGGTGGCTTTCCTTCCTTCCCTACCCAGATTCAGTCCTTGTCAGGAAACCATGCTGGTACGAAGTCCCATCTCAGCCACTTTCAGAGTTTCTGCCATCAGCCATGTCTATTTTTAAATAAAAAAAAAATTCTAGACAGGGATTCTCTGTGTAACAGCCCTGGCTATCCTGGAACTCACAGAGATCCTCCTGCCTCTGCCTCCCGAGTGCTGGGATTAAAGGTGTGTGCCACTAGGCCCAGCTATCTTTTTTTCTCCCATGCCCATCTTTTGATCTAACATTTTTTTTATTTATTTATTATTTATACAATATTCTGTATGCCTGCTGGCCAGAAGAGGGCACCAGACCCCATTACAGATGGTTGTGAGCCACCATGTGGTTGCTGGGAATTGAACTCAGGACCTTTGGTAGAGCAGGCAATGCTCTTAACCTCTGAGCCATCTCTCCAGCCCCCTCTAACAAACATTTGTAGTGATTACTCTGCAACTATTTTTGCTTAATTCTTTTATTGGAAAAATGTATCTTAAAAGTCCATCAAGTTTTGAATATAAATTATGACTGTCAACCCATTCCAATCACCTTGGTAAGTGGTGGTGGCATACACATTAGAGAAGGTAGCCTGAGGCAGGAAAGCATCAAAGAAAGAGAAGACTGTGCCCCAATTAGTTAACAAAACTGGAGCTTGGGGTTCACCCCCAGCGTCCAACCTCTGGCCACTGGGACCTGACATTCAGGGCCTTCCTTGGAGCACGCTGCCTGGTGGGCACAGGTCCACCATGCCTGCAAGTGGTTGTGTAGCCTCTAACTAGCAGGTGAGCTCCCTCCAGCGAGGCAGGCCTGACCGGAATGGCAAGGAAGCAAGCCAGTAATGGACATTCACAACCAACGCTAGAGCCTGAAAGTCTACAGGGAGCACACTGAGCTTTGGACAAGGGAAAACCTCAGTCACTAGGTGAGGGGTAAAACTGCACGGGGGCAGCAGGAGGGGACCAGTTCCCACAGCCCTGACCCATTGCCACACAACAGCTTCCTATTACAGAGCTAATGAGACCCCAGCCCGCCTCTCTAGGACGGGGCAGGCGCTCATCTGTCTTGTTCTGCCTTTCTAATCAGACCGCAAAGAAAGGGCCAGAACAAAGAGACCTGAGAAAACAAAGGGCCTAAAGACTCTGCTCCCACGTAGAGCAGGAGCTTCAGCTGCGTGCCTCGCCGAGTGACACTTCCAACCAAAGTCCCTGAGTCTTAAGCTGGGTTCGAGGACCAGAGCAGAGGAGCTCAGCACGTGGGCACATAACCAGTTCTCTGCAGTCCTGACCCCTCGTCTTTCGTCCCAGCTCACCCTGTTCGCATCTCCGCACTGTGGGAGGCCCTCTTGCAGAGACCAAACACAGAGGCACGATGAACATGTCCGTCACAGAAACCTGAGCCAGTGCGAGCACAAGCAATACGTCTGAAGGAAAGACGCGCAGCTCTGCCAAGCCCGTTCAGTGAGGGCACTAGCTCGCCCAAGGCTCAGGGCGAACAACCAGGCTGGTGGAGGGTGGGGCATGTGGAAATCGCTTGACTCTCAACTGCGGGTAATTCTGTCCCTAGGAGACACTTGGCAATTTCTGGGGGCATTTTGGCTTCCAACCAGTCCACCCCGCCGCTGCATTCCTAACAGGAAGTCCGCCCTGAGGTCTTGGCTTTTATACACGGCCCTCCTCTTCCTTTCACCTGGCCAGCAGGGAGCTGACAGAGGACAGGCCAGGACTCCCAGTCTTAAATGGAACGTGGTCAAATGAAGATCTGCTCCTCACTTCTAATTCAGTGAGAAACAGTAAAATCCCTCAAAGGGATGGGGCGAGGCCTGAGATAGCAGCGGGATGGGGTAATTAAAAGAACTCATCTTAAATTAAAATTTTAATTAAAAAAAAAGAATATTTCTGGGAAGCTATTAATACTACAGAAGCACGGGATTAGAGGCCTAACTGGAGCAAGACCCTGGTGCCGGCAGAGACGTGGAGGGCTGTGAGCTTTCACCTGAAATCCAGCGTGTACCGGGCAGCGGTAGGTAACCCTGCCCCTTGGCCTCTGCAGTGCTCATTCCAGAAGGAAAGAGGGCAGGGAGGCAGCTGTGGTTCCCCTCACCTACCTGCCTCCTTTAAAAAGTAAAGGCAAGAAGTTTAAACAGGTGGCACCCGACCTTCATTCAGGAGCAGGGAACTCATTCCACGTTCCCAGAGAACCCCCAGCTCAGATCTAGGGTGCCCAGGGCTTCCGCTGACTCCTCTGGCCCACTAGTAGTCACTTGGTCAGTCCTGCTGCCTTGAGCCCATCTCCAGGAGGGGCCGAGGCCAGAGGGAGGAGTGGGAGTCCAGCCCCCATGCCGTTGGAGGCACTTGTTAGGAAGGGGGGAAGAGGTGGGGCCCTTGGGTCACTGGTTGTGGAAGGGATCTGGTGTGGGCAGCATTTCTTCTGGGCTGGACACGGAATGGGAACGCCAAGACTGCAGAGCCTGAATTTAAAAAAAAAAAAAAAT
>NW_026068112.1:1248886-1305246 GCF_014885135.2 Alexandromys fortis
TATTTATTTATTTATTATATATACAGTGTTCTGTCTGTGTGTATGTCTGCAGGCCAGAAGAGGGCACCAAACCTTATTACAGATGGTTGTGAGCCACCATGTGGTTGCTGGGAATTGAACTCAGAACCTTTGGAAGAGCAGCAATCTCCAGCCCCCCAAACTGTTTTTAAAGGAAGATCTAGAGCCAAACACAATAGTACTAGTGGCCCTTAGAAAAGTTTCCAGAAGGAGGATCCTGAATTAAAGGTTCGGCTCCCTACAAAACCCTACAGGACGAGAAGGAAAAAGCAGTTTGCCCTCAACGAAAACAAAGCCCGAGGGGAGAAGGCGCTCTCTATTCGGGTGCCCATCTTTGTGGGGGAGCAGAAGAGAGACAGCCCCACTACGTAGCCCGCCTCTGCCTCCCCAGTGCTGGGTTACAGGTACGTGCTACCAAGTGGATGTTTTAAGCTCTCCAGAAGGCTCTTTCCTCAACGTTTTTCTTTATTTTTTGAGACTTGGTACCGCACAGCCTAAACTGACCTTGACTTCGCTATGCTGACTGAGAAGCTTGAACCTGACCTCGGGTTTGCTGGGCGGGTCACTGGGTGTGTGCCACCACAGTCTCCCCACCCCACACCTTCCTGCAGAGATCCTACTTTTTCTGATCCTGCTGTCTTGCATTTTCACTTTCTCATTCTCGCATCAAAGGATCGCGGTCTGAGGCAGGCCGCAGGATGTGCCTGCACGGGCACAGGGTCACTCACCAGGCCTGTGGGAGCTACAAGGCCCTAGAACTGCTCCACGGTCTGTCCCGGTTTCCCTTGGATCTCATCTGCTCCTGAACCGCACCGGTCTGTTGAAGAGCACAGGGCACAGTCACCTAACTCTCCGCACTCCAGGACAAGCAACAGTTTCCCCTGAGCCCCCAGGAGCCTGATCTCGTCTCTTTTCTGACAACAGCTTCTGTCTGAGGAGTTTAAGCCTGACCACCATTCTTCTCAGACAAGTCTCCCACAGGAAAACAAAAACAAGGTGGAGGAGTCGTTTACTAATGAGATTCCTTCACACACACTCTCTCTCTCTCTCTCTCTCTCTCTCTCTCTCTCTCTCTCTCTCTCTCTCTCACACACACACACACACACACACACACTCACACCACTCCAATATTTTCCTGTGAGTTTTGTAACCAGTATTAAAAAAACAGTATTAAATAATTAAGACATTATTTAGAACAGACCCTTACATGGCCCAAGACGCCCAGTCACCCTGTGACTCGCTCTGACACTGACTGAACAGGTTTCTTTTCTTTTCTTTTTTCTATTTTGGGATAGGGTCTCTAGGCCAAGTTGGCCTCAGACTCTCTGTACAAGATGACCTTGAGCCTCGGGTCCCTAGTTCCTGAGTGCTGGGGTTAGAGGTGTGAGTCACCACACCCAGCTTCTGCAGGGCTGAAGATCAAGCCCAGGGCTTTCTGCATGCTAGGCGAGCCAGCACTCCACCACCTGAGTTGCGTCCCAGCTCTGCTTAGGTTCTTCATAAGGAGACCCATGGTCTGAGAAAAAGGCCTTCAATATCACAACATTTATACTCCAATGAAGACCCAGTGCTAACTGTAAAGAAGGGAGCTAGCCCTAGAGATCAGAAATCCACACCACTGGGGACCAGGGCTACAATCTAAGATTCTTGTTTCCCCATTAAGTACTGTGTTATGTCCCTCGCTTGACGACACCCCCAAATAAACACCCGCTCTTCCCTTATTACCATGGCAAGTCCATCTCCTGCCCCCATCTCTCCCGAGCCGATGTGAGTCAAGTGGACAAAATTCATTGGTTCCCCAATCATGGTGCGGTCAATCCGTCTTCTCCTCTTCTTCTGCTCGGAGAAGACAGGGAATCACACAGGCAGCCTTCTCCCCCGTGGAGGAAGGGGAAGGAGGCTTGGAAAACCACCAAGAGTTAAGGTTGACTTGGCAGTGTAATGGGCAAACATCAGGGTAGGAAAGACAGACAGAGCTGGAACAAATCCAAGACAATGTCACCAGAGTGGTGGCCTGCTGAGTGACTACACAGAGAAAGGGACAAAGCAAAGGCACCTAGGATGATGAGGGGACAACTGACAGGCCTCAAGTTCTACCTACGACCCCTGCCACCTCAGAACAGGAGCAGGTGACAGAGCTGTTCAGCTCTTCTGTCTCCTTTATTGCACGGGACCATACCCTGCCACAGAAATTCAGGGGGTGGGGGAGACAAGTGTTTCTCAGAAGGCAGATCAGAGATGGCGTGTCCAGTTCTCAGCACATGGTAACGAATTTCTGTGTGTGGCAGGGTGAGGACAGGAAACTTACCGGCTGGGGCTTCTCTACCACGCAACAGCCCAGTTTGTGCCAAAATTCACTCATATTCCCTGATGGTTCCAGCTTCGGGCCTCTGCCAGAGGCCCCAGAGGGCTCTTGTTTTGTTGCTAACCAGCCAGTCCTCACTCTCAGGCGGAACAGCACCCGGGATTCACACAGCTAGATGGTTCTCGGGCTGTGGGAATCCTAGAGACCCTCACTAGTGTAGTGAAGGTCAGAGTCTCAGACCCGGGGCCCCTAAAAACACCAGCAAAAGGCTTGGGCGGGCAGGCACAAGGTTCTGTCTTCTTTCGATGTGAAATCCTGAATTTTAGCAGAAAGAAAAAGAATTGTTAGTGAGAAGCATCCCTCCCCAGTCCCTTTCCCTGAGAGACCTGATACACTTTCATCTTCTCTCGTGGAGGCTATTGCTGTCCCCCAGTCCTGTCCCTCTCAAACACAGGAATGCTCACAGTTGCTCCTCACAAGGGATAGTGCAAAAGACCAACCGGGTCAGGAGGATGACAACTGGGACCAAGGAAGAAGGGGCTAAGAGAACTTGGGATGAGACGGTGACAGAAATGACAGAGTGAAGGGGTGCTACTGCCTTCAGTTCCCTTCGCCACGGCGAGGGCAGGAGGGGAGGGCACGTAAGAGACTCCGAAGAGGAAATAGTGGTTTCTGTTCTCACAAACAAGGCCTCCGCCCTGTCCCTCCCTTTTCTCTTACCTTGCCCCAACACCTCCAGCTTTAAGGACCACCTAGTCAGAGCCCAGGAGACGGGCAGTGTGTTCTGGAGCGGGGAATTTCTCCTTCTCAGTACACTGACTTTGTTCCTCCGCACACACTTCCCCCAGCTGAAGTCCAAGGGCCTCCCAGAGTCCAGTCAGAGTTAGTATCTGACCTTGCCTTTCCCCGAGAGCACTGCAGACTTGTGTGCACCTACCCGTGGCCCCACAGGTAACGTGCAGAGTGGCTTTCTGTTCTGAGCCTCCCCACCCTTTTCCACGTGTTCCATCCTGTGCTGTTGGGTGTCTTACACCCTGTAAGGCTCAGACCTCCCTTCCCCCTTCCCTCCCGCTCTGACCTCTCTTCTTTCTCCCCACTTCCAGGCTCCACCAGTGAGCCAGACACACAGGAACTTTCCAGCAGCACTGTGTCCCAGGAGGAAGTTTCTCCCTCCTCACTGCTGCCAACCTGGGGTGACAGCCCATCTGCTTTCCTCTGCACTTCCCTCTCTACAGCAAAGTCCAGCACAGGAGTCCAATAGGGCAGCCCATGAATATTAATCATGAGCATGAATAGGAATGAGCCTCTAGGCTTGAGGCTGGAGCCGGGTGCTCCAGTAGCCTAGACAGACCAAAAAAACTGAGTTTTGTTTGTTTGTTGAGTGTTGTTTTCTAGCAGCCCTGAGATGAGATCACTCAAGCAGGGAAATACTGCTCTAGGGTAGGAAAGAACCCAAGGTTCGGCTTCTCTTTCACTTCCCTTCCCGCCCCTGGAAGGCAGGCAGGAGTAACCAGGACTGGTCAGAACACAGCTGCCCAGGGAGGGGAGGCTGACCAGTGGGAACACGGTCACAAGGTTTGTCATGATGGTGGCAGGTGGTAAGGGTTTGGGGAAATGGAGAAAACAATAAAGAATCAGAGGAAACCCCCAACACGACCAGACAGTCTATAACTGAGGAAGGGCTCTACCCAGTATTCCCCACCCTGCTCAGAGCGCAGTGGACAGAGGTGGCCAGTGCTGGGAGGAGGGAGGAGAGGAGGGAGAGGAAAGGGGGCCCTGGAGGAAACAAGGACCTTTCTGTTTCTCTTCCAGGGACCTGACCAAGATGGGTGGAGGGAAAGTGTGTGTGTGGGACTTGGCAAGAAACAACCAATGATGATGAGAAGTGACCAGGAAATTCCACTCCCTAGGACATTAGGGTCTCTGAAGCTTGGAGGCGGTGTCAGAGTGTGAAGACAGGCCAGGGTCAATATGGTAGTGTTGGGTGGGGGGAAGAGGAACAAAGCCAGAAAAGGAAGTACTAGGCATTGGCTGTCACTCTGTTTTAAAGCAGCCAACGATTGGGATGGGGACAAGCGAGGCCTCAGCTGGTGAGCCGAGGCGGCAGCGATGCTGGAGCCACTGCCCACTCCTTCATCCCCCACAGAAAAAGGAAGGAGATGGGAAAAGAGAAGGGATCTAGGCATAGATCCACATCCTGACAGTGGGGCCCCTTTCATTTCCACACGAAATCCAGAACCTGGAGTGACAATCTCCAAACCACCGGCATGATCACGGTGGGCCTTGAAGACGGAAGAGCTGGAGAGGGGCGAGCAGGAGAGGGGTGGGGGTAAGGAGCCGGAGAGGAAGGATGTACACAGGTAGTTCCCCGGTCCTGTGGTAGCCCCAAACCGGTTTTCCCGGTCCCGCTGCCTCCAGCCTCAAGGCTTCCAACCCGCTGTCTGACAAGCCTTCACAAGAAGCAGCTGGAGAGAAAGAGACTCGAGAATGGTGTGGGCAAATCCTGGCTGTAAGCCCAGGGATGCAGCTGGTCCCTGCATGGAGACCCTCCAGACACGGCGGGCTCCTGAGAGGTCCTGGAGAGAGGAACGGGCCCCATTTCCAGTCAAGTGACAGACCATTTGTCCTAGCACCAACCATGCCCGAACCCCAGGAAACGGCTTCTGGGGACTTAAGAGGACACAGGAGACCCTAATTTGTTCCCCTCCCCCAATATTTTCCATCAGACTCCAGTTCTCTCCCCCACCCACTCCGAACTAGGATGAGAACCTCAGTGGATCGTTGTGGCTCTGTCACTGTTGTCCTTGGCTGCCTCAGTCTGGCTTAGACCTTCCGGGGCCCCAGCACCACTTCGTTTTGTCTGGGACAGCAGACCTCTGAGGTTAGTGGGCCGGCGAGGAGCCCCTGTCGCTTCGCACCTCCCACCCGGCCCCACGCTGCAATCGCCGCGTCCCTGCCTCTCCCCGGCTGGCGCCGCCCGCGCGCGGACTGTGATCGTTGCGACCTCCTCCCCGCCGCCCGCGCGCAGCCCGACCCGCCCGGCGCTCTCACCTGCGGCTCCCCGGCGTCCGTCCAGGCGGCGGCCGCTGCGGGCGGGGGCTCCGCCACTCCGGGATCCCGGGCTGCTGCTCCGCACGGCGGGGAGTCGAGGGCGGGCCGGCAGAGGTGGGGCCGGCCGAGGGCGGAAACGCCGGCGACGCGATTACGAAACCCGCGGGCTGCGAGCCGAGCGCAGCGCTCCGCCCAGGCCTGCCGAGGCGCACGGGGTGGCCCGCGGGGACAGCGGGAAGCACCGCGCTCCTGGACACCCCCGGCACCCCAAGTGTGTGTGCTGTCTGTCCACCTGCTGCAGGTGCAGAGGTGACCGCGCGCCGGGGCCCTTTCCGGGTCTTCTAAAGTCCCCTTCGGTCCTTAGAGTGAAAAGGAGGAGCGTTTTGTGGTCTAGCGGAAAGTCTTTTTAACCCATGCATATAAGTTAGAGGACAATTAACTGCCCAGCCATTGCACCCCGGTCAGCACGAGGGTGCTGGAGAGATGTGGGTGCCGTGCGAGCCGATGGAGAGGCTCTAGCCTGGGTGGCGTGTTCCGGAACCTATCATTCGAATTAGCCGAGTCAGGCAGAGAGGGGGCGGGGAGTGCTTCCGCCCTTGCTAGGAGGGGCTGCATTGCAGGGGAGACCCAGCGGCCGACTCTGTCACAAACGAGGCAGAAGGCGTGAGCAGACAAAGCCGTCTCATCACTAACAGCTTTTTTCTGCAGCCTCCTCCTCTCCGGTCCACAGCAGACCCCCGAGCCCCTGAGGCATTCTCTCCATCTTCGGAACACGCCAGTCATTCATTGATAACAGGTAACCTAGCTGAGGGGCGGCTTCTCAAGCTTGAAAGACCCCCATGTGAGACTAGGTGGGGGACCGTTTCAGAGGAGAGAAGGGGGCGCTCTGAACAATGGGTAGCTGTTACCAGCTTTTTATCTGTTAAGATCTCCATCTATGCCTTATCGTGGACCTAAGCATTAATTTCCAACACTTTACCTGTAATTATTTCTCGGCATTTAGCTCTTCATTTCGTGTATCCATTTTCCGATAATTTTTGCCTTGTGCATCTAATGGCTTCTGTCTAGTGGCTAGTTATCTGTATCTTCCTTTTCAAGCTATAATTTTGCTACCAGTTATTTGGTGAATCTTTATTCCTACTGTAATTCCTGCAATCTCTACTTCTTGGGTTTCCACCCTCCTCACGGTTCTGTGTCTGTGGTAGGGAGTTTTGGGGAGTACTCCTTTTTCCTTTTCCTTTTCTTTTTTGACACGGGATACTATGCAATCTCTTCCCTGTCTCAGATTTTCACCCCGAAGAGGCTTGAGGTAGGACAGGTGGGGGCAGCTGTGCCATTGCCTGATTGCATGTTGGAATCAGTGCAGCCCACAGGAACTACTGCCGAGAACAGATTTTTCTTTGCAGCCCCTCCTAGTTTGTGGGGGAAGGTTGTGGCTAGTAGGAAAATCCCAGAGCAACGTGAGACACACCAGAAAGCTTCCGGCTCCATCCTCCACCAGCCCTGCTCAGGCTGCTTGGTGGCAGCATGACACAGCAAGGCCCTGTGGAGCAGGCCTTGGGTGCTCCTGGGGGGCGCAGTCTAGACAAAGGGTATTTGGGTGTGTCCACATGGCTTAAAGAAAGTGTGTCTCGAAGAACTGACAATGAAATTTAGAAGTTACTTTACCTACAATATCGGGGTAGTTCAAAATGGATGGCACATTTACTGAGCGTGTGCCGTGTGCCATGTCGTCAGTCACCATCCAGAGCCTCCAGACAGACAGGTAAAATGATGGGTGAAGAGCGGTTAAGGAAGGAAGGGGAAGCCAGCTTGAAAGCAGCCTGTCTTCTTATTTTAATGCTACATATACCTGTGTGTCTGCTTTCTGGAAACGAATTTGGGTCTCTGGACATGTCTCCGGGCTGGAGATTTTCAGCTTTTTAATATTTCCTTTAAATATTTCCACATAATTTCCTTTAAATTGTTTTATTTGAATTAGTTTTGTGTTTTGTTCATGTTCCTTTTGTTTTGGTTTGCGGGGTGGGTCTCTGGACTCAGTGTGCAGCCCAGGCTAGGCTTGAACTCACGGTCCTTCAGCCTGCTGAGGGTTGGGACTGCAGCTGTGTGCCTCCACACCTGAATCTAGCTGTTTCAGTTGGAAGACAGTTCAGTGCAGTCTCTGATCAATTGTTTAGGCAGCTGTTATACGTGTTACAGTTGAAAGGAAAGGAGTCAGGTTGTCAACGCTGACTTAATGATGCTAGCTTAGTCTCTATTTTTCAAGACAGTTTGTTGGCTTTCATACAACTCCTGATCCTCCTGCCTCCACCTACTAGATGCTGGGGTTGTAGGAGTTCCTTACTATACCCAGCTCTCCTCCTAGTCAGAACCTCAGAAGGAGGTCTGCAGAATATACTAAGAAAAGAATTATTTTGACAACTAAATTCTTTTTATGCATGTGTGCTTTTATGCCAGAAGAGGACATCAGATCCCACTATAGATGGTTGTGAGCCACCGTGTGGTTTGTGGGAAATTAACTCCTGAAAGAGCAGCCAGTGCTCTTAACTGCTGAGCCATCTGCCCAGCACCGAGAACTAAATTCTTTGCTGGGAGTGGTGGCACATACACCTGTAATCTCAGGACTCAGGGGCAGAGGCAGGGATTCCAAGTTAGAAGCCAGCACTTGGGCTACATGTTAAGACCTTATTTAAGAAATAAAAATAGGAGCTGGAGAGATGGCTCAGGGGTTAAGAGCACTCACTGACTGCCCCTCCCAAAGGTCCTGAGTTCAATTCCCAGCAACCACATGATGGCTCACAACCATCTGTGATGAGATCTGGTGGCCTCTTCTGGCCTGCAGGCATACATGCAGACAGAATACTGTATACATAATAAATAAATAGATTTAAAAAAAGAAATAAAAATAAAACCACAAACAGATGTCTTTTTTTCAGACAGCTCTCACTGTGTAACTCTGGTTAGCTTAGAACTCACAGGTGCCTGCCTCTGCCTCCAGAGTGCTGGAATTAAAGACATGGGCCACGACCGCCTGGTGAAAATTTGTAATGGAGCATGGTAGAACATGTTTACATTCCAGGCTCCATGGAAGCTGAGGCAGGATTGAGGGACATACCAGGCCAGGAGTGGGATGGAGATGGCTCAGTAGGTAAAGCCATCTTTACCCACCCAAGTGTGAGGAACTGAGCTGGAATCCCTAGAACCCATATAAAGCTGGACACTGGAGTGCAGCTATCAGGTTACAGCAGGATGGAGGCCGAGCAGGAGAAGCTCCTGGAGCTCCCAACCCAGCATGCCTGGTTTACAAGGTCAGACAAGCAGAAGGCAAGGCCTCTCACCTCTACCTAGGCATGCCCAGCCCCCCCCCCCCACACACACACACAACACACACAGATTTCTATTTATTTATTTTTCTGAGACAGGGTTTCTCTGTTCTGGAACTTACTTTGTAGACCAGGCTGGCATCAAACTCACAGAGATCTGCCTGCCTCTGCCTCCCGAGTGCTAGATTGAAGGCGTGTGCCACCACCACCCAGCACACACAGAGATTTAAAAAAAAAAAATTCAAGTTTAAAAAAAAAAGATTTAATTTTTATGAATGCCAAGAACATGCCTGCTCCTGAGAAGACGGTGTCAGATGCCTTGGAACTGGCGTTGGTTATCAGCTGCCATGTGGTTGCTGGGAACCCAGGTCCTCTGGAAGGACAGCAAGAGCTCTCGGATTGTACTAGAAGTATGAGACTTGGGGTGCACATCAACAGGACACCCAAGCCAGCTCCTGAACAATCTAAGGTGTCGTCTGGTTTTCACGGTTTTAGTTGAGTGCAACGGCACACACCTTTTGGATCCAAACACTCCGCAGGCAGAGGCAAGCAGATCTTTGTAAGTTCAAGATTGGCATGGCCTACAAAATGGGTTCTAGGGCAGCCAGGGCAATATAGTGAGACCGCGTCTCAAATAACGCAGCTTAAGAAATATGTTTGTGGGAGCTGGAGAGTTGGCTCAGTGGTTAAGAGCACTGGCTGCTCTTTCAGAGGTCCTGAGTTCAATTCCCAGCAACCTCATGGTGGCTCACAACCATCTGTAATGAGATCTGGTGCCCTCCTCTGGCATGCAGGCATACATGGAGGCAGAATGTTGTATACATAATAAATAAAATTAAAAAAAAAAGAAATATGTTTGTTTCTCATTTTAAGCTAGGTGTGATGGTGATGTCTGTGATCTCAGCACCCAGAATCTGGAAGCTGAGACTAGAGAGAATCTTGAGTTTCAGGTTAGTCCAGGCTATATAATAAGATTCTACATAGCCTGGGTCACATAGCTAGATCCTTGCTCAAAAGAACAAAAACAATTTTTTTCCTAGTAGTTGTTGTTTGTTTTAATTATGTAATCTGGGTGTC
Organism: Alexandromys fortis; assembly: GCF_014885135.2. Lineage (NCBI taxonomy): Eukaryota > Metazoa > Chordata > Mammalia > Rodentia > Cricetidae > Alexandromys > Alexandromys fortis. The sequence goes on from NW_026068112.1 coordinate 1,258,661, forward strand.
AGAAGTTCAAGGTCAGCCTCTGCTACTTTAGTTCACAGACTTACCTGTGTCATTGTCTGTGGAAAACAGTTTATTATATGCCCTGTGTTATAAGAAGGTCACTCTGTAGGAGACTTTTAAGGGAAGGTGTTTTTTTAAGTAGACTAACAAGGCCACACCTGGTGATGTCATAAACTTCCCGATAAGCACAGTCAGTAACAGCCTGACTTCTAAGGCATGCTCTTTAGTGTCTGTAGTCCAGACCTCAGTGGGGCTTGGTTAGCTCAAAGGTGTTATAGGTGCAGTCATGCTTGCTAACTCTCTGCACGTTCCCATGGAGATGGTCAGAGCTGAGTTCCTGGGGCAATGACCTCATCTTTCTGCTAACTCCTTGGCCCTGCTGCAGTCCGGCTTCACGCTCTTGTTAAACTACTTCTCTGCTGAGTAATGTTCAGCTCCCAGGGGCTTATTTTGGAGCTTGATGAGAGAGGGGGGGAGGGGAGGGAAAGAGAGGAAAGGGAAGGGAGGATGAAAGGGGAAGGATGGATGAAAGAACCCAGAATGTGCTTTTTTTAAGCCATGTATCTTGGACCATGCCTGTAACCCCAGCATTTGGCAGATGGAGGCAGGAGGATCAGGAATTACATTTTGAAGCTATTCTGAGCTATGAGACCTTGCCTGAAGAAAAAAAAAATTATTTATTATTATTATTATATTGCTTGTTTTGTTTTGCTTGAGCCAGAGTCTTGCCCAGCCGGGGCCCAAACACATACTCCTCAAACTCCTGCCTGAGCCTCTTGATTGCTGGGATTATAAATAGAACGGGTAGTATTTTTTTAATGTTATCAAAGGTCATGGGATGGCCCAAAGGTGGTTGCAAATGCCTCAGAGGAGGTGAATCTCTCTGAGTTCGAGCCCAGCCTGGTTTACAAAGCAAGTTCTAGGGCACCCAGAGCTGTTACACACAGAAACCCTGTCTCAAAGGAAAAAAAAAAATCAGAAAAAGAACCTGAGTTCAGATCCCCAGAAGCCAAATAAAAAGCTGGGTGTGACCGCCTACATCTGTAGCCCCGTGGGAGGGTGGAGACAGGATCGCTGGACTTGCTGGCTGCCCACTGAGCTCCAGGTTCAGCTAGAGCCTGTCTCAGAGAGCAGGGCACTTGCCACTCGAGCAGGGTGGTGCTCCTCTCCTGCCGTCCACACACTCACCGTGTGACACCTGTGGACACCCATGTCTGTCTTCGCACAAGATCACAGGGAAAGGCACAGGGCTGGAATCCCAGCACTCTGGAGACTGAGGAAGGAAGATGGCTGACTACATACTACATAACAGCCAGGGCTACAGAGGAAGACCCTGTCTTTTTTTTTTTTTTTTTTTTTCTTCCCAAAAAGTTTCAAAGGAAGGAGGACCCTGTCTTAAAAAAAAAAAAAAAAAAAAGCCAGCCCAAAAGTTCTGGCCTGGTGTGATACGGTCCTGTAACTCCAGCACTAGGGCACCTCCGCACGAAGGCTTTGTGTTTGAAGTCAGCCTGAACTAGAGCTGAGTTTGGAGCAAGACTCAAAAACCCACTTCTGGGCCACCCGCTGACCATTTACCCACCCCCAACCCCGCATTTCCTGCAGTTTCTGTTTTAGGTCAGTTTTCCTCGTTTGGCAGAGACATTTCACATCATATAGGGACACTTTGGAACTTACTTAAGGGCACTTTTTAGGAGTCACAGGCTGGTGAGAGCTGATAGTGTGTTCCAGAAAGACTTTTTGAAACTTCTATTTTTGGTGGCAGTGGAATGTTCTTTTTGCCCCTTTGGGAACCTTTAAACTAAAGTTTCTTGCCCTTTCCCTGGCCAGTAAATAATCCACGAAGGCTCCAGAGAGCTCTGCTAGTCACAGTGTCAGGGGGGTGTGGGCTGCATGAGAAGCAAAGGTACCACAACTGATTGTTAACTCCCGAGGCAGAGGCAGGCAGATCTCAGGGAGTTCTAGGGCAGCCAGAGAAGCCCTTGAAAAACAAAGAAACAAACAAACCCCAAAAAACATGGAAAGAAGAGTTGGGCATAGTGGCATATGCCTGTAATCTCTGATCTCTCCATCAGCTCTTGGTGAGTTCAAGGCCAGCCTGACCTGCATAGTGAGACCCTGTCTGTCAAGGCACCGTTCTTTACCCTGTAAGCTTTGCTTCCTTACCTGGTGCTTCCAGCCTGCTTGCTCTCGGTTGTCAGCGGGAAAAGATCGTGGTGTAGCGGAAGAAAGCTGTTCTAGCGTCTGGGTTTGTCCTGAGGAGAGATGGGCCAGAGACATAGTGAGGATTTGTTATTCTGGGGACAAGTAAGTAAGAGTAGCAAAGTGTCCACTGTGCTTAGGGAAAATTAATGTTTACATGCAAGGTCTGTAAGGTTTAGCTCCTGCTCCACCCAAAAGTAGATGTTTTTTGGTTTTTTATTTTTTATTTTATTTATTTATTTATTTATTTGCTTGCTTTTGAAACAGCCTTGGAACTCATTCTGTACACCAGGCTAGCCTGGAACTCAGAGATCACCTGCTTTTGCCTCCCCAGTGCTGGGTGGGATTAAAGGCATGCGCCACCATGCCCAGCCTAGTAGGTGTGTTTTTAGCCATAGAGGAACTTTTGGTCTTCTAAGGAGATAAACACATAATATATATCCAGTCCATCGTGATCTGTAACCAGAACAGGATGGAGTCAGGTAAAATTATGCAGGGTGCTGGGGAAGGCTCTGGGGTGGCTAGGTAGGTGGAGCTCACCGCTTTGGGGGAGATGTCCTGGAGGAGGTGAGTTCGTTGCTGCGTTAAAGGCAAGAGGAAATGCGAACATGTCATGGAAGACCTTTACAGACACCGTAGCTTAGTAAACAGACGTGAAGAAGCCATATGTTTGGTTCTGGGAATGTGTAGGGTCCTTGACCAGTACATGTAAAGTCCTGCCTTTGGTTCTCAGCACAGTTAACTAATTCTTAGTTGACCAGGCCTGTGACTCGGGAGGCTGAGGCAGAAAGATTTCAAGTTCAAGGTTGGGCTGGGCAAGTCAGTAAGAGCCTGTCTAAAAATAAAGGTAACAAGAGGGCTTAGGGTATAATTCAGAGTTTTATTTGCCAGCTTCTGTTAACCCCTCAATACCACACACAAAAAGAGTGGGGCCAGACTTGTAACGGCTCAGAAATCAGACCTAAGTGGATAGAGATACAGCTCCTGCCTGCTGTGTATGAGACCTGAGGTATATTACTGCGGGAAAAATTAGAGCCAAGGTGAGCCTGCTGCAGTGGAGAAGTTAGGAGCTGGTGCAGAATCGTAATAGAAAGTCCTGGTACTTGTCTTAAAATCCTTGGCTTATTTACCAGAGCAAACAAAAAAGATCAGCTCAAGCAAGGGAAGGCTCGGGCAAGGAGCTTGCTCTGGCATGGAGACTAACAAGTGACTTGCTCTTCCCCAGGGAATTATGAGGGACCCTGTGAGTAGCCAGTACAACTCCTTCCTTTTCTGGAGGATGCCCATCCCAGAACTGGATCTGTCGGAGCTGGAAGGCCTGGGCCTGTCAGATACATCTATCTACAAGAGCACAGACAGCAACGGTGTCAAAATGGGCGGTCAAGCAAGCGGAGCAGAGCAGAAGAACCCAGAAGGTGATCCCCTCCTTGAGTTCAGCACCTTCAACTTCTGGAGAGCTCCCATTGCCAGCATCCACTCTATCGACCTGGACTTGCTCTAAGGCCAAAGCTTCTCTCTCCCACCCCTTACCCCACTGCCTTCCCTTTTAAGCCCGGTCCTTTCTAAGCCTTTCCATCTAATACTGTTCTCTTCCCTCTATTGTGCTGGTGGTGCTGATGAATCTGCCAATTGAATTGTATGTTTGTATGTATTTATTTCTTATTTATTTATTTATTTATTTATTTATTTATTTATTTATCTGCCTACTCCATTTCTCTCACAAGCCTTCTAGGCACAAAGTCCAGGGTTCAGTCACAGGAGTACTAGATCACGGGATTTCCACCCCAACCCCAAGGATATTAACTAGTCCCAGAAAACCATCCGTATTGGGGCACCAGAGAGAAGTGCAGTTGTGCAAAATGGGAAACCGATTTTTTTTTTTTTACATTACATTTTAATCGGCTTCAGAGATTCCTTGATTCTCCCTGATTTCCTGCATGAGGCCAGAAAGCAAATATTTCAAGAAGTAGTGAGGATCTGGAAGTTCTGAGATGCTTTCTACAAAACAGGATGCCTAAAAGGCTAGGTAGTAAGTTCTGTTTCTTGTCGTGCAGAAAGATGGGTGGTCATGGGTACAGAGGAAATAACGCGTCCTGGAGAACTGGAGCGAGGGAAAGCATGGGATCCACCTCACAACTCCGCTCCCAGCTGTGGGTTGGGAACTTTGAGAGAACAGATTTCAGTCTTCATGGGGAAACGTTGGTGTAGGATAATCCATAAAAGGCAAAAGATTTATATGATCTAAAGAGAAACCAGAGTAGTATTAGCATAATTTATATAAAATTGTGATTCAGTCATGGAACAGGCAGAGTGTTTTGGTTCTTAGCACTTTAGCTTTGCCCTTCCGTAGTTGCAGTATGTGATGGGAGCCAGTGGTTCCTGGGCATAGTTCTTCAGCCACTGAAAGACCGTGAAATAAGCAATTATATTCAGCCCTACACCTGTCCCTCTTCCTTCCAAAGTTAGTGCTGCTGATTTGTGCTGCCATTGTTCATTTATTTAATAAAGATGTTAAAGCCTAAGTCTGGGTTTGCGTTTCCTCTCTTCTCAGTGAAGTACTCGTTCCCACATTCAGCTTTTCCTTTTCTCTTTCTAATACTGACTGCGGAGGAACTAACTGTTTGGGATGGATGGCGCTCAGTGGTCGGAGTGCTTGAGTTCCTCGGGAAGCAGCCGGTGCTCTTAGACACTAAGCCACATCTCAAGCCCGGTCTCTTTTTGTTTGTTTTCTTTGTATAACAGTCCTGGAACTTGCTTTGTAGACCAGGTTGGTCTTGAACTCAAAAAGATCCGCCTGCCTCTGCAGGGGTGTGTCACCATTTCCACCTTGTGTTTAAATTTGGGGCCTGGAACCTGGACCTTGAGTTCAAAGCTCTCTCTGCCTAGGCTGCCATTAGAGGCTTGTCTGTTGCTGATTTTTGAAGGACCTTTTATTTTTTTTCTCAGTCCATTCATTTAAACCGATGAGTGGAAACCAAGATCAGCTGTGTGGTACATGAAGCGACCTAAAGGAGATGCAAATTCATGTTCCATCCTCTTCAGTCACCCCCCCCCCCCCCAAACGTTGTAAGTTTGTCTTCCCTGAGAATGGCTTTCTATTCAGGCTACTAATTGGCAGAGTATCCGGTCGGGCAGGTGTTCGATGCGCGTGCATAGCCAGGAATGTCCCGAACAGTCTCGCGAAGGTTAAGACGAGGAAGCGCGATTCTCCCCTGACCCTAAGGCTAGCCCAGCGGAGAACCAGTAGGAAGGTGGAGCGCAAACTCCAGAACGACCCACCAGCAACCTCACCCTCGCAAGCGTTGGCGCCAAAACTACCGGCCCGGTCCGTCCCCTACCGGAACTATGCCTCACGTAAGCCACGTAATCTATGATCCTGCGCCTCGCTAAGTAGTCCCGTTCAGGATGCCCTCGGTACACGCTTTTCAAGCTCAAGAGGTCCTCAGTAGGAAGAAGTCGGCCTCAGAGGTGCGTTGCGGTTTTGACAGAAAGGCAAAGTGGCTTTTCTAACACATTTCATTCGGATTCCTCCGCCAGGAGGCATAGTTAACCCGGTATTCACTTCCGGGTCCGCCATTTTATTGCCTCCATTTCTCCGCGGGGGGGGGGGTAAAGGTCCCCCAAATATGCATATGTGAAAAGGCCAAAAAGTGACGGCCCCTGGCAAGGAGTCTTAACTTGAGAAAGAAACGGGACCAAGCTGGCGGGCCCAGTAAGAGCGAAGCGGGCAGCGCTCCGGAAGAGGTGAGGGGGAGGGAGACGCAGGGTTCCGGAGCGGCCGGAGCGGCGTGGAAGGGGCCGTGACAGTGCCCAGCCCAGACCTGTGGGCGCCGGCCCGGAGGCTGCCGGAGCAGGGGTGGCTGCGGGGGGAGAGGGACAAAGAGGAAGGGGATGCTGGCGGGAGGAAGGGGAGGGGACTGGGAGGAGGTGAAGGGGGTGGGTGGAAGACCTGGGGCCGGGGAGCCGGACTACGGGAAGCCCAGGCCAGAGGGGTGGCCGCTAGGGGGCAGCGTGGAGCGGAAGTCCAGGCTGCTGCGAGCCACAGACTTGGGGCTGTCTTTTGCAAGTCGGCGCCCCTGTTTTTGCAGGCACAACGCTGGTGTGAAGAACTGAAGGATATTTGAGACAAAAGTGGGCACTCTTACATTTCTGGGTCTGATAATAACGTGAAGCTTTAGTGAGTTCATAATCTGGGTAAGAGCAGTTATGGCCTGATATCCAGTTCTTACACGGATGTTTGTGCAGGAGACGTGCAATTCAAAAAAAAAAAAAAAAAAAAGAATAAAATTATCCATAGACCGTGAATTGCTGTTTGTTTCCCATTAGTGTGTTCCTAGTCTCACAGACTTCCTCGAGGCTCCGCTCATTGGTCTCCGCTTCCTGTAAAGGCTTCTCTAGTTTCTGTCTTAAATATTTGAGTCTCGCTAAGTATCTCAGACAGTGCACCTTGCAGCTCTCCTCTTGTTTAGCCTGGAGTGTTGGGGTTACAGAGGTGAGCCACTATGTCTCGCTAGTCATGGGGGGGGGTGGTTGTTGTTTGTTTTTCGAGACAGGGTCTCTCTGTGTAACAACTCTTAACTGTCCTGGAATTCGTTTTGGAGACCAGCCTGGGGCCTCGAACTCACATAGATCCATCTGCCTTTGCCGGGATTAAAGACGTGTGCCACCAACACGCATGGCGACTGCTAGTCGTGCCGTAATAAGGAAGAGCAAACCACCACACCCAAATTATTAGATAAGCCAGTGATTTTTGGTAGTGGAGTCCATTGTCAAGTGCTCAGGCACTCCATGATTATTAAAACGTTTATTGAAAATTCTTAAAACTAAGTATGGAGGTATATGTCTGTGATCCCAGCACTCAACCATTGAGAAGAGCAGGTAGAACAGGCAGAAGCATCCAGGAATTCAAGTCCAGCCTGTGCTACTTGAGCCCCGTCTCAGTGAAAGCAACAGTGCTGTCCTTGTGGTCGTGTAGTGTCCTGTCCGTTCCTCCCCCCCTCTCCGTGTGTCGTTGCCCCCCCCCCTTTTTGTCTTGGTATTTTATCCACCTTCTGATTCCCTGGAGGCAGGCCTGGAAATGTAGCGCAGGGGCAGGTGTGTGTCTGGCATTCCTTTGCCCTGGGTTCTATCCCTAGTTTAGAGGGACTAGAAAGGAAATTTAGGGTACAGATTAGACCAGATTTTGTGTAGATTTTTATTGGGGAGGATCTAGTTCCCCGTTGTAGTGTTGAGAATGTTGCAGTTGCCTAGATTGGGCCAATGAGATAATTTAGTAGCTAAAAGCTGCCAAGCCTGACTGAGTTTGATCCTTAGGACAGCACACACTAGCAGGAGGGGACCACCTCCTGTGGGTTGTCTCTGGCCTTCACTCTCTGGTGAGTCAGTGCCCACAAAAGTACACACAAATAAATAAGTTTTGGTTTTTTTAGTTTTTCGAGACATGGTTTCTCTGTGTAACAAACAGCCCTAGCTGTCCTGGGAACTCACTCTGTTGACCAGGCTGGCCATGAATTCACAGATCCACCTGCCTCTGCCTCCCAAATTACAGGTATGCACAACCACCTCCTGGCTATTACTTAAAAATTTTTAATTACTTTACATTTAAAGTAAATTTTAAAAATTACTTAATTTTTTTTTTTACTTACAGTTTATGTGGGTGCACACACACATTTATGCTTGTGTAGGTCAGAGACAACTTAGAGGATTCAGCTCCCCATGATGTGGAAACTGGGGTTCCAGCTCAGGGTCTTCATGCTTAGACATCTTCAACCTCTGAGCCATGTATCTCACTGGCCCCAAAATACTGTTATTTATAGGTGCATTTTAACTTCGGTAGGTGCTTCAGGGTAAATCAGGAGTGACAGGATAGGAAAGGAGAGCTGAAAAGAACAGATTTCTTAGAGGCCATTTTTACCAGAATACAAGTAGAAACCAAAGACATTCCTGCAAGTAACCAAATATAAAACGGGTTTCCCACCAGGAACTGGGATTAAAGGCCGTCATGATGCACGCCTTTAATCCCAGCACTCAGGAGGCAGAGGCAGGGGGATCTCTGAGTTTGAGGCCAACCTGGTCTGTGGAACGAGTGCCAGAACAACCAGGGTTACGTAGAGAAACCGTGTCTTGGGGGGAATAATTTAAGACAGGGTTTCCTGGTTTGAAACAGGATTTTATGACACTTAGGCCAACCTCCAGCTCACTGTCATCCTGGCTCAGGATCCCAGCTTGGTGGGGTTGCCTGCAAATGTCATCATGCCAGGGGGGCTGTTTTTACTCCTCCCCTTCACCATGCTTGTCTCTAAACAGTTTTCACTGAAGACAGCTTGGCAATATCGGATGATCTCAGCTGTCCCTCTAATCATGGTGATCGCTTCAGATTGGTCTGATCCCACGTTGGGAGAGGGACAGATGTCAAGGAGTTGTACCAATAAAACCTTCATAGTTAGTTTTAAGCAGATAAAAGGTACAGACGGAGTGGCTTTTTAGGTCAGGTCTTCATGGAATCTACTCTTGTGTTTGAGTTCAGTCTCTCCTGCGGGGTAGTCCCAGCTTCTCAGAAATGCTTTTCACTCTTTTGTTGGAGGTTGTTCTTCTACAGAATGCTAACAGCCAGCTATTAAAGAGCTTCACAAAAATCCAGTCAGCAAGAGCAAATGTTGAGTGAAAACTAGCTTGAAGATTAAGTGTTGTTTATAGGAGTACTCTAAGTGATCAGTGCCTTTTAATTATTAGAGGCACTGCTTGGAGTGCACATTGTTAGGGCACATCTAATTATCTTTGTTTAAAGCGACTAACTAGTCAGTACAATTAGGAGCACATGAACACAGGCCTGGGAAAAGGAAGCACCACCAGCAATTCTAGTGTAGGCCTCATCAGCTTGACCCCAAGCTGTTGGCTCCTAAACCATGCGTCTGAGCTTATCCAATACAGCAGGCATATAAATATATTTAACATGTAAAGGAGACAGCAACATTTGGCACCACTGCACAGAACTGTACAGAAATCTTTCCTATAGTAGCCCAAGTTCTGCTCATTAAGCAAAATGTAGACTCTTTAGTTCCCTAGGTCTACCACACCAACAAAATCCAATGTTAGACCTTCACAAATTTAATAATTTAGCGGCCGGGCGGTGTTGGCGCACGCCTTTAATCCCAGCACTCGGGAGGCAGAGGCAGGCGGATCTCTGTGAGTTCGAGGCCAGCCTGGTCTACAAGAGCTAGTTCCAGGACAGGAACCAAAAGCTACGGAGAAACCCTGTCTCGAAAATCCAAAAAAAAAAAAAAAAAAAATTTAGCGACACCTGACTACAGACTCATTTCTCTGTGTGTTTCATTTGTACAAAACGAAATATTTTCATTCTGAAACCAATATGGATGGAGACCAAGGCTTCAGAGATCAGGATTACCCGAATGGCACACTTTTTATTGAATGGCTTTGTTTGTTTATGTAGGAGTGCTTTGTCTACATGTATACCTGCAGGCAAGAAGAGGGTAATCTCATAGATGGTTGTGAGCCATCATGTGGATATTGGAAATTGAACTCAGAACCTCTGGAAGAGTAGCCAGTGCTCTGTGTGTGTGTGTGTGTGTGTGTGTGTGTGTGTGTGTGTGTGTGTGTTTTGAGACAGGGTTTCCTGGAACTCACTCTGTAGACCAGGCTAGCCTCAGACTCACAGAAATCCTGCCTCTGCCTTCTGAGTGCTGAGATTAAAGGCATGTGCCACCACTGCCGACCCAGCCAGTGCTCTTAACCTCTGAGCCATCTCTTCAGCCCAAACAATCTTGATTTTATGTGTATGAATGTACATGTAACTATGGTGTGTGTGAGGAAACCAAAGACAGCTTTCTGAGTCAGGTCTCTTCTACCGTAGGGGTCCAAGAGACTGAACTCCATTAAGCTTGCGGCAAGTGCTTTTACCTTTTACCCACTGAGCCTTCTTTTCTGCCATTGATCAGTGCTGATTAAAAATATCAGAAACAAGCTGGGCGGTGATGGCATATGCCTTTAATCCGAGTTCTTGGGATCTCTGAGTTTGAGGCCAGCCTGGTCTATGGAGCAAGTGCCAGAACAACCAGGGTTACACAGAGACTGTGTCTTGGGGGAAAAATTTAAGACAGAGTTTCACTGTGTAGCTCTTGGCTGGCCTTGACACTGAGATCCACCTGCCTCTGTCTATAGGTATGTACTTGTGTCTGCTTGTCTGCACCATGTGCTTGTAGAGCTCATGGAGTCACCATGTGCTTGCAGAGCTCATGGAGACCACAGAGAGTGAGTGCACCAGAATCCTGATGCGGGTGCTGGGAACTGAACCAGGTCCTCTGCAAGAGCAGCAACTGTTCTTAATCTCCAAGCCATCTCTCCAGCTCCAATATTCATTTTACTCTTAATTCTGTACATTGTCTGTGCGGTGTGTGCATGTGTGAAGTGCAAGTGCCTTCAGAGTCGAGGAGTGTCTGACCTCATGGAACTAGAGCTCAGGCTCCAGACTGGGGCCTCTACCTTACAAACAGTTACATTAATTGACAGGTTGATTTGGGCAGGAGTGTGCATGCCCACAGTATTCATGTCGAGGTCAGAGGACAACTTTCAGGAGCCTGCCCTTTCCTTCCATCTGTGGGTCCTGGGGATAAAGCTCTAGTTGTCAGGGTTGGTGGCAAATTCCTTTATGTGCTGAGCTGTCTTGCTGGTCCTCAAACAGGTAGCTCAATAAAATATAAAATCTTGTCAATTTTATGATGTAATAATTAATTGGATATTAAAATACCCACTTTCTGGACTGAAGAGATGGCTCAGTGCTTAAGATTATGAACTGGTTTTGCTGATTTTATTCCTAGCAACCAAATAAGGCTGCCCAAATCCACCTATAACTGCAGTTCCAAGGGACAGATTCCTTCTTGTGGCCTCCAAGAGCACATATCCACAGATACAAAACTATACACATACCATTTTAAAAGTAAATAGTAAAAAAATAAAAATAAAGCATCCACCTTTATAGCATTACAACAAAATGTATTTTTTATTAGCAATTAAACTAATAGCAAAATTAACCTGTTTTGACATTCAGAAAATATATGTATATTCCATGCGGATCAAAGCCCAGAAATCCTTCAAAATAACTATATACATGCCAATCCTAAAATGTATGTTTTATATTTACATTTTAAATTTGCTAGCCCAAAGCAGTTTAGAAATTTTCTGAGAGCTAAGCATAGTGGCACCAGTACTTGGTGGCAGAGGAAGGTGGATCTCTGTGAGTCCAAGGCCAGTCTGGTCTACATAGAGAATTCCAGGACAGACAGAGCTAGATTGTAGAGACCCTGTCTCAAAACAACAACAATAAAAAAACTTTTTTCTGAGCAATTAACAACGTATTTTAAAATGTAACCATTCTTTAAACAAGGAATTAGAGCCTCCTCTCATATGCAATAACATAGACCTTTTTTGTTACATATGAAGTAAGCTTACAAATGTGTTGAATGTTATTGATCATAGGGATTGTAGCTCCATAATTTTCCTCTTGAACGGGAAATTTATGAGCTGAGGAAACACTATGCAGGTAAATTGCTTACATCTGAACCTGAAGACCTGAGTTCAGTTCCGGGGACCCACATGGTAGAAAGAGAACTGACCAGCATGTTCTCTGACCTCCACATGTACACATACACACAGAATAAAAAGATGAAATAGTCCTGAAAAGGGAATAGCAATAACCCCACAAAAGGATTTTTTTTTAAATATTTATTTATTATATATACAATATTCTGTCTGTGTGTATGCCTGCTGGCCAGAAGAGGGCACTAGACCCCATTACAGATGGTTGTGAACCACCATGTGGTTGCTGGGAATTGAACTCAGGACCTTTGGTAGAGCAGGCAATGCTCTTAACCTCTGAGCCATCTCTCCAGCCCCCACAAAAGGATTTTTGTGAGCATTATTTAGAAGTCGTTCTGTCGAGACAGGTGAATCTCTGTGAGTTCGAGGCCAACCTGGTCTACAAGGGCTAGTTCCAGGACAGGCTCCAAAGCTACAGAGAAACCCTGTCTCAAAAAACCAAAAAAAAAAAAAAAAAACCCCAAAAAAAAAAAAAAAAAAAAAAAAAAAAAAAACCCCAAAAAAAAAACCAAAAAAAAAAAAAAAAGTTCTGTCATAATAAAGGATTGGGCTACGGATATGGCTGTGTAGGCAGAGTGCTCACCTAGCATGAACAAAGCCGGGTTCAGTCCTCAGTGCTTCATTCATGTACTGGTATGTGTTGCCACAGACCTGTAATCCCAGCAGTTGGGAGGTAAAGAAAAAAGGATCAGAACCCCAAGGTCTTCCTTGACTGTGTGGCATGTTAGAGACTAGTGTGGGCTACTTGAGACCCTGTGCCAAATAAAGAAATAATTTTCTTTTGTCCTTTCGGATACCTTTTAGGTACTCTTGACACCGAAGTGTAAAACTTAATTTCTTCATAAATTTGTTTTGAAAGGAAACCTAATCAAAATCTGTTTGTCTGATAGAAATTTTGTAATTTTAAACTTTTATGTCTCCAGTGAGTGTCATTTTAAATACATAATCTGTATTTTCTGTAAGTCAGATTATTTCTCCAAAGCATTTCTTTTAGAAGATCAGTTATTTTTTGTAAATCTTGTAACAATTTTTTTTCTTAGCCCGTTTCTAGAATTAGCATTTGAAACATCACCTCCAAAGCACTCCAGTGGGGAGGACGGCGCTCAGAGCACTATCTCAGTTAGCCAAGGCTTTAGTTAGGGCTGACAGAGGGGTTCCTATATCAGTTTTCAAAGCCAGGGGGAGCAGCTCCCAAGTCTGTCCTCAGATACTCACAGTAATGTCATAGATACATACTATAACGCAGGCATGTCAGGAACAGCAAGTTCAGAGAAGTGGGAAATGAAGGGACCAGGGCCATGCCACAGCTGTTTTTTCAGAAACTCTGTGGGAAAACTAAGTTCTGCCCCATGATGGTTTTAGAACTGATGCGTTTACAAAAGATAGCTAGAATTTCTCAAGGGCCATCAAGGTACATGAACTTAATATTTTCCATGGTTACATAAATCACAGATTCTCTGCATGCTTGCTTCTCGCTCTCAAATGGTCAACAGAAAATAGCCACAAAAGACCGACACATGTGGTACACAGACATCTATGCAGACAAAACATATGTACATACATGAATATATACATATGCAAACAGAAAATAGCTTGACAAGGCCCAATGTACAAGCAGTATAATAACTCAAATAGTTCAACAACAGCAGTTCAGAACTACAGAAGACAAAGCCTTGGAGACAATTCTCAAGAGCCCAATACCACAGCACTCGGGAGGCAGAGGCAGATGAATCTCCGTGAGTTTGAGGCCAGCCTGGTCTACAGAGCAAGTTCCAGGACAGTCTCCAAAGAGAGGAACCCTGCCCCCCCCCACAAAAAAAAAACAATCAGTCAATAAATAAAAGAGCCCAATCCCAAGTACAGCCCATGTTTGTGCTTCGCCAAATAGAGGTAGAACAGCAGCAGCAGATGGAAGCTGAAGTGGAAAGATGAAAGTCCCTAGCTACCTATGGTGGACATGCCTTTAGGGGGCAGAGGCAGGCGGATCAATGAGTTTTGAAGTGTTCCTGGTCTTTATAGTGTCAACAGCCAGAGCTTTGTAGAGAGGTTCTGTCTTGAAAGAAAGTCCCTGGAATAACGTGACCCTAGCAGCTGCTTGGTACTATTTAGCCCTCCTCTCCATTGGGAGTGAATGACTGACTGTTTTCTCCTGGCCATGGTTTGCCAGAATTGTTACCATACGTGTTAGGGTCAGAGCTACGGCCTGTCATCCCTGACAAGCTAGGTGTGGCCACCTATCCTCAAATATGTCAGTTAAATCCACTGTTAGTAATGAAACAAAAGAATTTATTCAGTGTGGCCACACTGGAAAGAGATTGAGTGACACCCACCTATCTGTTTTGGGGTTCTAATATAAAAAACATAGATGAGGGGGCCAGAGAGGTGGCTCAGAGGTTAAGAGCACTGACTGCTTTTCCAGAGGTCCTGAGTTCAATTCCCAGCAACCACATAGTGGCTCAATCATCTGTGATGAGGTATCGTGCCCTCTTCTGGCATGCAGGTGTGCATGTAGGTAGATACTGTATACATAATAAATAAAAAAAATAGATGAATTTCAGGTCGATAGAAGGTGTGATGCATAACTGATTATTAGTGGTCAAGGTGTAGCCCAACAGCTGTCATTGGCTCCTGTTTCCTGCAAGGTAATCTGACAAGTTGTCAGAACTGAGATCTTTCTGGGGTGACAACTTTCTCAGCCTGGCACCTGGGCTCAGCCTCTTCCTTCTCCCAAAATGAGCTTCCTGGGAAAGTTGAGTGAAGTCTGTTGTCTCAGTAGTCTGACAGCAGAGGAGGGACACTCACCCTTTTATGCTGTCTTCATCCTGTGAGGAGAGTTACACAGGAGTTGCAGGCATGAGCCAGCAGGCCTGGCCACACCTAGCTTTTTACTAGCTTTTCCAGCTGATGGTAGGTATTCTTTGATGCTGCACCAACACTTGGCAGGTGGTAAATTTTTTTTTCTTTTTTTGTGGTCCATACAGCATCATGCATGCTAGACCGGCACTCTGCCATTGTATTACATAGCTCACAAGATACGTGGTAATTTCTTAAAAGTTAGTTGCAAGGTTGATAATTTAGCTCAGTAATACCCTGCCTGGGTTTCATCCTCTGCACCAGAAAATAAAAAATAATTGAATTGTAAGGGCTGAAGAGATGACTCAGCAGTTAAGAGTATTGGGTGGTCTTCTCAAGGACCTAGGTTCAATTCCCAGCACCCACATGGCAGCTCACAACTTCCTGTAACTTCACTTCCAGGGGATCTGATGCCCTTTTCTCACCTTCAGAGGGCATTGCATGCAGGTGGTGCACAGACATACATGTAGGCAAAAATAATCATACACAGAAATGATTTTAAAAATAATAAAATTAGGGGGCTGGAGAGATGGCTCAGTGGTTAAGAGCCTCCAAGAAACCAGGATTACTGTGATTAAAGGCCTTTGCCACAAGGTCCTACTTTGAATTTTTTTTGTTGTTTTTTTTTTGTGGTTTTGGAGCCTGTCCTGGAACTAGCTCTTGTAGCCCAGGCTGGTCTCGAACTCACAGAGATCCGCCTGCCTCTGCCTCCCGAGTGCTGGGATTAAAGGCGTGTGCCACCACTGCCCGGTTTTAATTTTTTGAGGGGCTGGTTCATGAGTACTTCGTGGTGTGTGTGTGGAGGTCAGAGGACAACTTTCTGGAGTTTCTTCTCTCCTTTTATCATGTGGATCCTAGGGTCAAACTCAGGCTGTCAGACTGGAGAGGTGGATCATAGGTGACACCTATGTGGTGGAAGAGAGAACCAGCTCAGCAAGCTGTTTTCTCTGTGTGTGTGTGTGTGTGTGTGTGTGAGAGAGAGAGAGAGAGAGAGAGAGAGAGAGAGAGAGACAGAGACAGAGACAGAGACAGACAGAGACAGAGACACAGGCAGACAGAGAAAGGAAGGGATGGGGAAAGAGGAAGAGAGAGAGAATGAAAAAATAAATCGAGACTGACCCTCATATAGCCCAGGCCTGTCTAGAACTCACTGTATAGTTGAAGCTTGGTGCTTCTCATCCGCCTGCCTCCACTCCTAGGCAGTAGTGTTACAGGTATGCACCTTCTTTCAGGGCAAGGACTTTCTAAAACAGGACCTGCTTTTCCCCCTCAAGAGCATGTGGCAGTGAATACAGTAAGCTTATTTCACGGTTTGGTTTGGGCAAAGGCAATAGCAATTATACCCACCATGGTATTTTCACTATTATTGTAAATGCTAAGATGCTTTAAAAAAAAAAAAAAGTCAAATCATGCCTTAGTAGTATGGCAAAAATAGTTTGCACCACATGGATTCCTGAAAGGTTACTAGTATGGCTCAGGAGCCATAAATCACACTTTTGAACTGCTGTCCTAAGCAAACCACTGGTCAATGGGAGTTTATTCTTGCCATGCTGGCCTTGGTATCACTTGCCCATAATCTCAGTCCCTGGGAAGTGAAGACAGGACCAGGAGTTGAAGGTCATCCTCAGCTATGTAGTAAATTAAAAGTCAGCTTGGGCTACAGAGTTTCTGTCAAAAACAAAAAATCCAGTTTGCTGTCTGTAACGATTGATCAGCATTGCATTATTTTGCCATACCTAGAAAACAAAAAAAATTAACAGTTGCAATTCATTTTAGAAAAGATGCTCCTTGCTGGGTGGTGGCGGCACACCCCTTTAATCCCAGCACTGGGGGGCAGAGGCCAGCTTGGTCTACAGGACTAGTTCCAGGACACAGAGAAACCCTGTCTCGAAAAACTTAAGGAAGGGAGGGAGGGAGGGAGGGAGGGAGGGAGGGAGGAAGGAAAGAAAGAAAGAAAGAAAGAAAGAAAGAAAGAAAGAAAGAAAGAAAGAAAGAAAGAAGGAAAGATGCTTTTTAGTAGAGAAGATGAAAGCTCCCAAGAGTGGGAGTGGTTCTCCAAAAGGACTGCTTCCACATGCCCTGCCCAGTGTTTTATTGCTGCTTGTGTATGACGTGGGGTGCGCTCCACTGTGTGCATACAGATGATGACTTAGAGTCAGAGTCAGTTCTTGCCTTCTACCCAGAGTTCTGGGGAATGGGACTCAGGTCATCTGGCTTTTGTAAAAAGCACTTTGGCCTGTTGACCCATCTCACAAACCCTGCCTAGTAGCCTTTTATGTATTACAGAGGAATTGGATTGAGACCGAGGGAGTCATTATTGAAATTGGTCCGTTTTTGACCTCATCAAAGGCTAAGCCAATGAGGAGTCTACACACCCTGTCCTGTTCTCTTGGCCCAGAGAAATGACAGTGCCTTACTCATCCAGTCTGGTCATGTGCTGCAGGATTAGCTCATGGTCCACCAAGGCCCTGCCTTAAGGGTGATTAACTCAAACTTTCTGTCAAGCAGTATTTAAAAGATAGCTATCCTTGTGCCTTGCCTAGAAATTAGAATGCTGTTGACAGATTTCTGTCTCACCCAGTCCCACAGTTGTTCAGACCTAAAGAAACACACAGAGGCCTACATTAATTATAAACGGTTGGCCTATTAGCTCAGGCTTCTTATTAACTAATTCTTACATTTTAATTAGCTCATTATTCTTGTCTATGTTAGCCAAGGCTTAGTACATTTATCAGCGAGGCATTCTCATCTTGCTTCCTCTGTGTCTGGATGATAACTGCAGACTGAGTCTTTCCTCTTCCCAGAATTCTCCTGTTCTCATCACCCCACCTCTACTTCCTGCCTTGTCACCCAGACTTTAAAATAAGTCAAAAGATATGTAGAGGAAGCAAGATAGGCCTCTGTGTGTTTGTTTGGGACTGAATGGCTGCAGGACCTGGCAGGACAGAAACCTCTGTCAACAGAATGCATGTTTTTGAACTATGTTCTTTAAAATTATATTCCACCACTGGGTCTGGTGATAAAACCCAGTAATCCCATCTACTTGGGAAGTTGAGACACTAAGATCACAAATTCAAGGCCTACCTGAGCTGTGGCCTAAGTTTCACGTCAGCTAGATCCTCTCTCAGAACACAGAAAGGGAAACAGCAGGTGTGGTGACTCCAGGCTGTAATCCTAGCACTTGGGAGGTGGGGTCGGAAAGAGCAAATTTGAGGTCAGGTAGGCTACGTGAGCTCCTGGCCCCCAAATGAAAACATCTTGTGCACACATTTCACTATGGTGGTACATGTCTATAGCTTAGCATTTGGGAGATAGAAGAAGGGAGATTTTGAGTCCCATGCTTTCATGGGCTTGGCAAAACCATGTCTTAGAGAATACCAACAAAATGCAAGAAAACGTTTTACAGGCTGCTGCTTCCCCTGTGTTTGAATTGCAGCTCCCTGGATACTTTTGTTCCTATGCATAAAGATGTCTCTGGTGGATTTGGGGAAGAGGCTGCTGGAAGCTGCAAGAAAAGGCCAAGATGATGAAGTGAGAACGCTGATGGCAAATGGGGCCCCGTTCACCACAGACTGGGTGAGTTGAGCTCAAGAGGTGTGGTGCTTCCCTCTTGTGCTATGTCATTCCTGCCTCCTGCAGGAGTGTTATGTGTGTTGCCTGACTGCAGTTCTCCTCCAGTGTGAAAGCTGCCTGTCAATAGGTAGTAGTAATTGTGAGCTGTTAAATTGTGGGAATTTGGATGGAGAGATCAGAGGTTAAGAGCGCTGACTGGACCTCTGGAAGAGGTCCTGAGTTCAATTACCAGCAACCACAGTGGCTCACAACCATCTGTAATGAGATCTGGTGCCCTCTTCTGGCCTACATACAACTAGAACCCTGAATACATAATAAATAAATCAATCTTTAAAAAAATACTGGGAATGTCTCTCTTTTATTTTTATATTTTTATTTGCAGTTGTGATGGTATATGTCTTTAGTCCTAGAACTTTTGGGGAGAGGTAGGAAGACCTCTGAGTTTGAGACCATCCTGGTCTACATCACAAGCTCCAAGATAGCCAAAGCTACATAATGAAATCCTCTCTCAAAAAACAAATATAAAGCTCCCAAAAGTTGTCCTGACCTCACACATATACACCTGTGTGTGCTGTGCACACATGTACACATACGTGCAAATAAATGTTACAAATACCAGGCATGGTTGTATATATCTTTTTGTTTGTTTTTGTGACAATATTGACTGTCCTGAAACTCGTTTCATAGTAGACCAGGCTGGCCTCAAACTCACAGAGATCCGACTGCCTCTGCCTCCTGAATGCTTGGATTAAAGGCATGCCAACTAGTAGTATACATCTTTAACTCCAGCAGTTGGGAGGCAGAAGCAGAAGATTAACCATGAATTGAAGGTCAGCCTGGTTTATGTAGTAAGACTTTGTCTCAGGGGAGAAAGAAAGGCCAGGTGGTAGTGGTGGTGCATACCTTTAATCCCAGCACTCAGTATATAGAGATAGGTAGATTTCTGAGTTTGAGGCCTACCTGGTCTACAGAGTGAGTTCCAGGACAGCCTGGGCTACATACAAAACCTTGTCTTAAAAAAAAAAAAAAAAAAAAAGAAAAAAGAAAGAAGAAAAGAAAGAATAGTTTAATATAGTGAGCTTGTCCAACTCAACTTGGAGACCAAAGAGTTTCAGAAGATTCAGGTCCATGGAGTAATGGAGGGCATCTAAACACATTGGTTTTGCTTTTTAAGATTTATTTACAGATGGTTGTGAGCCACCATGTGGTTGCTGGGAATTGAACTTTGGAAGAACAGCCAGTGCTCTTAACTGCTAATCTCTTCAACCCGCGTTCACAGATTTTCTTTCTTCCCTTTTTTTTCCCCTTTGGGTTGTTTTTGTTTTTTGAGACAGGGTTTCTCTGTGTAACAGTCCAGGCTGTCCTGGAACTCACTTTGTAGACCAGGCTGGCCTTAAACTCACAGAGATCCGCCTGCCTCTGCCTCCCAAGTGCTGGGATTAAAGGCGTGTGCCACCACTACCTGGTGGTTCATGAATTTTCTAAGCACTGACTGATGCTAACAATTTTTATGATGGAGTAATGATTGTTGTAGTATGATTAGTTCATAACTTCAGGGTCCAACTGGTTCTTTTTGTTTGTTTGTTTGTTTGTTTTGAGACAGTCTCTCTCAATGAAACCCTGGCTTCTTGGGCTTCTATCTCACAGAGATCCACCCGCTTCTGCCTCCTTAATGCTGGGACTAAGGGTGTAACCACCACCCAGATTACTCTTCTTGACACAAAAAAACTGTCTTGTAAGCCATGCTTAAAATCTACCTAACTCAAAATCATTATACTTTAATTTTATGATTTCTATTGTTTTTAATTATATGTGTGTGTCTTTGTGGGGTGGGCATGTGAGTACAGTTATCCTTGGAAACCAGGGTGTCGGGTCACCTACAGCTGGAATAATAGCTGTGAATCACCTAACATGGGTGCTGGGAACTGAACTCAGTGCTTTTAACCATTGAGTTATCTTTCTAGCCCATGTATATTAATTTTTAATTCTATTATTTATTCAGTCTTATCTGCCCTATAAGATTTTTTTCTTCAAGGATGAATACTATAGGATTCATTTATTGTTCATGTATCTCTACCCCAAAATGATACAGTTCTACACACGGTAGAATTCAATGAGTATTACTTTCCCACAGCTTGGAACATCACCTCTTCACCTTGCAGCCCAGTACGGCCATTATTCCACAGCAGAGGTGCTCCTTCGAGCAGGCGTGAGCAGGGATGCCCGGACCAAGGTGGACAGGACCCCTCTGCATATGGCTGCAGCTGATGGCCATGCACACATCGTGGAGCTGCTGGTTAGGGTAAAGCAAGAATGGTGGTGGGGTGATGCTTTGAAACACTCACCTCCCGCACTGTCTTTTAAATAGTGGGGGAATTGGGCGGGAAAGACTTGAGAATAGTTGGCCATTAAGTTGTATCTCTT
Source organism: Alexandromys fortis (assembly GCF_014885135.2). NCBI lineage: Eukaryota > Metazoa > Chordata > Mammalia > Rodentia > Cricetidae > Alexandromys > Alexandromys fortis. Next base: position 1,279,322 of record NW_026068112.1, read on the forward strand.
TATTTATTTATTTAAATTGATTTTTTTTCATGAAAACCATGTTTCAAGAGTCATGAAGATGAGTTTGTTTTCTAATTTTTTAAAGACTTAACAGGTTTTATTGATTTTCCTCATTCTTTTCTGTAGGTGTTCTCTGTACTTGTGCCTGTTTTTTTTTCAAGCCCTACTCAGCTTTCTGCTAATAAATGCAACAAAGTCTGTTCCTTGCCCCTCCTCAGCCATCTGTTAGAGTTTCCCGGGGCTGTCCTTAGCAGACCCACTCGTTGGAAGCATAATGTCTCAGCTCAGGCGGACTTGAGAAATGTTTTTCTCGTTGATCCTCCTTAAGTGAGAGCTACAGCTAAATCTCTCTGTTGCGATGGGGTCTTACACCTGAGCCCTGTAACCATTATCACAGAAAGGTCGCCTTTTTCTAACAGAGCGGTGCGGATGTGAATGCCAAGGACATGCTGAAGATGACCGCTTTACACTGGGCCACAGAGCACCACCATCGAGATGTTGTTGAGTTACTTATCAAATATGGAGCTGATGTCCATGCTTTTAGCAAATTTGACAAGTCTGCCTTTGACATCGCACTGGAGAAAAACAATCCTGAGATTCTGGTCATCCTTCAGGTATGGTTCCTAGATTGTCCCCAAAGTACGCTTCAGCTTATAGACTATTTTGAGAGAGCTGAATTTTCCCCATTTTATCAAAATAGCACTTCTATCATGCTTCAATCATATGACTCTGTGTTAGCATCTCTCTCTCTCTTTCACACATAGACACAGACACACACCACACACACACACACTCACACACACCCAGTGGAGACAGGGTCTCAAGTAGCCCAGGGTGATCTCAGATTTTGAATGTAGCTAAAGATGACTCTTGATCCTCCTGTTTCTGCCTCACATATGCTAGAATTACAGGCTGTATACTGTGCTTGGCCTTTGTTTTGAGACAGTCTCACTGTGAAGTCAGAGCTAGCCTCTCCAACCAGGCCTTCCCTTAGGTTTTTTTTTTGTTTGTTTTTTTGTTTTTTTAATAGGATTATAGAAAGTCCTGAATTGTTTGTGGTAATTAGAGAGCAATATTTCGGGACTACTCAGTGCTGACATTGTAGAGCAGAACTCTACAGATCTTTTCTGGTTCTGAGAGTTGCCCAATTTATGGAAATGTAGCCAGAACAAAAAAGAACATTTATTTGACTGTCCATTGCTTTTCTCTCCATTAAAGTTTCCATTTCTAGTTAAACTAGACTTGACAGTCTTAAAAGTCACAGGCTAGGCACAGTGGCACATCCCTTTGATCCTAGCATTTAGTAGGGAGAGACAGGTAAATCTCTTGAGTTTGAGTTCAAGGCCACCTTGGTCTACAAAGCGAGTTCCAGTCCAACCAGGGTTATACAGTGAGACCCTGTCTCAAGACAAGAAAGAAAAAGGTTTGTTGCTGCTGGAGATACGGCTCTGTAATCAGAAATACTTACCAGTGGGCGATAGTGGTGCACACCTTTAGTTCCAGCACCTGGCGGCAGAGGCAGGTGGAGCTCTGTGAGTTTGAGGCCAGCCTGGTCTACAAAGGGAGTTCTGGGACCACTGGAGCTATTACACATCAAAAGCCTGTTTCAAAAAAACCAAAAATAGGGCTGGAGAGATGGCTCAGAGGTTAAGAGCATTGCTTGCTCTTCCAAAGGTCTTGAGTTCAATTCCCAACAACCACATGGTGGCTCACAACCATCTGTAATGAGATCTGGTGCCCTCTTCTGGCCTGCAGGCATAAACACAGACAGAATATTGTATACATAATAAATAAATAAATTAAAAAAAAAACCAAACCAAAAATAAAGAAATAACACAATACTTACCAGTCTTGAAAAGGACCTAGATTCAGTTCCCAGAACCCACATAGGGTAAATTACAACTGCCTAAATTTCAGTTCCAAGGGATCCTATTTCCTCCTCTGCCCTCCATTGGCACCTGTGCACACATGGTACACATAAACTCATACAGGCACGCGCGCGAAAAAACACACACACACATTAAAAAGAAAATCATTTTAATAAGAAAGAAAGTCGCTCTCGGGGCTGGTAGATAGCTTAGTCAGAAGGTGTGTCTTGTAAACATGAGAAACTGAGTTTGATCCCCAGAACCCAAGCACAAAAGCCAGGAATGGGCCGGTGAGGCGACTCAGTGGGTAAAGGCTCTTGCTGCCAATTCTAACAGCTTGAGTTCAATTTCCAGTACCCCTCTTTAAGAAGAAAATTAACTCCTGCAAGTGTCCGCTGACCTCCTATCATAAGACACACTTCTGGGGAGACAGAACACATGCTGCCTACTTACTCCAGAAGGGGAGTCATGGCAGATCAAAGTAGTGATATGTACACCAGATTCAGTTTGGTGAAGCAATGAATTTGTATTGTGGGTATTAACGGAAGAGTGGATGAGGGCATCTTATAAGGAGCAGGGATTTAACAGAAAAGCAGCTCTGTCACCAGGACACCCGCCCCAGCATGGACATCTGCAGCCCTGGAGCACTCTAGCCGGCTACAGGCAGTTCCACTTCCTAACATGTGCAGTCGGCCGGCCAGAGTCTCTCCCCACAACTGTTCACACACTGATGCAGGGGCCCTCGGGAATCCTCCAATCCTCTGTTCTCTGCTGTGTGGCTTTTCACTGGTCGCCTCTCCTTTCTCTCTGGAGCGGATGTTCCAATTTAGAGGGGATGTTGCAAATTAGAGGAATTCATGCCTTAGCATTTATGTGTGTGTGTGCCCTGGCACACTAGTGCACATATGTACACACACGACAAATAAATTGTAATTAAAAAATGTGGAAAACGGCTGCAGAAACAATGTGCTTATAATCTCAAAGTTGGGGGAGCAGAGACAGATCTCCAGAGCTTGCTGGGCAACCAGCGTTGTTTACTTGATGAGCTCCAGACCAATAAGAGCCTACCTCAGAAAAACAAGGCAGCTAGCTTCTGAGAAACAATACTCAGGGTTGTCCGCAGGCTGCACCCTCCCGCACAAACACCTCACACAGTCGCTCTCCAGTCAAGGTGGCAATGCTTATCTAATCCCACCGTTGTGAATTACATGGAGGTAGAAGGCATAGAAGCTCAAATGGCAGCTTCAGCTACATAGCAAATTTAAGTCCCACCTGGGCTACTTGAGACCCTGTCTCAGAAAAACAAAATCCAAATAAAAAACCAGCAGTCCTGTGCCTGTGGCATGTTTGTACGATGCCTTAGTGTCTCTCCTCATACCCACACAAGGGAAGCGAATGCCCAGACCTGAAAGGCAGAGACCCCACCTCTCTACTGCCACACCCTTCACCTGTTCCCCACAAAGGCAGATCCTGAAACCATCAAAAATTAAATTAAAAGAAAACAAAAAATTAAATTTAGGGGATGACTTAGTGGGTAAGGGCTTTTGCTGCCAAGCCTGACAACCTGCGTTCAAGTCCCTGGAACCCACGTGCTGGAAAGTGAAACCCAGCTCCTGACAGTTGTTCCCAAACAGAGCTACACAGTTTTTTTGGTGAGAGAGGGGTGTTTCAAAACAGGGTTTCTTTGTGTAGATAAGACTGGCCTGCCTCTGCCTCCTGAGTCCTGGGATTAAAGGTGTGTGCCATCACCATGTGGCTTACACAGAGAGTCTTAAAAAATAAGTAAATAAATTTAAGTGTGGAAAAAAATTTAATTGAGTCAGTAAAATGGCTCAGGTAGAGGCACCTGCCAAGTCTGATGACCCAAATTTGATTCTCTGACCCCACATGGTGCAAGGTGTCCATTGTTTTCTGGCCTCTGCGTGCATATGCCCATCCCCCCATACGCACACAATAATAGAATTCATTTCTCAGGGAAAAAAAGATTCTGTGCTAGAGAGGCATAAACGGAAAACAGATGTGAGATGACATGGAGGGGCTGGAGAACAAGTGCGGTTCTGCAGTTTGGGGAGGCGGGCAGGCGCTGGGGCTCTTGTTCCAGGGCTGTGAAGTAGCTTCTTATGTGGGCACTGGGAACATAGTAAAAGCTTTTTTGTTGTTGTTGTTTTATTATGTGTGTTTTTAAAACTGGGTTTTCCTGGAACTGGCTTTGTAGACCCAGCTGTCCTTAAAATTACAGAGAGCCACCTGCCTCTGCCTTCTGAGTGCTGGGGTTAAAGCTGTACCACCACCCAAGGCTGGAAGCTTTGTTTGTTTGTTTTGTTTTGTTTTGAATGGGGGTTGAAAGATGACCTTGGCCACACGGCTCTGCTTCACCTGGTAATTGCTATCTAGCTCGAGCTGACCTCAAACTCAACATGATCCTGTCTCAGCTTTTGGAGTGCTGCTGGGATTACAGTTTGAACTGCTTCATATGGATTTAGAAACTCAGATTCAGGACTTGTTGAAATATGGAGCGGCGGCGGGGCTGCTTCCCCAACACCCCAGCCGCCTGCTAGCTCATGCCCAAAATAACAACACACAAACTATATTCATTTAAGAACTGCTTGGCCCATGAACTCTAGCCCTTACAGGCTAATTCTCGCACCTGGACTAGCCCATTTCTAATGATGTGTGTAAGCACCCCAAGGTGCGCTTACCGGGAAGATTCTAGCCTCCGTCCATGTTGTCCGTGAGCAGAGCAGAGTCTGACCTCACTTCCTCTTCTGCCCAGAATTCTATTCTGTTTACTCCTCCCATCTATGTTCTAACCTATCAGGGCCAGCCAAGCAGTTTCTTTTATTGCTCAGCCAATGAAATCAACAGATTGATATATGACACTCCCACATCAAGGACTGATGTGATTGTTTTAAAACGGTAATTGGAGTTGGCACACACATTGGATGGAGAAGACAATGCTAACTAGCATATGATTGCTTCCTTCAGGCTAGACCAGCCTACCCGTGCTTCCTCTGGGAAGCTGGTAGAAGGTAGAAGTAGCTGATGAAGAAAGAGTTTAACAGTATCCGGAGAATGGATAATCTGTCTCAATTGCAGTCCTCAGTCAAGGGGATAATTACATACGAAAAATAGCTGCTTGTGCATCTTCAGTTTTTGTTTGTTTTCATGACAGATCGTTTTACAAAGACTGGTTATTCTCCTTAACTTTCAGTTATTGTCCAAAGTCCTTTCATAACTGTACTTTTTAGTAGTTATGTTTGTAGAAAACTTCTGAGAGTAAGAATACAAGATAAGGGCCGGGCGGTGGTGGCGCACGCCTTTAATCCCAGCACTCGGGAGGCAGAAGCAGGCGGATCTCTGTGAGTTCGAGACCAGCCTGGTCTACAAGAGCTAGTTCCAGGACAGGCTCCAAAACCACAGAGAAACCCTGTCTCGAAAAACCAAAAAAAAAAAAAAAAAAAAATACAAGATAAGCATCTTTTCACCAAATTGAGCAGACATCCTCGGAAGCAAGGGTGTAGCATATGGAACTAGAGACTTCAAAACCTGCTACTCATTTATCTGCTTGTTATATGTTCTCTGAGGAGTTTCTTCAGTGGCAGAATGGAACAGGTTGTGGGATAAACTCTAGAGAATATTGTTCTCTGCAGGGATCTCCTACTAGCACCTTGTCTTGTAGATAACTGGTCACAGAATATAGGTGCTGCAAAATGCCTTTTAGACTGTCCAGACCAGTTTCTTCCCTTCTTTTTTATTTTCTTTTTACACGTTTGAGGTTAAGTGGAGCATGTGAAAGCTTTGTGAATAGTGCAGCCTTGCTTTCTCAAACAGAAGCAAGCCTGGGAAAGCCAGCTGCTTCAGTAGAGAAAAAGGTCGTAGCTCCCTGCCATCGTATGCAGGCTAGTTCTGCCTGCTGGAGCACTGGTAGGGAGGGCCGTTCAGCGACTGTATGACTGAAGTTCTGACTTTGCCATATCCTCGTTTGTTTGGTAGGAAGCAATGCAGAATCAGGTGAGCGTCAACCCCGAGAGAGCCAACCCAGTGAGCAACCCTGTGACTGTGGCTGCTCCATTCATCTTCACCTCTGGAGAGGTCGTTAACCTCGCTAGCTTTGTCTCTTCAGCCAACACCAAAGCACCCGCAGGTAATGCTCAGATAATGAGACATCTATTTTAAGCATAAAAATGAGCAGAATCCCATTTTCCTATGGATAGTCTAATTATCACTATTATAAAAATTCCCTAAATGATGCTGGGATTAAAGATCTGAGGTAGAAAACTTGCTGTGTATCTAAAGCCATGGACTAAATCTCCAGTACCACAAAAAAGAAAAGGAAAAACGTTTCCTAAATGGTTGTTTTTCAGTGTAGACATTGAACGTGGGGCCTCACACTCTGGATCTGTGTTCACAGCCCATTCTTTTTCTACTTCTGTTTGTTGTTTGTTTGGTTTATTTTATTATCAAACAGACAAACAGGGGGCTGGAGAGAAGAGTCAGCAGTTAAGAGGGTTTACTCCTTTGGCAAAGACCTGGGTTCTCTTCTCAGCACCCATATCAGAAGGCTCATAACTGCCTGTTGTAACTTCAGTTCCAGGGGATCCAATTCCCTCTGGCCTTTGGGGATACCTACACACATGTGATGCACATAAACTCATTCAGGTACATACATATATACAGAAGTAATTTTTTAAAACCTAGCACATTAAAAGTTTTTGATTGCTAGTGACTTGATAGCCCTGTATGTTCCAGCCTCCATGAAGGAAGCAGATGGTGACCACTGCTGCACCGTAGTGTGCTGCTTAGCAAGCACACAGCCCTGGGTTCCGTATCCAGTATGACACCAACACAATTTATCTAAAACTTGCTTAGTCATTGGCTTATTTGGGGAGGATTTGTGAGTTCTTACATTAGCCTTGCTGTGACAGGCTAAAAGATAAGAAAAACAGGGACCCAACAGAATATTCAGGATTAACAGGCAGCTGAGTCTGCAGTGCCAGCACTTGAAAGGCTAAGGCAAGAGGATATGGATGACACAGTAAGATCCTGGCTCTTCCTCCCACCCTCACCCCGCGCACACACACACACAAAGGAGGCCAGCATAGCCTAATCAGGGAACCCCAGGTTCATGATTTCAAGAGAGACCATGTTTCAGGAGAACAAATTGGCCACTTCCTGGGGAACAGCATCTGAGGCCGACCCCTGCCCTCTGCATGAACGTACGTACACTCCATACAAAAGAAGTATACCAACAGGCTGAAGCCTGCACTCTAGGGACTGCCCAGCCCACTGCCCTCTTGCAGTATGTTAAACAAATTATTCTGCCTCAAAAAATGTAATTATATGTAAAGAAATATGTATGTGTGTGCATCTGTGTATATGTCAATTTTTAAGGCAGTCTTACTTAGCTTGGGCTAGCCTGGAACTTCGATCTTCCACCCTCTACCTCCTTAGTGTGTCCCTCCCTGCTGGGACTAGAAACCAGGGCTTCAGCAGCCAGGCAGTGGTGGCACACACCTTTAATCCCAGCACTCTGGAAGCAGAGGCAGGTGGATCTCTGCAGGACAACTAGGGATATACAAAGAAACCCTGGCTCAGGGGGGAAAAAAAAGTATTGAAATACACAGGCGTGTTCCTGCTCCCTTCTCATGTTTTATCTCGTGTGTTTAAGCTTGGCTGGAAATACAGTGCTGGCATTTCCAGTGTAGTCGGGCAGATGCGCTGCAGAATGCCCTTCTAATAATGAAAACAGTAAGTTTTCAAGGACTGGCAAGATGTCCCAGCAGGTAAGAGCTTCTACCAGGAACTCACATGGTAGATAGAAACCCAATTTTCACTTGTGTCTTTATGACCTCAATATGTGCACCATACACACAAAGTTAAAAAAAAGAATTCAAGTTACTTAGCCAGTGTTGGTAGCGTGTGAAAAAAAGCTTTATGAATTTATATAGCTGGGGCAGGTAATTGGAGGTAGGGCTCCGCATGCAGTCTCCTAAGAACTACAGAGCAGCTGTCGACTACACTTTCTTTTTCTGTTTTGTTTTGTTTGTTTGTTTGTTTTGGGTTTTTGGGGGGGTTTTTTTCAAGACAGGGTTTCTCTGTAGCTTTGGAGCCTGTCTTGGAGCTACCTCTTGTAGACCAGGTTGGCCTCAAACTCACAGAGATCCACCTGTCTCTGCCTCCTGAGTGCTGGGATTAAAGGTGCGTGCCACCACTGACCGGCTTTTTTTTGTTTTGTTTTATTTTAAAGACTATTTATTATGTATACAGCATTCTGTCTGCATGTGTGCCTACACACCAGAAGAGGCACCAAATCCCATTATAGATTGTTGTGAGCCACCATGTGGTTGCTGGGAATTGAACTCACGACCTCTGGAAGAGCAGCCACCTTTAACCCCAGCACTCAGGAGATAGAGTCTGGCAGGTCTCTTGAGTTTGAGGCCAGCCTGGTCTACAGAGTGAGTTCTAGTCCTTGGAGCTGTTCAAGAAAGTGAGTGGTGTCAGGAGAAACGTATGTTGGATTGGGGTGAATCACTTAAGTTCTCAAGGTCACTAGTTGCTCATCCGGCCTGGTTGTCTTAGATTTCCACTGTAACATTCAGATTTGGTGCTTTCTCTGGGTGCGGATCAAAAAGTGTTCAGTGTTTCTGAATTAGGGGCTCATGGGTCTCAACTCTGGCTCCCCTTGCCTCTACCTCCCAAGGACTAGGAATACAGCTGCTTGCTACCATACCCAGTTTATCCTTCATTTCTGTGAGGTGCCAACAGGTCGGGTTTTTTTTTTAGTATTTATTTATTTATTTATTATGTATACAATATTCTGTCTGTGTGTATGCCTGCAGGCCAGAAGAGGGCACCAGACCTCATTACAGATGGTTGTGGGAATTGAACTCAGGACCTTTGGAAGAGCAGACAATGTTCTTAACCGCTGAGCCATCTCTCCAGCCCTCCAACAGGTCGTTTTCATTGACTTTCCTGTGGATGGGATGGCCAAGCTCCACTGAGGCCAAGTTCCCGGTGACTTTCAGTCTGTGACTCCTGTTAAGAAGGAGAAGCTTCCCCTGTCCTGTGGGTTATTGACCAGCCAATGCCGATGGCTCTCACACACATAGGCTCTCAGGAATGGACCTGGCGCACAGTGGGGAGTCTGTAGTGTAGCTCTTGTGTCAGAGGGGAAAGGCCACTTCCATGCGGCTCATCTGTTAACTTTTACCCATTGTTTACTATAATGTTTTACTAGTTCACTGTTAAATGTCACCATATTTTTAAATTTTCTATACTAATTTACAGGGTTTTTTTTTTTTCAAGTTTCATACATTTACTTAGACTTTAAAAATGATGCCTAGAAAAGGGATTCTAAGATCTCGGGGAAACACAGCACATCATACGCTACAGGAGGAATTCAAGTGCTCAGTAACCTGTAAAACTGGTGATCCTGGCCCAGACAAAAAGTGTAACACACACACACTCACACAGGCTAGGATGTAATTCAGGTTGAGTGTTTGCCTAGCTTTCACAAGTCACAAGGTTCAGGGTTTTTTTTTTTTTTTTTTTTTGCTGAGACAGGGTTTCTTGAGTGCAGCTGCCTGGAATTCCCTCTGGTAGACCAGGCTGACCTTGAACTCATAGAGACCCACCCACCTCTGCCTCTGGAGTGCTGAGTTTAAGTGTGCGCTACCACCACCTAGTTCAAGATCCTGGCATGGTAGCTCACACTTGAAATCCCAGCACTTGTGAGGTAGATGCAGGAGGATCAAGAGTTCAAGATCGGGGCTGGAGAGATGGCTCAACGGTTAAGAGCATTGCCTGTTCTTCCAAAGGTCCTGAGTTCAATTTCCAGCAACCACATAGTCTGGTGCCCTCTTCTGGCCTTCAGGCATACACGTAGACAGAATATTGTATACATAATAAATAAATAAATATTTTTAAAAAAAAAGAGCTCAAGATCATCCCCAACTCCACTGTGAATTTAAGGCCAACCTGGACTATGTGAGACCCTATCCCCTATCCCACTACCCCTAAAAAGTATATATACTACTTGGGTTTCTTTGACATGGGGTCTCACGTAGCTCAGGCTGGCCTCAGGCTCTATATGCAGCTTGGAACTTGAGATCCTCCTGCCTTTGTCTCCCAAATAGGATTTATCATGCCCCGTCACACCTGGAAAGTTTAAGTGCATTCGAACTAGCCTTACTTCAAAATGTATTTATTCGTAGCACCAATCTCTTTTTGTTATTTGAGAATTGGATCTTTGTTTTTGTTTTTTTGTTTTTCTGTTTCTTGAGAAGGAATCTCACTACATAGCCCAGGCTGGCCTGGAAGTCAAGGCAGTTCTCCTGCCTCAGGATCCTCAGTGCTGTGATTGCAGTGTACGCTGCCAACTGCACCGAGGACCTCTTTATTGAACACTGCTAACATCTCAGTGAGGACATTTTTAGAAAATACTGTTCTAACAGCGTCCCTGTGTTCTTCTCTCCTGACTTGTTACTCATTAAAGCTTTTCTGGAAGATTATTGGTGCTCAGTCCTGTCGTCCTGGACTTAGAAGGCTGAGACTGGCTGAGTTGTCTGGGTATAGAAGACACTACCTCAAAAAAAAAAAAAATCAACCAAAAAATTTATTTTCCAAAAAGAGGATGATGAAACTTGTTCTTATTTTATACACACATGCACACACACACACACACACACATATATGACATTTTAAATTCACTTTTGTTATCCCTAGCTAATTTAGAGGAAATCGAAGAAGGAAATTCACTTGACTCATCAATCCAGCAAGTGGTGGGGAGTGGCGGCCAGAGGGTCATCACCATAGTGACTGATGGAGGCCCTCTGGGTAATATCCAAACCTCACTCCCTACTGGAGGCATTGGCCAGCCCTTTATTGTAACTATGCAAGATGGACAGCAAGGTAAGTTATATCTAGTAGACATTTGCTATTTAAAGATATTTTATTTATTTATTTTTGGGTTTTTGAGACAGAGTTTCTCTGTGTAGCTCTGTCTGTCTTGGAACTCAACTGTAGACCAGGCTGGCCTAAAACTCACAGAGATCTGCCTGGGATTAAAGGTGTGAGCCACCACCTTGAGCTGCTCTCAAGGCCTTAATCTGTACCTCAGCCTGGCCTCAAACTCACCATGTAACCTGGGGGACACTAAACTCAGAGCAGTCTCCCCACCTTAGTTTCCTGGGCACTGGAATTATAGGTGTGGGCCACCACCCTCTACTTTATTTATTTATTTAGAAACAGCATCTCTCATAGCATAGCTGGCCTCAAACTCACTTAATAGCCAAAGATGACCTTGAATTCCTGACGCTCTTGCTTCAACTTCCCAAATACTAGGATTATTGGCAAGAGCCATCATTCCAGTTTTGACTTCTCTCCCTCTCTCTTTTTTCCTTTCTCTCTCTCTCTCTCTCTCTCTCTCTCTCTCTCTCTCTCTCTCTCTCTCTCTCTCTCTCTCTCTTTCACAGAGAGAGAGAGAGAGAGAGAGATGTCTTGCTTGCTGTGTATCTTTGGCTAACCTGGGACTCACTATGTAGACTAGGGTGGCACAGACAAAGCTCCCCTTCTGCCTTAGCCTCTTGAGTACTGACATCACAGGCCTGCACCACCATATTTGGCTGAAGGTCTTTGTCTTAAGAACCTGAGGCCTTCGTGGTTTCTGAGCTGTGGTTCTTTCCTTCCTTGGTGCTACTTCTTTCCTGATTTCTTTCTCTGTGACTTTAAGTTACCTTTTGACTTCAAACTCTGTGTTTTGTTGTTTGGGATTTATTTTTTGAGACAGGGCTACAGAGAGCTCTGCTGTTGACCAGGCTGAGCTCGAATTCAGAACTCTGCCTACCTCTACCTCCTGAGCACGGGGACTAAGGACGTGTACCCCCCAGCTAAAGAGTCTAAGCTCTATAAAGAGATATCACAACAATGTACATGAGTGGGGGGATGGATATAACCTGTGATAGAATACTTCTCTGACATACAAGAAGCCATGCCAAAAATAATAATATGAAGTTCACTTTTTTCTAGTAAGGCAAAAAAGCCTCTGTGTGCTGTGTGCTCATGTCTCCCACGGTGTGCTTGGCTTGTAGTTCTAACTGTGCCTGCCGGCCAGGCTGCAGAGGGGACAGTAATTGAAGAGGAAGAAGAGGAAGAAGAGGAGTTGCCATTGGCAAAGAGACCAAGGATGACAGAGACAACTATCAGTATTGAGGAAAGCAAGGTAATGAGATTCTTCTCATAAGAGAGGAGGAGTGGAAGCCCTGGTGATTGGAGGTGAAGCCCTCTTCATCTTTCTGTCTGCCGTCTGAATACTCTGTTGTCAGGAATTCTTACTGTAGTGACACTGTTTGCTCTACAGGAAGGCAGCGAAAGAGAGCTACTGCAGCAGCAGCTCCAGGAGGCCAATCGGAGAGCCCAGGAGTACAGGCACCAGCTTCTCAAGAAAGAGCAGGAGGCAGAACAGTACCGGCTCAAGCTGGAGGCCATGGCGCGACAGCAGCCCAACGGAGTTGAGTTCACCGTGATTGAGGAGGTAGCTGAAGTGGATGCTGTAGTAGTGACAGACGGGGAAATAGAAGAAAGAACAGCAGAAGTGATGAAGTCAGGAAGGACCACAGAGCCTCACACTAGTGTTTCCATAGAAACCATTTCATCTTAACACGCAAAGGCCACAACTTGTACTCATTCCTCTTATTTTTAAGAAGAAAATACAGAGGGCAAGCATTGTGTACAAATTAGGACTGTCTTTAAGAAGGGAACAGTAGCAGGGCTCAGTGCCTGGGCCAGGAAAGCTGTTTGTGCAGCTAGAGACTCAGAGCCACGTTAGGGGCATCTAAGGGACCAAAGGACCAGGATCAAATCTCTCAGCACACGTCATTGCTTTAAACAGAGTACTAAGCATTGCAGGTTGATTTTTTTTTTTTATAAAAAATAATTAACTTTATATCAAAAGATTTTAAGATAATACTTGTAATACATATACACCAAGAGCCTTTAATAATTATTCCTGAGATCTCCAAGTGATCTGAAGTTTGCCTTACTTAGGTTTATGAACTGCTAAGGTTGTAGGAAGACTCTTCGCGAGGATGAAGAAAAGATACCATACATTCCTTCCTTTTCCTTTTTTTTTTTTTTTTTTCTTTTTTGCGGAGAAGTTCAAGATAGGGTTTCTCTGTGTAGCCCTGGCTGTCCTGGAACTCACTCTGTAGACCAGGCTGGCCTCAAACACACAGATCTGCCTGCCTCTGCTTCCCGAGTGCTGGGATTAAAGCCCACCACCGCCCGGCTAAAGCTACCATACATTTCTAAGAAGCAAGCACACGGGCTGCTCCTAGTTAATCCACTGTCCACTGAAAAGGAATCTATGGGCTAGGAACAGTAGTACATACCTGTAATGCCAATGCTCAGGAAACTGAGACAGCCAGTGAGTGTGAGGTCAGCAGGAGCTAGAGAGACTCCTTCGGTGAAAGAGGGCCAGATGTCCTTTTCTGGCCTCTGTGAACACCCTGGCATATACATACAAATAAAAATTAAAAAGTTAAGTAAGTTAGTTGAACGCCAAGGTTCGCCCTTCAGGATCAAGAGACTACCACGAGATTGAAGCCAACTTGAGCTCCGTAGTGAATTACAGTGCAGCCGGGCTACAATGTGGGGCCTTATGCAAGAAAAGAAAATCAAATCATGTAGTGGTGCATGCCTCTTCCAGCACGCAGGTGATAGAGACAGGTGCATCGCTGTGAATTTGAGACCTGCCTAGTCTACAAAGAGAGTTAATGGGATGGCCAGCACTACATACAGAGACCCTGTCTCAAAGGAAAAAGAAAAGAAAAGAAAGCAGAGAAAGCTTGTGATTGCCAATAAATTGTATGTTCATAGCTTAGACGTCAGTTAAAAAAAAAAAAAACAAAAAACAACAAAAAAAAAAACCATTAAACTAGGCATAGTATTGCATGCTTGTAATCCCAGCACTTGTGAGGCTAAGACAGGAGGATCACTGCAAGTTCATGGTCAGCTTTGACTATTGTAAGATTTTTCTTTAAAAAAGAAACAAAATGGCTAGACTTGATGACCCTCATCCCTGTACTCGGAAAGCAGAGGCAGGCAGGTCTTTGGGGTTCTAACTAGCCTGGTCCACGTAGTGAGTTCCCGGTCAGCCTGGGCTACATAGACTCTAACTAACAATAGCAAAAAAAATCTGAGGACATTGCTCAGTGGGACAACATGGTGCCTAGCATGCAAGGAAGTCCTGGGTTCCTCCTTTGGTGCTGTATGTACACAACAAAAACGAGGGGCAGGAAAGCAAAGAGAAAAACAATTAACATCAAACTTTTAATGCCAGAAAAAAATTTTACTTACGTTATGGGGAGTGTGTGTGTAAAGCCTGAGTCCCTCCTGAGACTGGGCAGTCTCAGAATGAGGCTTCTGAGCTATGAAGCTCTGGTCTTGAGATGGAAACTGTATGAACGTTATAAGACTACAATCAGGAGGGTCGTCAGAATACTGCTTCTAAACATCTGTTTATATAAATCAAGTTTGAACTTCTAAATTGTATAAAGTTGGGTTGAATGTTGTATGTCACGTAGGACATTGGTGCTTTCCTGCAGCGCTTATCCTGTGACGAAGGCCAGTGCTGTGCAGGCCTGTTTCTGTTGACTGCTGCTTTTGCTAATGTGGGCCAATAGAATGCTGTGCCTTAAGGTGTGACAAAGGGGGCCTGCCTGGGTCACTGCCACAGAGCAGAGAGCCATACATCCGAGCCCTTGCTGTCTTCCCCTCTCTCTTACTCTGCTCAGACACTTTTGCATAGATTTTCAGTGCTGGGTTGTTGAGGTGGGATTGGGGCAGGTCTCTGTTATTAACATGAAGTGGTTTTTGTTTATATAGCTGGGCGCCATGCTCTTGCCTGGAATCTCAGCATTCAGGAGGCTACAGCAAGAAAGTTGACATGAGTTTGAGGCCAGCCTGAACTACAGTGTGAGAACCTGTCTCAAAACCAAGGCAGCTGAGCATTGTGGCTCATGTGGCTGCTGCAGGAGGTTGCCTGCACTCTGAACATAGTAAGCTCTCTGAGACAGCATGAGCCACAGAGACACCCGTCCATCCCCGTCTCCCCCCGCCCCCTTTCCCCAGACAGGGTTTCTCTATGTAAACCTGGCTATCCTGGAACTTACTCTGTAGACCAGGCTGGCCTTGAACTCACAGAGCTCTTACTGCCTCTGTCTCTCCAGTGCTGGGATCAGAGGTGTGCACCCTAGCTGAGACACCTGTCTTAAAGAGAAAAGAAAGGGCTGAGACTATAGTTCAGGAAGAGCCCTTGCCTGTCATTTTATCAGATCCTAGTTCAATCCTTAGGACTGCAAAAAACAATATTTTTAAAAGTTTAAACAGGATGTGATAGTACATGTCTATAATCTCAGAACTGGCAGAGGGAGGCATGAGGTCAGAGGTTGAGGACCATCCTTGGTTATTTAACAAGTTTGAGGTCAGCTTACCTCCCTCTCCCCCCGTCTCCCCTAAGGGGGAAAGGTACCTGATAGCAGAGGAAAAGGCCATGTAGACTTTTTATTGGAAATTAGAAGAAGCCAGAGGGGCATGTGCCAAGTGCACACCTGAATGACTGTTGAGAATGCAGTTTCCTAATTAATGATCATGAAGAAAATGGGTATTTTTAGCCTGGAAAAAGCTTGACAGTTAACATGGTTCTGTTTACCTTGATTAGTATAATAATTTGTGCAGTGTTCCAGAGGTGTGGATTCATTTTTGGCTCAAACATAATTCTCTAACTCAAAATTAACAAACAGAATGGACTGTTAGAGGTTTATAGGCAAAAATGGCTGTTTTCAAATGACTCTTGGCTGCTGGCACCCTGACTAGGTCTGCTCTGTGTGTCCGAGCATCAGAGACTGTTCTAGTGCCTCAAGAGTGTCTGGAAGCATAGTGGAGGAGTCTGTGTGTCTCTGAGATACCTGGGAATGGGGTGCTAGCAGTAGGTGCTGTGTGTGGCATCTCAGAGCCATGGCTAACTAGAGGGAGCAGGTTTCCATTCAGATGACTCTGTTTACATTCTTGGAGCATATGTTGACTTTAATTCCCTCCCACCTTTTAAGGGGATAGAGAGTGTCTGCAGAGACTGTCCACGCCTAACCACTTCATTACCTTGCTAGTTACTGTGGGGATGGATCTGTCCATCTACTCCTCCCCTCTGAGCAGAGCTTCTACCTTAGGGGGAGCCTGCTTCATTGTTCCAAGTTAATTTTGAACATGAGGTCTCCGTTGTTCATCTCAAAATGGAAGTAGGTTTTGCTTTTCAGTTATATGGTCATGAAGATGAAAGGGTGTGGGAGAAGACTCTTTCAGTTAGTTAAAAATGTAGGTATTGGATAGCCAAGCATGGGGCACATGTGAAATCCCAGCACTGAGAGGCTGACGCAAGAGGCTCAGGAGTTCGAGGCCACACTGGGCTACATGACGGCACTGTCTCAAAAACAAAGATAGGACTGGATAAGAACACGACACACAAGAGTGAAGGCCCAAATTCAGATCCTAGCACCCACTCTAGCAAGTCCTGGTGCCGTAACCCTAACCTGTTAGCAGGCTGAGGACGAAGGGTTACTGGGGTTCAGGTTCAGGGAGCGACCCTGTCTCAAAGGGGCACAGCAGAGTAGTGGAAGAGGGCACCAGGGTTCTCTTGTCCCTCCACGCGCAGGCGCGTACCCCACACGCACAGACAAGGCACTGGGGAGGAGAAAGGAAAATACACGAGGACTGTCTCCTGACTTCATGTAGCCTTCTAGGTCAGACTTTTGTAAGTTTGTTGCTTTTTAAAGACAGGGCCTTACTCTGTAGGTTGACTTCAAACTCAGGGCAATCCTCCTGCCTCAGCCTCTTGAGTGCTGGGACCATAAGTGTGAGCTCCACGTTTGGACTGGGTCAGTTGAGAAGATCTCCCGTGGATCTTTGGGGTGGAGAGGTCCAGCTGATTGCGAAGGCTGGGTATATGAGAATCAGTAGCAGAGGAGCTGTCCGGGCTGCAGCTCAGTGGAATGCCAGCCTAGGGACTCGGCTCCAGGGCAGCTGCTGCGTGAGTGCCAGTGCTCTGCTAATTCAGGGATGTAACCCCACATTTGCATCTGGGTTGTAAGTATTTCCCCCAAAAAAGAAAAAAAAAGAATGTTGCAACTTGTGTTCTTCCTCCTTCAGGGAAATTGATGGCAAATGTGTAAATGTGCCTTCTGCTTCTGTGGGGGCTTGTCATTGTGATGCCAAAGCGGAGCCCTCCTGGCTGCTATGGGAGAAGGGGCCTGGGGGGGGGGTTGCTCCGAACTCTGTGCCTTAAAAGATACTCTGTCAGATGTATATGTTCTTTTGTTTTTTTCCAGACAGAATCTCACTGTGTAGCTCTGACTGGCAAGAAACTTGCTATGTAGTCCAGGATAGCCTCAAATTTAGAGATCCACCTGCCTCTGCCTCCTGAGTGCTGGGATTAAAGGTGCCTGGCAACAGATAGTTTTTATATCCCTTTGCTGGGTGCATGTTAGTATAAATGTATGTAAATGCATAATGATCTTTCCCAGTTTTCTCTTTGCGGTTCAGCTCTAAATTATCTGGGATAACCTGGAAGCTTATTAAATACATAGATAGGGGTTTTAATCCCCTTAATCCACTGGGGAGCAGGGAATAAGATAACAGTGAATAAGAGAAAATATGAGCGTTGAGGCCCAAGGAGCTGGTTCGTGCTCACAAGGGAAGCCAGCGGGTAAGTGCAAAGACACCATGGTCAGTGCACAGCAACCAAAGTGAGCTTCCCTCTGTGGCCGTTTGTCTTCCTCCTGTTGAAGCTGCCTTGACACTTAGAAAAACCCTCAGAAAAAAAAATTTAAAAAAAAAATTACTAAAAAAAAAAAAAGAAAGAAAGAAAGAAAAACCCTCAGAGATGGGTGTGGTGAAGCACATATTTAGCCCCAGGACTCAGGAAGCGGAGGCAGGTGGATCTCTGTAAGTTCCAGGCCAGCTTGGGTTAGATCCTGTCTCAAAAGAAAAGCCTCCAGGCTTCTGGACAGGGAAGAGCCCGGATGAGGGGCTGTGGAACTGAGCTCTGAAGCTCTACTTCCCCAGCTCAGCACCTCACCGTGCGAGAAATAACTTACTCCAAGAAAGGTTGTGTGGCTGTCCCTACGTCAGCCACCTCCAGGGCTAGAAGAGCTGAGGCCCATGGTGAACTCCTGTCAGAGTCTGACAGTGAGCAGGGGTCCCTTTTTGTCCCAGTTCCTGGAGACCAGCTTTCTCTTCTCTCCTCATGCAGATAGACGTTTCTGTCAAGGCCACCAGTATGCACTTTAACTTCTTACCTCCTTTTTATGTTTTGTTTTGCTTCGAGACAGGGTCTCTTTCACCCTAGCCAGGCTGACCTGGAACTCACTGTGCAACCTAGGCTAGCCTCAGACTCACAGCAGTCCGATGCCATGGCCTCTCACACCCTGGCTTACAGATGTGTCACCATGACAGACCGGCTCTAACCCCGTCGGAGTCACGCTCTGTCTCCTTTACTCACAGGAAAGATGTTATATTTAATAGCCTTGGGCCTCTGGTGCTGTCCTTCTGAAGGCTTTAACCTCTCTGGGGCTGGGGGAGGAGGATAGTCCTAAACTCTGCAGTAGTGAGTGATTTGTTACAGTCAGGAAGTTGTGACCCTCTGTGTCTTCTTCCCTGACCCCACCCTCTACTTCTGTTCCTTCCATCCCTTGGCTCTTGTGGTAGGAAGGCTTTGCCCGGCACTGGGACGTAATTAATTAGTCGGTCATCTCTAATCTTCCGGGCTCCTCTTTCTCTCTCCTCCTCCCCACCACGTTTTGCTCTGAGGTGATTTGTTTCTGAGAATTAACTAGGTTATACTTTGTATCTGTGTTCCCGCTTGGTTTCTGGCATCTTGGATGTCAACTGTTACAGTAGCAGCTCCGCTCCCGGCCTCGGCCTCACCCAGTGTGTCCTTCTGCCAAGGCCATTTGGAGGCAGATGCCCAGGAGTCTTCACAGTGTCCTCTTGTTCTTCAAGTTGTCTGGCAGCTTTGTGTACAGTAAAATTGCAGGAAAACTTAAATAAAAGTTTCTTTTTTATTTAGGATAAAATACTTCCATTCTAATGAGCAAGTGTGTGTGTACATGTGTGTGAATGAGCATTTATGTACATATACCTATACAGATCTATATTATATATACGGTTTTGTACTATCATTTAAAATAAAGACATTTCTTAATAAAACATTAAACATTAGTGTTGTTGAAGTCTTTGGCAAAGATTGTCTCTGCTGTCTCTGTTACAATGAAGCAGCCAGACTAAAGTTAAGGTGTGTGCCAGCCCCAGTACCGAGATCTCACCTCGGTGTCTTTATTTTCTTTTGTTTTGAGACAGGCTTTCTCTGTAGCTTTGGAGCCTGGAGCCCATCCTGGAACTTGCTCTGTAGACCAGGCTGGCCATGAACATGAGATCCACCTGCCTCTGCCTCGTGGGTGCTGGGATTACAGGTGTGCACCACCGCCCAGTCGCTCAGTTTCTTTCATGTGTAAGGAGTACCAGGCTGAAGGCGGCTGGGTAAGAAGGGCGGAGGATACGAAGGAGACTAAACATAAACAGTGTTGCTGCCTTCTCGGGACCATCAGCTGTGTCTTGCTAAAGATCATTCCAGCTGGACTTCCTGACAGCTTATGTCCCCTGCACAGAGAGACAGGACCCAGGGTTCTCACCTGATGGCCCCAGCTCCTCACCACCTGTTGTAGCTGCATGTGGCCTTAACTGCATGGCCGAGGGAGGACGTGCTGGACAAAGGCTTTCAGGTGCAGCCTGCTGTGGGAAGAGCAAACCCTTTTAAGTAACCCCTCACTGATTCTCAGAGTGAACTTTGGGGGAGTCCTGCCTCAGTTTGTCGGTTTGTCATCGGGACCTTAAGAAGAAGGGTAGACACCACTTATGTCTCCCTCTGGGAAGGAATTTTAGAAACACACAGTGGAAACTCACATCTGTAATCCCAGCATTCCTACTGTGAGATAGGAATGGAGCCAGGAGAATCCCAGAAAGCTTGGGGGCCTCCTAATCTGGCTACTGCAAACAAGAAGCCCACAATTGAGCTGTGGTGCGCATGCACCCATACTCATGCAAGCATAAACATAGCAAAGTTTTTAAATTTTTATGTGCATTGGCGTTTACCTGTATATGTTGTATGAGGGTGTCAGATCCCCTGGAACTAAACTTACAGACAGCTGTGAGCTGTCATGTAGGTTCTGGGAATCATCTCTCCAGCCCCCATATATAGTGGTGTATTATTTGTGTTTTAATAAATAAAACATGCCTGAAGATCAGAGGGCAAAGCAGCCACACTGGTCAGCCTTACAGACAGTCATAACACACATCTGTAATCCCAGCAGTCACACTAGCTAATTATAGAGGCTGGGCAGTTCATGCCTTTAATTCCACCACTAGAGAGGAATCTAAGACCTGAGGAGACAGCTCTCAGTTAGTCTTCAGTCTGAGGATTCGTGGAGACAGGATCTCGCCCATTTCAGTCTGAGGAAGAGGTAAGAGCCAGTGGCTGGCTGCTTTGCTTTTCTGGTCTTCAGCTTGAACTTCAGTATCTGTCTCTGGGTTTTTATTATTTGTGCTACATTTTATGCCCAACTTTGGGGTACAAATCCATGAAAAAAACGGCATAGACCAGATTTACACACAAATGAGGTCAAAGCCCTACAGGCTAGTTTTTCTTTTCTTTTTTTTTTTTTAATGTTTATTTAACTTTTTATTTTACGTGCATTGGTATGAAGGTGTCAGATCCCCCGTAACTGGATCTTTAGACAGTTGTTAGCTGCCATGTGGGTGCTGGGAATTGAACCCCGGTCCTCTGGAAGAACAGTTAGTGCTTTTAACCACTGAGCCATCTCTCCAGCCCTAGGTTTTTCTTTCTTATCACTAAAAAGAATAGAGAAGAACAGCCTAAGGTTTTCAAATAAACAACCTTAATATATCCAGTAGCCTTTCAGGGATTGCCAAATGATAGAGTAAGAGCTGAATGGACTCCTGTGCCAATGTTAGAGTTAAAGAGATCCAAGGAAGCAATAGTCTCTTAATGGCAAATGTTAAACTTATGGTCAGTTTATAGTAGAATTATAGTAGAATTATGGATAGAGTTGGTTAAAGCTCTTTTAGAGCTTGGTCTACAATTATAATGGAGTACCTCATTTAGAGAATAGGTTAAGACTATTGAACAACAGAGTGAAGCTAGAGGTACAGAAATCTCTAAAGACCAAATTCTTGGAAAAGGACATTAAGCTACTGTTCTGTTCTTCTGTTTTTTTCTGCTTGCTCTTCTTCAGACGCGAAAGGATGCAACACACAACAAAACCCAAGTGGAGCACGAGCTTTGTTGCACCGTGCAGGAGAGAAGGGGAAAAGAGAGCTACAGACGGCTTTCCAGCCTTTTAAAGGGTTCCCCACGCACGTGTGTGCGTCAGACGCCACGTTCTGCACCTGCGCAGCCTTTGCGTGGAACGCTAGGGGCTCCTGGGAAATGTAGTTCCCCAGGCGAGCTACGCTCAGGGGCCTTCTGGGGAATAACAGCTACTATAGAAAGGCAATCTCTATATGATGGTCATATCCTGGCTTTGTGCCATGCAGCAGCTTTAAATGCTTGGGGCAGAACTGAAGAAATAGGAAATAGGATTGAATCATTTACTAAAGTCATACAGGGCCCACAGATTTCTTAAAGGTTGACATCCATAGTAAATAGAATGATAGCAAATTCAGGAGCTAGACAAATAATTGAATCTCTGGCTTTTGAAAATGCTAATTCTTTTATTTATTTATTTATTTATTTATTTATTTATTAAAGATTTCTGTCTCTTCCCCACCGCCGCCTCCCCTTTCCCTCCCCCAATCAAGTCCCCCTCCCTCGTCAGCCCAAAGAGCAATCAGGGTTCCCTGCCCTGTGGGAAGTCCAAGGACCACCCACCTCCATCCAGGTCTAGTAAGGTGAGCATCCAAACTGCCTAGGCTCCCACAAAGCCAATACGTGCAGTGGGATCAAAAACCCATTGCCATTGTTCTTGAGGTCTCAGTAGTCCTCATTGTCCACTATGTTCAGCAAGACCGGTTTTAACCCAGGCATTTTCAGACCCAGGCCAGCTGGCCTTGGTGAGTTCCCGATAGAACATCCCCCTTGTCTCAATGGGTGCACCCCTCGCGGTCCTGAGTTCCTTGCTCGTGCCCTCTCTCCTTCTGCTCCTGATTTGGACCTTGAGATTTCAGTCCGAAAATGCTAATTCTTAATGCAAAAGGATAATTAGGTCGTTAAAGGCCAGGTCAACACCTTTGGAGGAATGGATCTGAGATATAATTAATATTGAATCTCATTACCGTGATAATACTTGGATAGGAGAGGTGATTTCCAGAGGTTTGAAGAAAAACTGAAATGTCAAGTGTTTTAATTGTGGCAAACAATGTCATCTAAAAAGAGACTGTAGACAGGGTGTTCCAATGTTTTTTTTTTTCCTAAGAATAATCCATTCAGAATGCCCCTCTTGTCTGGATTATGCAGAAGGTGAGGCAAAGGTAGGCATTGGACTAATGCATGTAGGTCCAGAAGAGATATCCAAGGTACCCTTTTGCCATTGGGAAACTCCTTGAGGGGCCTCTTGCAGGCCCTTATGCCAAATCCAGTTCAGTCATTTACTGCCATGGTAGAGGAAACTCCTTCCCAGAGCAATTAAAGAGCCTAGTGTGTATTGTAAGAAACCATACTGCTCTGGATAATAGAACAGGTATAGAAGAAAAAAATCAGGAGAAACAATAAAACAAGTACACACATCTATAAATGAACAAAGACCAAAATTAAAGATACGAATAAATGATGTCATTGAAGGTCTGGTAGACACAGGTGCAGATGTATCAATAATTTCATCAGAATCTTGGGATCCGAATTTTTAGGGACCAGAAATTTATCTCAGGCAAAGAAAAACACAAGATGGGTTGAATGTAGGGCCAGGACAGAGAGGGATATTGCAGCACGCCGCTCCCACCAGCAGAAGAGACGACCGCAACAGGATTCTTCTCAGAACACACTTTATTGGAGCACTTACACTTGAGGTTGTAAAGAGGCAAAAGACCCCATCCCCGTGACGCAGAAGAATATATATGGTGCCAGACAAAGCCCTGACGTGTCATCAACCCAATGGCTCAGGCCAGAATGGAGTGATCGTGCCAGATTATGATTGGCCAGATCGGATGGCCATATCGAAAGACTCCCCGCGCTGGGGGGAGCTCACGCGCATGCGCACAAGTTGTCTGTCAAGTTTGAAGTGGAACAGCAAACGGTGCCCAGCCTCCGTGCCCACGACATGAGAGCGCCATGGCGCACGCTACATCTCCGCGTGCTATATCTCCGCGCGCTACAGGATATTAAAACCATATGTGACTAACATAGCAATGAATTTGTGGGGATGTGATTTGTTATAGCAATGGAATACTCAGATTAATACTCCTCCAATCTTAGAAACAAACCATAAATTATTTTTTTCTGGGGAAAATATTACAAGATATTATAAAGAACAGTCACCAACCATTTGGGTTGTATAGGGCACAACAGCTGCTGATCTTCCAAAGGCACCAACAACCAAACCTTTAAAATAGTTGACAGACAAACCTGTATGCATTGCACAATGGCCTTTAACAACAGAAACTAAGGTTTTAGAACAGCTGGTACGGGAGCAACTAAATGCTCATCATATTGACAAATCAACCAGCCCTTGGAATTCTCCTGTATTTGTTGTTAAAATGAAATCTGGAAAATGGAGAATGGTGACAGATCTAAGATCTGTTAATGAGGTGAGTCAGCCAATGGGCTCTCTACAGTCTGGAATTCCTTTGCTTTCTCTATTACCTAAGGGATGGCCTCTTATAGTTACTGACTTAAAAGACTGTTTCTTCACTACACTTTTACAAGAAAAAGACAGAAAATTTTGCCTTCACAGTACCTACTTATAATAATTCTCAGCCTGCTAAGAAACATCAATGGAAGATTCTCCCACAGGGAATGATCAATAGCGCCACCCTGTGCCAGTATTTTGTACAGCAGCCATTGGGAATGATAAGTAAGCAATTTCCTGAGTCTATAGTTTACATGGACAACATTTTGTTATCGGATTCACATGCTGATGCTTTAGAAAATGCTTGAAGAAGTAAAGAAAATTTTGCCTTGCTGGGGATTACAAAGTGCTCCTGAAAAAATACAAAGAGAGATTCTATTAATTATTTAAGTTATAAAATAGGTTTATAAAAAATTAGATTCCAAAAGGTACAAATTAAGAGATATTGATTGCAGACTTCCAAAGACTGCTAGGAGACAGTTCCCATCTATGGCCCACTATTGGGGTAAAATCTGATGAACTAATTAATTTAAGCAAAACTTTAAATGGTGGCAGTGACTTAATCCAAGGAAATTATCAGCTGAAACTGAGAGAGAATTGACTTTGATTAAAGAGAAATTACAGAAGGCACAAGTGGATCGGATCGTGTGGATCCAAATCTTAACTGCATTCTGGTCATAGTACCCTTCAGACATTCCCCTACAGGAAATTTAATGCAGAGGGAAGATATTATCTTAGGATGAGTCTTTTTATCACTTAAAAAGAGTAAAAAATTAAAACTTGTGTGGAAAAGTTCTCTGAGTTAATTCTAAAAGAGAAATTGTCATCAGTTAGCAAGAAATTACAGTATCTTTTAATAATGATGAAATTGACAAATTATGAGCAGAAAGGGAACCCTGGCAAAGAGCTTGTAGTAATTTTGGGGGGAGAGATTAACAACAACTATCCCAAAAGCAAGAGAATTCAACTAAAGAAAACTAGCTGGATCCTTCCTCGCATTGTACAGAAAACACCAATAACTGGATCCCCTACATTCTATACTGGTGCAAATAAATCAGGAAAGGCAGCTTACAAATAAGCTTTAAGTAAAGTAGATCAAAGCCCTATGGTTTTGTCCAAAAGTCAGTATTACATGCTATTCTCATGGTACTAAAGGATTATTTATTTATTTATTTATTTATTTATTTATTTATTTATTGAGACAAGGTATCCTTGTAGCTTTGGAGCCTGACCTGGAACTTGCTTTGTCAACCAGGCTGGCCTCAAACTCACAGAGGTTCACCTGCCTCTGCCTACCTAGTACTGGGATTAAAAGCATGTACCACCACCGCCCGGCAGTACTAAAGGATTTTAAAGAACCTCTCAACATAGTTACCGATTTTCAAATGCAAAAAGAGTTGTTTTGCATATTGAAACTGCTGAATTTATACCAGGTAATATAGAATTGACTTCATTATTTATTCAGTTACAAGATATAATCCAGTATAAGCATCATCCCATCCATATACACAGCACACATACTGTACATACATTTCTACTCTTGTTCAACGTATGCCTAAACAACTCATTTAATAATATAATATAAATTTCTAGTCCTTCAAAATTATTATTACTAACTGTTTAAGACAATAAGGAAATGCAGTTAGTAGTTAATCACCTATTAAAATTGAACTTGTAGTCAAATTAGGTATGTTTTTAAGGTCAAACAAATATATATTTTAGATAGACAGGCCATCCTCAAACACTTCAGAGATCTACAAAATATAGCATTTTAGATGTTTTAATAACATATGCTCTTTTTTCATGACAGTGAGACATGTCTGCTCCTGGCAGCCTCAATCCACTTCAGAGAAGATAATGGGCATCGAGGAAACTTCATGTGGAGTTTACTTTCTTTGTGGCAGAAGTAAGCCACTGGGCAAGAAAATGCCCTTGCCTGGACGGCTAAGAGTATGCTGTCCTAATCGGACAAGCACGACGCAAAAGAGAGTTTCTGGCAAATGTTGTCAAGTCGGGGGGAACAACCCTTCAGAATATCCTACTTTGTTTTTTTTTTCTTTTTTTATTTTTTTATTTATACATTTTTTTTTAATTTATTAAAGATTTCTGTCTCTTCCCCACCTCCGCCTCCCCCTTTCCCCCCCCCCCCCCC
>NW_026068112.1:1309474-1310577 GCF_014885135.2 Alexandromys fortis
TGTAGTCTATTGATTATGCTTGTTTCTGTAGCCTCTGCTCGTTGGCCTAGATTTTCCATATCCAGCTGTTCCTCAGTTTGTGTTTTCTTCCTTGCTTCTATTTCAGTTTTCAATTCTTGAACTGTTTCCATTACCTGTTTGTGGGTCTCATGTACATATTTACTTAATTCTTCAAACTTTTTGTTATACTTCTCATCCATTTCTACAAGGGTGTTTTTTACATGATTTTTAAGGGACTCTATTGCTTTCATAAAGTCAATTTTCCCCACTTCTTCTGTGTTAGGGTGTTCAAATCTTTCTGTTGTAAGATCTTCGGGATCTGGTGTTTTCATGTTGTTTTTCAGATTATTGGGTGATGTTCTGCCTTGGCGCCTGCCCTTCTCCTCCTTTTAATGCTATCTAATTGGTCTTTTAAAATCAGATCGGGTTTCTCTGCTGGCCAGAGGCTTCTCTTACTAATTGCCCTCGCTCTGTTTCCTGGCTCCTGACAGGGGCCAAGAACCCTCTCACCCCTCAGAAGGGTTTTCGGGAACAGGACCCGGCTCCCCGTTTGCCAGGGCCCTCACCAACCAAAGGCCTACCTCTTTGATTTAATTGTAGTGGGGCGATCTGCTCTTGGTGTTGCGCGCTGGTCCCTACTGCCTGCGTCCTCTGCCACCGCCCCAGTCCCCTCTGGTCCCGGCCCCAGCCTGCGCCGCCGTTCAGAATATCCTACTTTGAACTAAGAGAGCCATGCAACAAGTGACATTAACATCCTTGGGTACTGCAGAACTTTCTGCATGCTACACCCCAGACAGAGCTGTCCTTACCCTGTCAGGGCTGCATGTTCCTCTCCTTTAGCAAGCAAGCCATGAAGCAGTCACCCCTGTGGGATAGTGATGGCCTGGTGCCTACCACTGGCTTCTGCTCATCTGCTTCCCTCAATAAACCCTATTTAGTCTTTAAAAAAAGAAAAAAAGAATATCCTGCTTCACAGAAAAGCATGTTGCATATTCTAGGCCTGCAAGCCAAAGATGGTTACTCCAATGTTGCAGAGGAACTTTGGGTGACCATCCAGGCAGCCAGCTATTTCTGTCACTTCTCACACTATTATTTCTTTATTT
>NW_026068112.1:1313184-1341779 GCF_014885135.2 Alexandromys fortis
TTATTTTTTAATATTTATTTTATTTATTTATTATGTATCCAATATTCTGTCTGTGTGTATGCCTGCAGGCCGGAAGAGGGCACCAGACCTCATTCCAGATGGTTGTGAGCCACCATGTGGTTGCTGGGAATTGAACTCAGGACCTTTGGAAGAGCAGGCAATGCTCTTAACCACTGAGCCATCTCTCCAGCCCTCTTTCAGTTTATTTATATGGTGGATTACATTGATAAATTTGCGTATGTTGAACCAGTCCTGCATCTCTGGGATGAAGCCTACTTGATCATAATGGATAATTTTTCTAATGTGTTCTTGAATTCGGTTTGCCACTATTTTATTGAAAATTTTTGCGTCAATATTCATGAGTGAGATGGGCCTGTAATTCTCTTTCTTGATTGGGTTTTTGTGTGGTTAAAGAAAAACATCCCCTCGCCATATAATAATCAAAACTTCTCACACTTTTTTTTCAAGTTGCCTGCTTGCACTTCCTGCTTACTCAGAAGACTAGATAGTTATAGTTTTCCTTGTTTGCCAGATGCAGAAAACAAGTTATGATAGAAAATAAATTAGGGGGCTGGAGAGATGGCTCAGCAGTTAAGAGCACTGACTGCTCTTCCAGCGGTCTTGAGTTCAATTCCCAGCAACCATGTGGTGGCTCACAACCATCTGTAATGAGATCTGGTGCCCTCTTCTGGCCTATAGGCAGGATACGGCATAAATAAATAAATAAATCTTAAGTAAATAAATAAATTAGGCACAAGACTTTGGACTCACCAAAATATATTGATATGGAGTATTTTCTCTGAATTTGTCAAATGCAAATGAACTAGACATTGTTGATGTATTTATTGCCTGTATATATTGTATATAGTTACTGTACTTATTGTATATAGTTCTTCTTATATTAGTTATACCCTCCTTATTTTACTTTAGACAAATATAGTGGTGTATTATTTGTGTTTTAATAAATAAAGTGTGCCTGAAGATCTGGTCAGCCTTACAGAGCAGGCAGTGGTAGCACTCATCTTTAATCCCAGCAGTCACACTAGTTAGCCTTAGAGGCCTGCTGGTGGTGGTGCATGCCTTTAATCCCAGCACTAGAGAAGAATCTAAGACCTGAGGAGACAGCTCTCAGTTAGTCTTCAGTCTGATGATTCCTGGAGACAGGATCTCGCCCATTTCAGTCGGAGGTAGAAGTAAGAGCCAGTGGCTAACTGCTTTGCTTTTCTGATCTTCAGCTTGAACCCCAATGTCTGTCTCTGGGTTTTTTATTATTCATGCTACACCCATACAATAGGTTTTTCTCTTTTTTTCTTTTCTTTTTTTTTTTTTTTTTTTGTTATTTTGAGACAGGTTTTCTCTGTGGTTTTGGAGCCTGTCCTGGAACTAGCTCTTGTAGACCAGGCTGATCTCGAACTCACAGAGATCCGCCTGCCTCTGCCTCCCAAGTGCTGGGATTAAAGGCGTGTGCCACCAACGCCCGGCTCATACAATAGGTTTTTAAAACTAAATACTTTTAATGTAAAAAACTTGCTAGAGGATATGCACTTGCATAGCATGTGTGAGCCCCTGGGCTCAATCCCAGTACTGGGGTGGCGGTTGATGACACCAGAGCCACAGAAAGAAATTACCTGCGTTCAACCTGGCTTCTCAGCTAAGCATGGTAGTTTATGCCTACAAATCCTCAGAAGGCTCAGGCAGGAGGGAGGGGGCTGAGCTGGGAGTGGGGCTGAAGCCTAATGCTGCATCTGTAGGCAAGTTCTTCAAGTCAGTGATTAGAAGACCAAACAGCTCCCACGAACTAGGCTTCATGTTGGTAAATTGCTCTTTGGCAAATGTGCATGTTCAGCAAATACCACACATTAACCATGAGGTTACTGAAGTATCATAAATATAATCATCACTGGGCTGAAGGGAAAAGCAGGAACTTGAGAAACAAAGAATTAAAATCCTGGTGATCACAAGGAGGACTGGAAGGCTGAAACGAGAGCCACCTGGAGATTCCTGTGCCTACAAACATCTTAGGTAGCATCTAATAGATACCAGAAAAGGTTAAGATACGTAGGTGGCTCCTCAGCAAAAGTATAGGGGCTAGTCAGGTTCTACAACCAGCCCTAAGGTTTAGGAACCTTACTAAAGTGAAGGAAGTTACTAGAAGCCAGGGGTGGTGGCATATGCTTAAAACTCAGCACTCAGGAGCCAGGGGCAGGTGGATTGCTGTGAGGTCAGTCTGGTCTATACAGCAAGTTCCAGGCCAGCCATGACTACACAGAAGAACACTGCCTGTTCTTCCAGAGGACCCAAATTTTGTTCCCAGCACCCACTTTGGGTAGCTGACAACCACCTGTAACTCTAGCTCAGGGTGTCAGTCTCTCCTGGCACTCACACACAGGCACATACGTGCACACAGATACACATGAATAAAAACAAATCTATTAAAAAGATAACTTTTTAAAAGATTTATTTATTTATGTTATGTATATTAGTGCTCTATCTGCATGTACACCTTTATGACAGAAGGCATCATGTGGTTGCTGGGAATTGAACTCAGGACCTCTGAAATAGCCAGTGCTCTGAACCACTGAGCCATCTCTCCAGCCCCTCAAAAAGGTAATTTTTTTTTTTTTGATTTTTCGAGACAGGGTTTCTCTGTAGCTTTTTGGTTCCTGTCCTGGAACTAGCTCTTGTAGACCAGGCTGGCCTCGAACTCACAGAGATCCGCCTGCCTCTGCCTCACGAGTGCTGGGATTAAAGGCGTGTGCCGCCACCACCCGGCTAAAAAGGTAATTTTTTAAAAATGTTTTATCTTGATTTTTTTTTATGTCAGTGGGTAAGCTCTACCTTGCGTGTGTGTCTGTGTTCCACATGCATGCAGTACCCATGAAGACCAGAAAGGGCGTCAGATCCCCTGGGAACGGAGTTGTAGACAGTTGCAAACTGCTGTGTGGGTGCTGGGAATCCATCGCTGGTCCTCCAGAAGAGCAGGCTTAACTCCTAACTGCTGAGCCATTTTGCCATCCCCTTAAATAATTTTTCCCCCCTCAGGTCAGGGTTTCTCTGTGTAACAGCCCTGGCTGTCCTGAAACTTGATCAGAAGACCAGACTGGCCTTGAACTCACTGAGATCTTCCTGCCTCTGTCCTCCAAGTTCTGGGGATAAAGGTGTGTGCCACCACCACTGGCGAGACTTTTTTAAGTTACTATAGTAAAGAAAGGGTGTTGGGGAGAATGCTCACCATGTTGTGGTAGTTGGTGCTGTCAACTTGACAGAACCGAGAATCTCTAAGACACAAGGCTCTGGGCATGTCTGTGAGGAAGTTTCTGGACTGGGTTATTTGAGGTAGAAAGACCCACGCTAAATGTGGGTGGTATCATTTCATGGGCTGTGGTCCCAGACTGAATAAAAAGCTTGGTGGCAAGCGCCTTTACTAGCGGAGCCAGCGAGCTGGACAACCTTAGGCATCTAAATCCATCTCTGTCTGCATTTAAGAAACTAGAGGTGGGGCTGAGCGACGGCTCAGCGGTCAGGAGCACATTTACTGCTCTTGCAGGGGATCCCTGGTTTGATTCCCAGCACCTACATGGAGACTCATAACTCCAGGTCCAGGAGTACAGGGTGTGATACCTTCTTCTGTTCTGTGTAGGTACACACATGTACACAGATACATGTAAGCAAAATACTCACCGCATACAATAAAAATAAATCTTTAAAAATGTTTTAAAACCCAAAACGGACCAGAAAGATGGCTCAGTGACGAAGAGCTGGCTGCTCTTCCAGAGGACCCAAGTTCGATTTCCAGCATCCACATGGCAGCTAACAACCATCTGTAACTCCATTTCCAGAGGATTTGATGCTGTTTTTTGGCCTCCATGGGCACTAGGCACACATGTGGTGCACAGACATACACACGCACAAAGCATCAATAAACATAAAATTAAATAAAAAAATGTAAAGTCAGAAACAAACAACAAAAAAGACTCAAATAACTTATCGGTGTTTTAGCTTCTCAGGCTCGCTCTTTTGAGATCACCCCGGCCTCAGTTAATTCCTTGCCCCCAGTCACTGCTCCTCTGAAGGCAAGCTCTACCTCTGCTTCTGTTCCCAGTCTCCCTCTCTGACAGGGTCTCACTGTGTAGTCCTGGCTTGTTCCCTAGTCCATGCATTCCTGCTGCCTCCACCTCCTGAGGAGCTGGAGTGCTTGCCTGTGCCAGCAAACCTGGCTTTGTGTATATATCCTCTTCCTTCCTTCTTCCTTCCTTCCTTCCTTCCTTCCTTCCTTCCTTCCTTCCTTCCTTCCTTTCTTTCTTTCTTCCTCCCTCCCTCCCCCCCTCTTCCTTCCTCCCTCTCTTCCCTCCTCCTCCCTCCCCCTGCTCCCTCCCTCCGTTCCTTCCTTTGTTTTCTTTTCAGTTTTGAGACAGGGTCTCATGTTTCCCAGGCTAGCCTCAAACTCAATGCCCAGCATTATCTTGAACTTCTGATCCCGACTCTACCCACATCCCGCCTAGTGCTGGGATTACAAGCACTGCATCCATTAACAGAGTGCTCAGAATCAAATGGAGAGCTTCAGGCGGTAGGCAGGCACTCTGCCACCTGAGCTGTGCTCAGCCTGTATAACCTTGAACTGAGGGACACACAGTTCTAAAGGGTCACCTGCTGAGTCACGCCTGTGTGTTCCAAAGCTTGGGGTGGAGGCACGAAGAAGCAACAAACGAGTAAGAGATAGTTCAGGCCCTTGTGACTTTGCCCCCAAAGAACCCAAGATGCTGAACAGCTTTTGAAGCTCTCTTGATTGTGGAACCTTTCGAGTCTCGGGTCCCCAAAGCCTTAGACACCTGATGGCCTCAGCCTGCTGGGGCCCTGGTTTCCCCGTAATCTCCTAGGATGCCTCTGAGAAATTAGCTCTGAGATCCCCAAGGATGAGGCTGCTGTCATATTCTGCTCTTCCTAATAAGAAAGGAGGCGGATCCTGTGGCTTGTACAGCCTACCTCCCATCATAGCTGCACCTAGGAAGGGGAGACAGGAGGGGCAGGGATTCAACGCCAGCCTGGGATCCACAAGACTCTGAAAAGAACGAAAACAAAAATCCACCGAGCAGATTCCAGAATTGAACTTAAAGGAGGACATGTCTGTCTGTACTTTCTTTTTCAGCACTAACGTCTGCAAATTATCCCTTAATTTATTGCCACTATTATAATCTGCCAGTAGGAAGTTTTCATGAGTAATAATGAATTGCATTTTTGGTGGTGGCCTATGTTATTTTGGGCAAATCACCATGTCCTACAGAACACTTAATTGTGGGGCTTTGGGAGGGAGGTGAGGGAGACTGTGTTGTCCAGACTTGCCTTGATTCCCAATGTTCCTGACTCAGACTCCAAGGGCCATGAGGTACCATCAGACCACCACACACCTAGCTAACCTGCTCACTCTAAGCCTATGTATTTACATGCTTTACAAACCCATTATCATATGTTCTTTCCATTCCTGAAAGAAAGAAATTGAGGACTGGAGAGGTTGCTCAGCGGTTAGGAACACTGACACTTTTCCAGAGGGCCTGAGTTCAACTGCCGGCGCCCACAGGGTGGCTCACTGTAACTCCAGCTCCAGGAAATTCAAATTCACTTCTGCTCTCCCTAGGCATCAGGTGCTCATGGGGTACACAGACATACATTACATGCAGACAAAACCTCAACGGAAATAACATTTAGCCAGGTGGTGGTGATGCACACCTTTAATCCCAGCACTCCAGAGGCAGAGGCAGGTGGATCTCTGTGACCTACAGAGTGAGATCCAGACTCCCATGGCTGCACAGAGAAACATATGTGTGGGCAGGAGGGTTTGTAGAGATTAAACTGCAAAAGTTTCATAGAAGGGCCCAAGGACTGCTCTCACTGCAACAAAGTTCCTTTGCTTGCTCTTGGTTCCCAGCGAAAGAAGTAAGCATTCTCTTAAAAACACTGCTAAATGATACACCCAGGATTCTCTTAAAAATACTGCTAAATACCTGGGTGGTGGTGGCACATGCCTTTAATCTCAGCACTCAGGAGGCAGAGGCAGGCGGGTCTCTGGGAGTTCGAGGCCAGCCTGGTCTACAGAGCTAGTTCCGGGACAGGCACCAAAGCTACAGAGAAACCCTGTCTCGAAAAAAAAAAAAACTAAAAAAAAAAAAGTACTGCTAAATGACACACCGAGGACGCACCTGTCCATTGCTGCTGCCTACAGAGAAGCCCAAGATTAAAGCTGAGCTGTGGCTCTGTGACGGAGCATTTGTCTGTTGTGGAATATTACTTTAAGATGTGTTGCATCCATTTATGCTGTGGAACCTTTGTTTAATGATGCAAAGATGTGTCGCATTCTTGTATGTGGCATTTGTTTAACTCTGTGTAGCCTGTGTTACTTTGCGTGTCTAAAACACCTGATTGGTCTAATATGATTGCCATAGCAAGGCAGGAGAGAGGATAGGCGGGGCTGGCAGGTGGAGAGAATAAATGGGAAAAATCTGAGTGAATGGAAGAGCGAGAGAACAAGGAGAGGAGGATGCTACACGTCCAGTCAGAGGAAGAGGGGAGTAAGATATACAGAAGTAAGAAAAAGAAAAAGCCCAGAGGCAAATGGTAGATGGGAAGCTGGCTAAAAATAAGTCAAGCCAAGGCCAGGTATTTTTTTTTTTTTTTTGGTTTTTCGAGACAGGATTCTCTGTGGTTTTGGAGCCTGTCCTGGAACTAGCTCTGTAGACCAGGCTGATCTCGAACTCACAGAGATATGCCTGCCTCTGCCTCCCAAGTGCTGGGATTACAGGCGTGCGCCACCACCGCCCGGCCCAAGGCCAGGTATTTTTAATTAACAATAAGCCTCTGTGTGTGTATTTATTTGGGAGCTGGGTGGTGGGCCCTTCAAAAGAGTAAAAACCCCCAACAACATTTGTCTCCATGTACAAGGCCCTGGGTTTGATTTTCTATTTTATGTGTAGTTGCATGTGCACACACATACACACACACACACACACACACACGCACGCACACACACATATATATATTCCACACCCATGCATTCAACAAACCACAAATCAAAAATATTTGGGGAAAAATTGTATGTGTACTGAACATGTCCAGATTTTTTTGTCATTGTTTCCTAAACAATATGGCACAATTATTCACAAGGAGGCTTGCAACTGCAATCCCAGCACCCGCTAGGCTAAGGCAGGGGATCAGTTTAAGGGCAGCATCTACTACATACTGGAGTGCAACCAAGTCTCAGAAGAAACACGCAAAAGTGATGTCATTTAACTTAGGCATTGTTAAATAACCTACAGATTATTTAAAGCATACCAGAGCCTGGGCATGGGTCATGTGCATGTACCGTGTCCTTTCATTTGAGGGACTTGCATATCCTGATTTTTTTTTTCTTAAGATGTGGTCAATGTCCTAGAATCCCCGTATAGACACTGGGGAACGACTGTACTTCCATTTTAGCTTTTATTTATTTATTTTTGGTGTCGAGGTCTCACTGTGGTGCCCTGGCTAGCCTGAAACTTGCCTATGTAAACCAGGCTAGCCTAACTCATGGAGCTCCACCCCCTGCCTCTCCAGTGCCGAGAGAGGTCCATTTAAGTTCTTCACATACCTATTTTTTTCCTTTGGGGCTGGTTTTGGACTTCTCAGCTGAGGCAAGTCTCAAACCTGCTATTTGAGCCGACATTGCAGCCCTTTCTTCCTTCTTCCTGTCTTTTCCTTGCTTCTTTCTGATACCGTCTTCCGTCACAGCAAGCTGCCGACCATTTCACAGCAAACCTGCCTCAGCTTCCCGGGTGCAGGGACTGCAGGCATGCTCCAGCACTCTGCTGTGTGCAGCGCTTGGATTGTAACTGAGGGTTCTGTACCAGTGCATGTTCGCCATGCTACCAACAGAGCTACATCCCAAGCCTCTCTCTCTTTTCAGGAGAGCGATGGGGTGGAAGCCAATGGCGTACATGTGGAGGTCTGAGACTTGGTTCTCTTCCCACCTTAGGCTTCTGGCAGCTAGACTTGCCAGGCAAGCACTTACCCACTGAACCGCCTTGCTCTCCCTCTCTTCATCTTTGGAGAGAGCCTAGAATTCATGATCTTCACGCACCATTTACAGATGTCCTCTACGCTAGCTCTAACGTTTTGAAGAGATTAAGGCAACCAGGTGACTGAAAAATATATCCTCTTCTTCCACGTACCCCAGCACTGTTCAGGGTACTAGCAGCAGCCCAGTGTATTCTAAATAAGGTTCCCAAAGAGAGAGAGAGAGAAAAAAAAAAAAAGCCAAGCTAAGGGATGTTGAACTTTGGAGGACCCTTGGTCAGTCAGCATAAGCTTAGTTGAGCCGTATTAAGAGACATTCTGCTCGTCAAAAACCTTGAGGGGAAGAAAAAAAATCTCTAAGTCGAATTTATAATACAAAGGGAATGTGGTGTCTAGTGAAAACAGACCATAAAATCTGGTATACATAGCCTAGCTAGTGAGACGGGAGGAACCACCATTTCAAGAGTTCTCTTTCACAAAGCATTTACACATTATAGTACTTGAGCCTCTTGACTCTCTTATTCCAGATGAGGAAGCAGGCTTAAGGCAGAGTTAGGATCTCAAGGGTAAAGGTGAAGAGGTAAACAAACACCCAGAACTCTTGGCCAAATAGTTCTCAAGAAGCAGAAAGCAACTAGAGACCTGGCGGCTGATTCAGCGCAGGGCTCCGGCGGACCTCTAGGAGGCGCCAACGGAAAGTGGCCGGGAGCCGCAGCAGGGTGGACACTGCCGCCACGCGCCTGCCAAGTTCCAGATCTGCAAATCCTCCAGCTCAGCCAGCACCCGCGAGAGGCCTTACTGCTCTTTGCGCCAGGGTGGTGGGTGGGACAAGCGTTCCGGGCCATCCTTCCCTTTGGTACTCAGGGTACTGTGCGGGTACCTGCAGCCAGTGCAAGGGAGCCTCGAGACGGGCACACGCTAGTCGCTCCAGCCCTGGGCTAGCCTGCAGCTGAGGCTGCCCCACAGGGAAACAGATGGGGCAAACCCTTTCTTCTAACAGGGCTCATCTTTGGCCAGTATTTTTGTTTTGTTTTGTTTTGTTTTGCAGGCCCAAGTGCCCCAAACACCTAGCCCAAGTTCTCTTCAGGACAAGATGTGCTGATGTGAAATTCAAATCACGCAGCAGCTTCGTTTTATTTCTCCAAAAGTTCCCTCTCCCACCCCATAGTGTAGGCCGTGAAAAGGTGCCTGCCCTCTATTCAGAAACCTGCTGAGCGCCTTCCGCCGCATCCCCAACGGTACCCTGGCTCTCCTGGGCCCTGCCTCATCCCCACACACCATGTCTTCTCTTGCCTCCTGCAGGAAACCTTTCCTGATTAACCCCGGTGGGACAGCCGCCAAGCCAATTACTCCGGAGAGACCTGGGGGCCGAGGTGAGGCGGGGGCAGACATTCAGGGGCACAGGCACCCAGAGGGCCGGGCGGCCCGCCCTCCTGTCCCTCCCGCTCCGCGAGAAAAGTCAGGCAGCGGCTGGGGGGCGGACATGGCTGTATTGGGAAGCGGGGGCTCCTACACAGTAGGAGGCGGTACGTCCCGGCCCAGGAGGCCCGAGGACCCTGTACACAGGCGCGGCTCCAGCCCCGCCGGCCCGCCCGGGGCCCTGTCCGCGGGAGCCCGGGGCGGCGAGTTAAGGCAGCATGGCTGGAAGGGAGGGAGCGGGGAGTGGGAGGCGGCCGGGTCGCGGCCTCTCACTGGCCTCGCCGGGTCAGGGGAACGACAGTCAATAAATAAACCGGGGCGAGAGCGGGCCCCGGGAGACTCTCGGAGTCCGGGAAGGCCGACGGCCATCGCGGGCCTGGGCCTCCGGCGCCCGCACCGGCGCTAGCAGCTTCCGTCAGAAGTTAAAATGGCCGCCGTGCGGCGCGGGCGGCGTCGAGGCGGCGAGGGGTGGCTTGGGGGTCAGCGGGGACTTCGCGTCCGCCCTCTTCAGGGAGCGGCCGCGGTAGCCGTCGGGCCGGCCCAGGTACAGGAGGTGCCTCCCGGGCCCCCCGGAGTACCTAGCCGGGCCCCCCGAGGGCACCCGCGTGAGCAGCGCCGGGGGCGCGCGGTGCGTGGGGAAGGGCAACCTGCGGCCGACGCCCAGGCGCGGCGCCGGGGCCGAGAGGGCGGGCCGCCCGCCGGGAGCCGCGCGCTTGCCCTCGGGGGGCACGTCGAGCCTGAGCGGCGGCACGCAGTCCCGCGGCAGCGGGCTGGGGGCCGGGGCGGGCGGCCGCGAGCTGAAGGCGGCCGGGGCGAGCGGTTCGGCGCCCTTCCTGGGCGGCTGCGGGCCGTGCAGGTAGCGCAGCAGTTCCTCCAGCGTGGTCACCTCCACCGCCTGCCCAGGGCAGCCCGGCGGGGGCGGCCGCACCAGCACCCGCGGCGCGGGCCCGCCCGCCGCACTGCAGCCCGCCGGGCGGCCGGGGCCCTCCGACGCGTTGTTCCCGTTCTGGTTCCACTCCCAGGGCCCCCCGGAGGCACGGAGGTGCTTCACCGGCAGCTCGGGCGTGGACTCGGGGGTGGGCAGGCAGGCGAGGTCCGGTGGGGGTCCGCCGTCGGGCGGAGGTAGGAAGGTGGTGTAGAGCTGGGGCGTTTGCGCAGCATCTCCATCCTTGGGCGGAGGCGGGGGCTCAGGACCGCCACCGTGCAGCCGGGCCAGACTGCGGAGGGAGAGGGGGCGCGGCAGCCCCGGGCTCTCGACATCCTTGCTCCGACGGCGACGCGTTCGGCGACAAGCACAGGACACCAAGAAGCCGGAGACTGAGGCGCCCAGGGCGAAGGCCGCCGCCACGCTGGCCAGGAGGAGTGGGATGGGGATGGAGCGGGAGGCTGAAGCTGGGGAAAGGTCCCTGCGCACGCCTGCCGGCCAAGAAGGAGGGAGGCGGCTCAGCTTTAGGCGCACGGAAGGGACACAGGTGGGGCCAACCACAAGTTCTCTTGCTGCTGCTCAGCTTCGCTCCACTCAGTCTCAGGAGTCGTTTTCCCAGGATCCCTAAACACACAGGCTAGAGCACGGGTCTGGGGTAGTCCCTGCCCAGTTTTAGCCCCTGCAGCCATGCCAGGCACATCTGCCACCCTGCCTGTGCAGGACACTGGCTGGGATGTCCAGCTGTGGTGAAGGGCGGTTCCAAACAGGTGTTAGTGGTTATCAAACACCAATCAGCACCCGGCTTAGAATTCTCAGCCTCAACAGGTCCACACTGCACTCGGTCCCTCCCAGGCAACCCCCTTACCCTGCGTGTGAGCTCCAAGAGTGGAAGACTGGGGCCCTGGGTGGGCATCACTGGGGGAACTGGGGGTCTCAAGGGAAGGGCCAGGACCCAGGTGCACTGGTAACAGAGACCAGGTCAGTGCCAGTGAGACTTCTGCTCTCCACCCTTGACACCACCAAGCCCCTCCCCTTTGGAACACAAGTCCAGAATTCCAGTGTCTGTTCAGGATGCTGGCCTGCCTATAGCCCAGACAGATTTGGTTGTGTGGGCTACGCAAGGAAAAAGGAAACTGAGGCCGGAAGACTCACCATAAGCAGAATCCCCAGGGCCAGACTGACTCCCAGTAGCTCCATCTATGAGACAGTGAGAATGAGGGAAAGGTGGTAGAAGCAACTGGAACAGATGCCGAGAAAGACAGATGCCCAAGCCCAAGATGCTGTTGGCCCTCAGAGAATACGCAGCTGTGGCTGCAGCCCGCCCTCGTGGTTACCTTGGCAGTCACCGTGCTCCGTGGATTCCTGGTTCCCAGTCACATCCACATCAGTCCTAAAAGGAAAGGGAGGTGGCTTACTGTGGCTCTACGCTTTGCCCCTCTCCTCACGAGTCCCAGGGGCTCCTCACTTACCCACCAGGTCCCCTGATGCTCACACAGCCTCTCAGTCGATGCCACCCACAGTATGGGTCCTGAGAAGCCAGACAGCTCCTAAGGGAAACTGAGCTGAGTGAGGCTGGCACCCTCTGCTTACACAGTCTATTCCATTGCCTTACAGGATACTCCCAGCCCCACACTCCACCCATCCACCCCACCCCAGTCTGCTCCAGACCCCAGCTGCTGCCCACCCTCAGACTCCCCAGGGTACCCCAACTTCACTATCCCCATTTCCTTGCCACCCTCAAGACTTGGGGATTTTTCTGTGCTCCTACCCGCCCAGGAAGCATAGCCAGGCAGCATCTGCCCTTGGGCTCCTCACCTCTGACATGCCCCATGCCGGGCACAGCGGCTGAGAGGGAGGTAGACGATGCATCCAGGAAAGGCCACAAAGAGCCTGTGACCCTCGGTGTCCAGCTCCAGCCCTATGATCCGCCGTGAGGCTTGGGCTGAGCGCTTCCCACTGCACCTAATAGGAATGGGGTCTGGGTGAGAAGAGACAGGAGGAGAAGTGCCCAGAAGACCTGGGCTCACCCTATGGAAGCACCCTCCCCAGCCCAGTAGAGCTCTCTCACCAAACCCTTTCCCTACCTCAAGGCCTCTGATTCTGCCAAACCAGCACTGGAGTGCTCAACCTATTCCCCCATCCCACCTCTGCCCCACAAAGAACTCACCGGGCAGGGCTATAGGCATCAATCTCTTCCAGTATGATAGGCTCAGGTCGCAGAGACTGTCCCCCTGGAGGTAGCACCTTCAGCACTGTCCCATCATTGGAGCCAAGAAACAAGACTGTAGTATTTCTGTGCGGCCCAGCCATGCCATCCACAGCTACCTGGGTCAGCAGAGCCCTGCAGCGACAGGCTTCAGGTGAGGAAAGCATAGCCAGGAGAGCCGGACCAGATGCCTGCTCCCCACTCTTGCTCCTTCACAAGCTCCACCCCCACGCCAATGGGGCTTATCTCTGGTTACCTGCTGGTGAGAGTGAGGAGAGGCTGGTGGGTCGCAGGTGGCACAGTGGGATCCAGAAGTGGGTGAGCCTTGATGAAGAGCAGGACAGCATCAGGTAGGTCTTGAGAGGAGGAGAACGAGGCAGCTCCACCCACACCTGCACAGGACCCTGGCCTGGTGAGCACATGGGAAGGGGCAGCCTTAGGGCAGAGAACGGGGTTAATGAAGCTATGTGCCCCCCACTCTCAAACGTGGTTGGTAACCGTCACTGCCCTGCAAACACACGCTGCGGCACCTGCTCCCTTCCCTGCTGCAGCTCCTTAGTCTAACCCAGTGCTAGGCCTGTCCTGGCCACAGTGACCTGAGTCCTCCTCACAGCCGAATATTAAGAACGAGCATTGCTTCTGCCCCATCAGTCACCTCTATCCCGGGTACCTGGGTGAGGGGACTCTGTCCTCAGAAACAGGAGTCCAGGCCCCATCCAGACTCCTCTGCTCCTTGAACTTGCCCTCAAACCCACGCTCAATGTCATCCAAGTAGAAGGCGCAGACTGCAGACCCAGGAATGCTGAGGGAGCCAGAAAAGATTCAAGGTGTTAACAGGGGCGGGACTGCTCCTGCAGGTAAGCTGTGGGCTGCCCTTTGTGAGCCATGCTGAGAGGCAGAGACCGGTGGGCAGGACAGTCACAGGGGACAGCAGATTGGCCTTGCTTGGAGCTTCCTCCTCAGGAGGCATCAAAAGCGAGTGTGAATGTTGGTAGGGGTGGAGAACTAGATCACACAGCCTAGTACCCACCTGTTAGTCTGAGTAGTGAAGACCCCAAAGAGAGCAGAGCGGCCATGCAGGTTCACAGGCCCCGTTAAGGCCTGTAAGACGTCAAAGTAGAAGGTAGAGTCCCCAGGGACAGAGCAGTTGAGCCTCAGCTTAAGGAAGGAAGTCCAGTGGCGGTCCAAGGCCCTAGGTGAGCCGCCCATGTCGCGTTTACACACCCTGGCTACCCGAGAAAACTGCACCTGAGGAAAGATTGAGGAAAGCCACACGGCAGCTGCTGTGAGGTGAGGGCTCCAGGAGGCAAAGCAAGGGAACGGTACGGCAGGTCAGTTCGGGAGAGAATGGCCAGATGTCATAGGTGAGAGAGCTGAAGTCTATGCAGAGGGCATGGGGAGGGGTCAGATCTAAGGAATCTGTTATGGAGATTAGAGACAAGAACCATTCTTAGGATCCAGACCCCTGGTGTCCAACAGCTTACCCTCCC
Source organism: Alexandromys fortis (assembly GCF_014885135.2). NCBI lineage: Eukaryota > Metazoa > Chordata > Mammalia > Rodentia > Cricetidae > Alexandromys > Alexandromys fortis. The sequence goes on from NW_026068112.1 coordinate 1,327,268, forward strand.
CAGCCGGGAATCCTCTACAGCGACCTCTCGGAAGAAGAAGTAGACGTGGTCTCTGTGCTCCAAAGCATAGACAAAGTGTGGCTCTAAGGTGACAGGAAAGGGTATCCATACCTGCTCAGAAACTCATGCTGCACCGTCTTCCTACCCATCCACAAACACACTGCTACTGCCCCGCACAGGCCTGGTGCCCCCTCGTCCCGGCAGTCTGACCCCCAGGAAGACTGACCTCGCAACCACTTGGAGTCATACTTGGCAGAACGGAGTGGGGGCTGCGATCCAAGGCTTCTGTAAACTACAGCATCACTGGCCTGGAAATCTGCTGCTGTGGCCGAGTACAAACTGCCCTCTGGAGGGGTGGGGGTCAGGGGAAGCTCAGGGCCTGCAGCTTGTCTCTTACTGGTGCCCACACAGCAACTCAGGCCCTTCCCCAGGCCCGTACCGCCCTCCACTCAAGGACATGAGGGAAAGACCAAGTTGGGAGAGGAACGCCTTCCAGCCACACACCCAGGTGCACACCTGCAAAGATGGCCACATTTGACTGGGTGGCATCAAAGGGGCATCGAGCTTGTCCACTCAGCTCCTCACCTTCCTGTTGCAGCGAAGTTATCTGGGGGCAAAGGAGGCAGGTTCCTAGAACCTTGGGGTCTCAGACGTGTGGCCCCACAGCCCACTCCTCCGCGCCTCTTCCCTGGCCCCTTCCACACTCTCACCTTCCAAGCATACCAGTCCCACCCCCAGATGCCCATCTCTTCCCAGCAAACTGATTGCTCTCCTCCCAGCCCTCTTCCTTTGTACCCCATAGCTGCGGCACATGGGGCTGAATGAGTTTGTTCCACAGGCAAGGAGCCTCTGTGAGTCCCAGGGAACAAGAACACGGATGTAGTTGTAGCATTCGTCCTAGAAAACCCAAAATTCAAGGTTAGTGACAAGGGTGGAATTGAAGTTAGGGGCCACAGGAAGTGAGGCAGTAGCCGTCAGTCTTGAGCCGGTCATGGCAATGCGGCTAGAGTCTCAGGCTGTTTGCTTGGCCCTTTAGCCTCCACCAAGTTCACTGGTCTCTGAACCTCCTTGCCTTCCTTCCCTCCTCCGACCCGCTCCACTCCTCACCGTGAGCTTTCCCCGAACAGCACAGTTCTCCACGTCCTGGCTCCTCCATGTCAGAAACTGAAGAGAAAAAACGAGGGGAAGTCATGGGGCAACCAGGACCCCTCCTCACATCACGACTCCTTCTTAGACGCTTTTCTCACCCACGAGACCCCCAATACACCTTTCCCAGCTTCGTCTCCCTGCCTGCACCTCCTCGCGTACAGCCCCTCACCTTGTTGGGCACCAGCCCCTCCCCTTCTTCTTGGGCTTGAAGATCGAAGGAGAAAACGTGATCCCTGAAGGGTAGGTAAGGAGGGGTCAGAGCTGAGCCGAGGCACCCTGCCTGCCTGAGCGCCTCAGTCCCCTGCTTACCCATGTTCACCTGCTCAGGGCCAAGCCACACAAATTCCTGCTCCCTAGCCTCCCCCTTCCTCCACGCCTTGTTCTCTGAGTCCAAGCATGTCCGTGTCCCATGGCTTGTGCACCTGCATGTGTCCCCTGCAAGATGCTGCAGTGGCCATGCAGGTCCCATGTCTGCCCAGGAGCATGCATGTCTGCCCCACAACTGTGCCGCGGCCATTTTACCGGGCAGCCACAAGCAAGGTCCGGTTCAAGGTCAGGAATCGCTGAAAGTCCAGCCCGAGTTCTGCAGCCACAGCATCCTCCTCCAGGCCCCGGAACCAGGATAATGGAGAAGAACCTAGAGGATGACAGCCGAGATAATACACACTTTCCTACTCCCTTTCTTGCCAGGGAAACCCAGCGGTGAACAGAGCAGGAGAGAAGAGAGTCCCCAGATCTACATATAAAAACAATGCCAGAAGCTGTGTACAGTGGTGCAGACCAGCAATGGGGAGGCTGAGGCAGGAGGACCCTGAGAGTTTAAGGGTAGCCATGGTTGCATAGCAAGTACCAGACCAGTATACAAGGCAAGATGCTGGCCCCAGATAAAGAAATGAAATGAAATGAAATGAAATGAAATGAAATGAAATGAAATGGGGAGGGGGAACAATGAAATGGCTCTGAGGGTAAAGATACCTGTAACCAAGCCTGGCTACCTGAGTTCAAATGTGCAATCAGAGAACCAGTTCCCCAAGTTGACCCTCAGTCTCCACTCATACACCATAGCACGTGCACTCCCCCCAAATAAGTAAATGTTAAAGTCCGGAGGTGGTGGTGCACACCTTTAATCCCAGCACTGGGCAGGCAGATCTATGTGAGTTCGAGGCCAGCCTGGTCTGCAGAGCAAGTTCCAGGACAGGCTCCAAAACTACACAGAGAAACTCTCGGAAAAAAAAAAAAAAAAAGTTAAACAAATACAAAATCAACTCTTACTGAGCATTTAATTTTCACCAGATATTGTGAGTTATTTGATCCACCTTGCTTAATATATTAAGCTATATTAATATGACATATTAATATATTAACTTCACACTGGCCCAATTCAAGGCTTAGTATATGGAGGTATTTACATGACAACCAGGCAGGCAGCAGGGCATATATGAAGTCTGACTGACGCCAGACCACCTCTGTATTAGAAAGTTCCTTTCAAGGGGCTGGAGATGGTTTGGTGGTCAAGAGCATACAATGCTCTTCTAGGGTCCAGAGTTCAATTCCCAGCAAGCACACCAACTGACTCACAAGCACCTTCAGCTCCAACTCCAGAAAACCTACCTCCTCTGACCTCCATGAGATCAAACAACATTCCATCCTGCAGGGGAACCCCTTACCCAAGGAAATACATAACTAAAAAAAAAAAAAATTCAAGAACTCCCTGAAACTGACCATATTCACTAAGACCCTCCCTGCCAGAATAAACAATAAAAGCTGAGAGGCCCCCTCAGAGGAAGCGAAGCTGAGCTGCAAAGAAGATTCTCAGAGAAGAAGGAAAACAAACAAACAAACAAAAACCTTTGAGACCACACCAACTGCCTCCTGCAAGAAGCAGACACCAGCCAGACTGCCTGGAAGAGACCAACTGAGGACCCCTAGAGGATGCTCTCCAACCTGCTGAGCTACCTGCAGGCTGTGCAGTGAGCTCCAGGTTCCCAGCTTTTCTGAGCTGTCACCCATGCTGGGGTGGGCTTTGGTGATGCAGCTGTCTTTGAGTCATTTCTGCTCCTGTAGCCCTTCACCCATATTCCTGTAAGTGACCCCAGTAAAACTCATTGACTTTGGTAACGTCCGTACTTTGGTCTGTCGTGGGCTGCGTATCTGGGGTGAGTTAGACAAGCATTTGTCTCCCCAGGAAGAGTTTTGTCACACAACAGTACCTGCACATGCGAATAATTAAAGCATTGGTTCTTCTTCTTTGAGTCCTCCCACCAGATTCGTCCCCATGTCACCCTTCAAAGTTCCTCCCTCCTCTGACCAATCCCACTGTCCACCTGGTCTGGTCATGGAAGCCACAGGTATGGGTGTTTAGGGGGAAACCAGGCTCAAAGATGATTTGATGTTAACAGAGTACTGAGAACCCACCTGATGCAGTCTGCTATTTTTGTTTGTTTGTTTACTTTGTTTTTGGTTGTTTTTTTTTTTTTTTTTTTTTGAGACGGTTTCTCTGTGTGGCCCTGGCTGTCCTGAAACTCACTCTGTAGACCAAACTAGCCTTGAACTCACAGAGATGCACCTGCCTCTGCCTTGCGAATACTAGAATTAAAGGCGTGCACCACCACTGCCCAACTCAAGTTTGCTAGTATTCTTTTTTTTTTCCCCCCAAGATGGTTTCTCAGTAGCTTTAGAGCCTGTCCTGGAACTTGTAGGCCAGGCTGGCCTCAAACTCACAGAGATCCACCTGCCTCTGCCTCCTGAGTGTTGGGATTAAAGGCGTGCACCTCCACCACCCAGTCGTGTTTGCTATTATTCTTCTCTATCTCCCAACAATCATTCCAATAACTCAACTAAAAGTACTCTAAATCCAACATGTAGAACACAGACCCCAAACAGGTAAAGATTCTTCTCAGAAAAACTGGGTTTACAGTTTCTGTCATGGTGAGACCTGGCTCACTGGTGGGTAGCGAGGGAAGGAAAAGCTGGGAACCACTGACCTGGCCCAGGACTTCACGCTGTAGCTAAGAATAACACACAAATATAAAGTGTTTAATTCGGGCCAGACGGTGTCTCAGGGCTGCACCTCGTTAGTGCTGAATCTGTTCCCTCAGTCAGTCTCTAAATAACTCCGTGAGGTAGCGCACTATGATTATCTTCCTTTTACGGATGTGGAAACTGAGGCAAAGAAAGGTTAGAGAAAGAACCTAGGTCACACAGCTAGTGAGCACCTGAGTAGGGATTCAAACCTGCTCCGGTTTGGTCTGGCTCAGACCTTCCATTCCTCCTAGGCTCCTTTGCCTGATGGAGACAGTCTTGCCAAGTAATCCTGGCTGACCTGGAACTCTCTACCTAGTTCAGGCTGTCCTCAAACTTGTTACAGTCTTCCTCCCTCAAGCTCCCAAGCGCTGGGACAGTAAGCCTGCACCTCACTCAGTAGGGTCATGGTTTTTTTTAGCCACACAGCAACACCACCTCTGAGTGAGGAAGCAAAACCCAGGGATGGGACCAGCTCACTCCCCTTCGCTTGGCCATTCTCTTCCCTTCCTACACTTTACCTCCCACACAGGGGTCTCATCTTCTACCCACCCCTCCTGAGTGTCAAGTGGGTGAAGTACTCACCTTGCAGGTCAGAGGTCACCAGAGGGATGGGGTCCTGGGGAAAGGCAGCCTGGGCATGGGGGAGTGACAGCCACAACAGCAGCAGCAAGGGCATGGGGTGGGGGGCACGGGGCATCCTGTGCGGGGCAGCTCAAGCCCCAGGGGGTACCCCCTCACCCATACGCTGGCTCTGGAAGGGGAGACAGAAAAGTGGGGGAAGGGACTAAGTTCTCTCTAGCCTTGTTGCAGGCAGACTCCTCCCCAGGTCTATCCCCAGAAGACCCTGTGGGGTGGGGCAAAGAACCATCTCTGCCTCACTCCCAGCTGTCCCTGTCAATCAAGGCCTTTCCCTCTCCAACTGGCCCAAACTGGCTGGTGTGAAGCCTGCCGGTGTGACCCCAGGTAAGGACAGAACAGATCTGCTGCCCCTCCCAGCCTTTCTTCCTCTCTCCTGCCTGGGTCTGGGACATTCGGTAGGTGACAGCTCCCGGCCCCCCTTGTGCTAACTCCTTCTGGGCTATAATTAGACCCTGACGCCTTAAAATTCTAAATAGTGACTCCTTGGCACGAGGAGGAGGAAGAGGGCACCAAGTCTGCTCTCCCCTCCCCTCCCAGACCCCCACAGCACCCTGGGAGTAATGCAGGCACTGAGCCCAGGCAGAGGCAGCTGTGCAGCAGCCATGGGCCTGTCTAGGACTGAGAAAGAACAGAAGGAGAGGGACAAACAGCCTGGGGGTCACTGACCTGGCCTAAGCTCATACTTAAGGGGCCATTCCCACTGCTGAGGAAGAAGCTGGGGAGGGAGGGAGTGGGGTGTTCGTGGAGGGGCTGTCTTAGCCAAAAATGAATCTGCATGAAAGCCAGATCAGAGGCTAAATTTAGCTCTGGCTGCAGCTGTCTCCTCGACCACTGTGCCCCCTCCCAGCCTGGAGCCCCCTGTTGCCTCCCGGGCTCCTAAGAACCAATGCACGTTCTTTCTCAGTGAGGGGAGAAGAGCAGACCCACCCCCTCTGCAGAGCGAAGGACAGAAAGGACGGGTGAGGAGAAATGGCTGAACGTGCCCCGCTTTCCCCTTCTTCCCTCATCAGGCTGCCTCTGAAATTGAAATATAAATAATTCAATGACAGGCAATTGTAGCCCAAAGTCCAAGAAAAGATGACTATGACGAAGGGAGCGGTGAGACGGGTCTCCTTCCCACCACCAGCCCACCCCAGACAGCTGCCCCTGCCTGGGCCCACTGGAGGTGGCACACACAAGCCTCCTGCCTTCCCATCACATTGAAGTGAGGGGCTGAAGAGGCTCCAGTAGTCAAGTCAGGGAGCTGGGAGCCCTTTCTTTTGGGACCGACAATAAGCCTTAGTGGTCCATTCCAAGTCTTCTAAAGGAGAAACTCTGGGCTCACAAGCCTTCTTCCATCTCCCCAACAATGCCACTCAAAGCCAGGACCCAAGTGTCCACCCAAGCCCAATCAAGCGTCACTGGTGGGGAGGCTGACGTCAGGTGGGGCCCCAAGAGAGCTGGAGGAAGGGACAAGGTATGACCTCCCCCTTTCCCCAGAGGCAGAGCAGTTAGCTAGCTAAGGACCCCTCCACTGAAAGACCAGATCCTCCTCCCTCCTCCAACCCATGTTTCCGGTTGGTGATACTCCCTAGAGAAGAGAAAGGGACACAGCTTGTCTTCTATGCGCTCCTACCTGCCCCCCCTCAAGTTGCCCTGGGCAACTGCTATCTTCACCCTGGAAACAACTTTGGTTTCTGGCAAGTGGGGAGAACATCTAGACCCTTGTCCTGGCCCCCTGTGGAGTTTGCTTCTATCCCCTGCTCTCCTCTCCTTACCTGGGGTGGTGGGTCCTGTGGGGGATGAAGGGGGATAGGAGCCCTCTGATCTAGAGAAGAAGGGACAAAAGAAGGGGGGAAATCACATCTCCCTTACACATCCTATAAGAGTAAATGTGCGAATTTGTGAAAAAGCTGTTGAAGCCAGTGTGGGGGAGATACTATTGGGGGACCGTTTTGTTTGGTCACAAAATGAGGACGGCTTTGCACCGGAAGATACGAGGGTAGCATTTGGCCTTTAGCCAGAAACTCCTAGAACTGCAGGGCCAGTCTTGGGAAAAGGTTGTCTGCGAGTTGTGGGGCTGATGGCCACTCCCATGTTAAAACCTTCAGAATCCAAGAGCCTCCCTGCAAAAGCGCCCTAGCTAGGGACAATAGAGGCTAATTTGCATCTAATTTGCATGCTCTTCATTTTCAGGCAAAAGGCTCTGATAGCAAGTACCTTCATCCCCTTCCTTCCTCGGAGAGCAAACCGTGCCTAGCTCCCACCTAACCTGTCTCACTAAGGACCCCCACACTCGCTCACTTTAAGCTGGGTTAGTCCAGCCTCTAAAAACACTTGGTTGGCCTTTTCCTTGGCCCACTAGACTCAAGGATGATACATCTTTAAGAGGGCTTCCCATAGCTGTTTGGGGGAGCAACATCTGGGTGGCTCCCATCCAATCCCTGGCCTGGGGACAGGCGTGCTGTGACCTGGAGAAATCCCAAGGAGAGACCTGGCCACTCATTTTCCTTTTGGGTCCTCCCCTTGATTGAAAGATGAAACATGCCCCGTTTTTTCCCCTTAGCCAGACAGCCACCTCTGGGGAGTGGCCGAGGTCATAGCCGGTGTCTAGAGGAACTAGGGAAGGGATTGGGAGGCCGGCCGGGGACAATAGCAGGAAACCATAGGCATGGTCTCCCGCCCCAGCCCACCTTCCTCAGGAGGCTCAGGGGTATGCTGAGCCTCAAAAACCTTTTCACCCTACCCTTCCTCTCAGTTCCAGGCTTTGTACCTACCCTCCCTCCGATCCACCCCCCAATGTGGATAAACCAGGTGTCCGGAGCTTCGCGAGCGCTTAGCGTGAGGTGGGCCTAGGGCCAGGGGCTCGACGTGTCTCCCCCTCACTGGTTCCGGGGCTCCGAGGAGGGGCGGGTAGCAACGTCTGGACCGGGACCGGGTCCCAGAGCCACGTTAGCGGGAGGAGGGGCTGGAGGGGCCTGCAGGCGCAGACCGAGTGGGGATGGATTTGGGGTTGGGGGACGGAGGCGGGTCTCCCAGACCAGGGAAACAGGGCCAGAGGCTGGGAACCGCCGAGGGCGGGCCCTAGGCCCGCGCGGAGCTGGTAGGTGAGCTAGGATGCTGTCGCCAGGCCCACTCTCCTCCGTGGGAGGCCAGTCTAACAAAGCCCCGGGAGGAGTGAGGTGAAGCGTGGAGGTGGGCGCGGGGACTGATGCTTCTCCGTGGCCCCACTCCTGGACTCTTTGCCCAAGCTGACCCCTCCCCCTGGGAGTGCTCAGACTCCAGCCTGCACAAGGACGAAGAAGCAACCCTGACACCAAAGTCCAGAACGACTTGTCCGCTTTCCTATTCCTGCAGGTCTACTTCTCCTCAGGTCCCGGAGCCTCAGTTTCCCGCGGGAGAGGCAAGATGCTGGGCTTTCCACCCTCCGCATCATGCGCGCCTCAGAAAAAGAAAATATCCCCTTTCGCGACCCCCAGTCTAGAGGGGCGGGACTGCTACCAGTCGGTAAAGAAGCTTACACCCTGCACCCAGCAGAGCATCTAGGCTCGGCCACGGTCCCCTCCTCCTCCAAGCACCCTAAGTCCGCTGACCCTTTCTCTGTCAGGCGCAAGGCACGCTGAACACACTCGAGTCTCCGTGACACTCAGAAGCTTGACCCCCTCTTGCGGCGCTCCTGCCCCTCCCTGCAGCTACATCCCTACCCCAGGGTACTTGCTCCGAGATCCGGGTCAGCGAGATCCAGGGAGCAGCAGGCAGCCCCCAGCTCCGCACCGCACAGAGTTCGCAATCCGTGTTTGGGGTTCGGGCGAGATGCGACTAGCGTCCCGTCTGGATGGTGCTTGGGTTTAGGCTCCAGGGCGCTGTCGGGTTATGAGAGTCCTGGGTCCGAGTGGGAGCCCCTACTCCCGCCGCAGATCCGCGGAGGAAAACAATGCGACCGCCCGGAGCTCTGGGCTCGGCCCCAGCCGCCCCGCCCGCCTCCTGGCCGGACCCACCTCCGGCCCGCCTCTCGGTCCCTGCGACCAATAGGATGCTCATCGGCGGGCTAGACACCGCCTTCCCGCCACCTCTCCACCAATAGTAATACAGGGGGAGGGGCGCTGAGCGCACGGTCCACCCATAGCCAAGCGGAGAGGGTGAGCTGGAGACCAGATGGAAAGACCCACGGACAGTGGCTGAGACGCCGGCATGAGACACACAGATGGAGACAGACTGACAGAGACGAGTTCCTGGGCAGAAGTGTCCCAGAAAGTCAGGAGGACAATCTGAGAAGAGAGACAGGAAACCAGGGGGCCTCAGCTGGGCTGGGCTGTCAGAGCCTGCACGATCCTCCCTCACTTCCATCAGCGACTTAGGCGACCCTGCTCCCTAGGGAGTCTCCCGCCTTAGTCTCTCCGCGTTTCTCCTTGCTAAGCTTCTGCCTGTGTCTCCTTTGCATCCCCAGATGCTTTCTCTGGTTCACGTTCATCCCGACCCCAATATGAAGGCCTGCAAGTAATTTGGGGGTGGAGGCCTGAGAAACGAAAAAAGTGTCCTCCGGTTTATCGTGCGCTCCTCATCTCTTCCCTCCCGACCTCTACAGTAAGAACAGGTCGGCCTTGAGCCACCACGCCACGAAGCTAGGGGGCTGGCAGTCAGGAGACAGTTGACAAAAGAGGACAGGTAGGAAGGCTAACGCTCAAAGCCAGACTAACACTAGAGAAATACAGAGACCTGAAAGGGATCTGCCCGAACCCCATAGATGCAAGATAAGTGTGCATAGATGCACCTCCTTAAAAGGCCTCTGGACAAACCCCCAAACGGCAAAACTGTTCCTTATCCCACGCCCCAGTAAAGAGCCTCCGATACGAGGAATGTTAGTGAAGAGGAAGGTCAAGGCTACTTCAGACAATGCTGCCTAGCTGCCACCTTGGGCTTGCCTGCTAAGATTTTTCCCTGCGTGGGGCTAGGACAAAAGATATTTTCAAAATTCCCAGGAATGTAGGTGGTCTGGGAGACATTGGCATTCTCAGAGAGTGTCGCCTGAGTAGGCACTTTCATCCACCGTTTGTTCTCTGGATTGGAGAAAAAAACACGGAGTTGCCGAGTTCTACAGCAGCCTTAACTGAATGGAAATCCGAATAGAATGAATATATCGCCAGCGAGACTATGCCCTGCAGTGAGTAAGATTCACACACAGACATGGACACAAGACAGACTCAAAGATTTAAGGTCAGGGGATGCAATGAGATACACAGAACGAGAAAGGGATGAGTCCTAAACGTGGTAACTGCTGAAGGGGCCTGGCTCCAAAACAATTTAGCAGACAGTAAAATTAGAGAACACAGGCCAGCAAAATGGCCTAATGGATAAGATTTTTTTGTTTGAAAACCCTGAGGCCCTGAACTCAATGCCCAGAACCACTGGTGGGAGGGGAGAACCAACTCTCAAAAGTCGTGTCTGACCTCCACACACACTGTAGCGTTCCTGCACTCATCACACGCATAGGGATGCTAAATAAGAAGAAAACAGTAGTTAGGGCTGGGCCTAGTGGCACGCCTTTGATCCTAACACTCAGGAGGCAGAGGATATTTGAGAATCTCTGTGAGTTTGTGAAGCCAGACCCTGGTCTAAATAGAGATTTCTGGACAGCCAGGACTACACAGAAAAACTCTGTCTTGAAAAACAAAAGAAAGAGAATTAGGGAATCGTCTGAAGATTGTAAAGAAGTTTTAAGAGAAAGATAGGCAAACATGTTTCCTAGCTTCTAGAATGGGATTTGGATATTCAAATATGTACTTACTAGGTAGGTTAGTATATATAGATCAAAACATAATTGCATGCCAAGCAGTGGTGGCACATGCATTTAATCCCAGCACTCAGGAGGCAGAGGCAGGTGGATCTCTGTAAGTTCAAGGCTAACCTGGTCTACAGAGAGAGTTCCAGGAGAGCCAGAGCTACACTGAGAAACCCTGTATTGAAAACCCATATAAACAAACAAAACACATTATTCCTTCAAGTTTTAATACAGATCAAACCTTAATTCAATGCAATAAGTATTAAACAATTCACGCAAAGTTTACTGTGACATATCATCCTGGACTTTAAAAATAGGACTCCCATGAACTGGAAAGATGGCTCAGTGGGTAAAGACATCTGCAGCCAAACCTGGAGGTGTGGCTAAGCTGTAGGGCAGGCACAAGACCTGGGTTCTGTCCCCTGCACAGTGTAAATCAGTTGGAGGCAGGATCAGAGACTCAGTGTTATCTGTCACTATCTATCTGAGTTCAAACAAGATCTACATTTACTAGGTGACTAAGAAGCATCAGCAGGATGGAGAGATGACGAAGTGGTAGGCAGCACTGAGGAGGCAGCAGAAGGAGGACCTCTGTGAGTGTGAGACCAGACTGGACTACATGGGGTCCAGGAGAGCAACGGTTACAAAATAAATGAGAGAATCAACAAAACAAAACTAAAACACTCATACACATAAAATAAAAAAGAAATCCAAATAAATTTCAAAAAATTTAAAGAGATATGCCAAAAAGCCTGTTGTGGCCGGACTGACTATCTGGAGCTCATAGTTTGCCGATGGAGGAGCCCGGCAGAGGAATTCAAGGCCAGCCTCCGCATTTCTTGATGTTTGCAAGAAGTATTGGAAACATTTTAATTACTTTTTTGTTCAGTGCTGGGGAAAGAAACCCAAGCCCTTGATAATATACTAAGTAAACATTCTCCCGCTGGATTGGAGTCCCTGCTCTTTGCGGATGTTTTATCTGGAGGGGGAGGGAGCTTTGATGGGAGGCAGCCCGAAGAGAGGAGATAGTGTTCCTAGGAGTCTGTGTTTAAGCAGAAGCTTTTCCTTGGTAAATACGCAGCCTGAAGTGTAGACAGCAAAAGGTCACGCGAGGCTGTGTGAAGACACTGGTTCTGAACAGAAGTGAGAGGGGAACCTTGTTAGAGGAGGATGGATCATCAAGGTGGGCTGGATAAAACAATTTGGAGAGGGTAGGGTATGTAGTTTTAAGTTCCTTAGTAAGGGAATAACTTGTCAAAGTGTCTTGTTCTTTTGGTTTTGGTTGCTTTTTTGTTTTTTAGGGGGTGGGTTTTTTGTATTTTTTGTTTTTGTTTTCTTTATTGAGACAAGATTCCTCTGTAATTTTGGAGCCATCATGGAACTCACTCTGTAGACCAGGCTGGCCTCGAACTCACAGAGATCCGCCTGCCTCTGCCTCCCAAGAGCTGGGATTAGAGGCCTGCGCCATCATGCCTGGCAAATAAGTAACAGTTTTTTTCCAGACAGGGTTTCTTTGTGTAGCCCTGGCTGTCCTGGAACTTGCTCTATACACCAGGCTGACCTCAAACTCACAGAGATCTTCCTGCCTCTGCCACCAGCACAATAATTCTTAAAAAGACATGGGGGGAAAAACGAGGGACTTGGGGAGACAGCTCACTGGATAAATGTGCTTGCCACCAAGGCTGATGACCTAATTCAGGTCCTGGGACCCATATGGTAGAAGAGTTCTAGCTCCCAAAAATTGTCCTTCTGACCTCCACGTATACACAATGCATGCTGTGAGTACACACAACACGTACAAACAGAACAAATGAATCAATGTTAGAGAGAAAAAAGAAAAACAAAGTCCTCACAAATTGGACTCTTAACTTTAGGATCTCTAAATTCAAATATTACAGTCTCCGATTCCTTACAGATAGCTACTTCAAATATTCTATTTTTCACCTCAAATTCTATCCTATTTCACTTCCTGCTCATCTCAACAGAACCCCTTACCCATATTCAGAAAAAAAGAGGCAAAAAGTAATCATTTTGCCAGGCGGTGATGGCGCATGCCTTTAATCCCAGCACTCAGGAGGCAGAGGCAGGCATATCTCTGTGAGTTCAAGGCCAGCCTGGGCTACAAGAGCTAGTTCCAAGACAGGCTCCAAAGCTACAGAGAAACCCTGTCTGGAAACAGACAAATGATAAAAATGATAACTTCATCAGTTTTTTTGTCTCCTACAGATGCACTTGTCTGTATCCTGACCGGTGGAAGAGGCATCCACATCCCCTTTCTGCCCCCATGTATGCATGTGTGTGAGAGTGTGTATGCATGCCTGCTCATGTATCTGTGCATGCATTTGTGTGTGCTAATGAATGCATGCATATAAGTGTGTGTGTGCATGCATGTATGTTGTTTGTGATAGTGTATGTATATGTGTGAGTGTATGTATTAACGTGTGCATGTGTGTGTGACTCTCAGCTTTGAACATTTTGGAGGAGTGGAGGTTGAGACAGACAGGATTTCTCTGTGTAGCCCTGGCTGTCCTGAAACTCACTCTGTAGACCAGGCTGGCCTTGAACTCACAGAGATCCACCTGCCTCTGCCTCCTGAGTGCTGGGATTAAAGGCGTGAGCCACCCCTGCTGGGCAGTTTTAAGCTACATCCCAGCCTTTCTTACTCTCTCTCTTTTTTCAAATACATATACATACATATATGTATACACACACATATCTTGAAACAAATTCTAACTAAATCTTGTAGGCTGCCTTCTGGTCCAGATTGGCCTTGAAATTTCAAGCCTCCTGTGCCAGCCCTCCAAGTAGCTGGAACCCTAGGTCAGTGCCACCACACTCCAGCGTCCTTCTCAACATTCCCTGCAGAATGCCCACTTTGCTCAGCAGCTCCTGTCGGGCACAGAACCAGCTGACAGCAGACTTCAACGTCTTTCCTATGCTTTCAGAACTGTATCTGTGCACGTGTCCCCGTGTAAGCTCAACTCCGTGTGAAGGACAGCTTCTGGAAGTCGGTGCTCTCCTTCCACCTTGCCAAGCAAGTCTCTCATTTCCGCTGCTGTGCTGTGCACTCCGGGCAAACTGGCTTTTGAGCTCAAGGGTGGTTTCTCCCGTCTCCTTCCCACAGCTGCTTAGGATTGTGGGCTCCAGGATGCCCGTCTCTACATCCGGCTTCTTACATGAGTCTTGGGCAGCTGCAGTCGTCAGGACCTAGCACTTCTACCTCGAACCACCATCCCAGGCGTCCGTTTGTTTTTGTTTTGAAGCAGGGTCTCACGTGGCCCCTGCACAGATGACCTCAAGTGCCCAAGCCCCCTGCCTTTACTCACCATGTTAGGCTGATAAGTATTCATTGTTAACACATTAGTTGAAAAATAATTATACTAATTTTTTTCTACTTAGGAACATAATTCTACATCTTTAAATTCCTCCTCTTATTTATTTGAGACCAAGTCTCAGTTTGTTCCTCAAACTGAGCTCCAAATTCCCAGGCAGGTTTAAACGATCTTCCTGTCTCAGTCACCAGAGTACCTGGGACTATGGGGATAGTCCCACTGTATTTAGCACCCATTCTTTTTAAATTGTCTTATTTACTAGAGTTACAATTTTTGGTGATGGCGGTTGAGAAAGAGTCTCACTCTGCAGCCCAGGCTAGCCTGGTGCTTTCTATGTAGACCAAAGTAGCCTCAAGTCCTGACAGTTTTCCTATCAGCCCCGAGTGCTGGGGTTCCAGGTGTAGAGTGCCAAGTCTCCCTCCAATGACCACTGCTCTGAGAGAGCGAGAGCGTCTGACTGGGTCTTGTCATCTTCCTGTCTCAGCCTCTAAGTGCTGGGACCACAGACTTAGGCCACCACTGGAGCCCTTCACTCCTTTATTTTTTTATTTTTTATTTTTTTTATTTTTTTTTTTTTTTTTGGTTTTTCGGGCTTGGGTTTTTTTGTTTT
>NW_026068112.1:1341934-1354805 GCF_014885135.2 Alexandromys fortis
ATGCATGTACGTGTACTACATGTGTGCAGTGCCTGTGGATGTCAGCAGAGGCTGCTGGATCCCCTGAAGCAGAAGTTGTAGGTGGGTGTGATGTGGATGCTGGGAACTGAACCCAGGTCCTCTGCAAAAGCAGCCAGGGCTCCTAACTTCTGAGCCATCTCAACAGTCCATTCTTTTCTGTATGCTTAATTCTTTCCTTATGAGGCTGGGCGATGGTGGCGCATGCCTTTAATCCCAGCGCTCGGGAGGCAGAGGCAGGCGGATCTCTGTGAGTTCGAGACCAGCCTGGTCTACAGAGCTAGTTCCAGGACAGGCTCCAAAGCCACAGAGAAACCCTGTCTCGAAACCCCCCCCCCAAAAAAATTCTTTCCTTATGGTTTTGTTTGCCCATTTGTTTTGTTTGTTTGTTGTTGTTGTTATTTTGTTGGCTTTTTTTCCCCCAAGATAGGGTTTCTCTGTGTAAAAGAGCCCTGGCTATCCTGGAACTTACTCTGTAGGCCAGGCTGGGCTCTAACTCAGAGATCACCTGCCTCTGCCTCCCAAGTGCTGGGATTAAAGGCATGCACCACCACACCCGGCTTTTCTTTTCTACTGACATCTTTCCTTCAATGTGTGTGTGTGTGTGTGTGTGTGTATGCGTGTGTGCATATGTGTTTCAGTGTGTCCCAGCATTTTGGAGGTAGAGGCAGAAGAATCAGGAATTCAAGACTAACCTGGGCAGCTCAAGACCAGTATGAGAAATAATTTAGGAGGCTGAGGTAGGCAGGAGGCAGGATGATTGTGGGAAGTTTCGGGCTATAATGTGAGCTCCTGTCTCAAAATAAGCGAGGGCTACACTGCAGCTCGTTACTGAAGTGCTGCCCAAAACACACCAAAGCTCTGGGTCAGCCAGGTTTTCAGATGGCCATAGTAGCACATGTCTACAATTCCAACGGAGGAGAGCCTGAGCTTGAGGCAACAGTGTACCAAAAGCAAAACAGAATGAGAACTCCAGACTTTCTCTTGGTCCATGTCTGCATTTAGTGTGTGACTTCTGCGTGACAAACTGTTGCTGGATTATTTCCTGGGTTCTCATTAATCCTGAATCACTTTTCCTTTTGCTTCCTCTAGTTCCCAGAGTTTGTTGTCACCAAGGCTGCCAGCGACCTCCTGGTCACAATCGGCTCTTGAACAGCTCTTCAGCCTTCAGCCCTTTGTCCCCAGTATGGCATTCGACCCCACTGACCTCTCTCTTTCCTTAAAATCTTCTCCCCTTTGACCTCAGAGGGTTCTTTTTCTCTTGACAGAGACAAGTGGCTTGATAAATATTTCTCAAATCTGTGAACAGCTTCGTCGACCTCACCTTAAGTGTGGGTGGTCTCTAGGGTCACATCCCTGGGCAGCTCCTCTGCGGTGCATTCTCCCCGGCCGAGACAATCCCCACCCGCTTGCTGCAATGACTGACTGAGAGCCTCTCACCGAGAACCCAGGGTCCAGCTCAGGTCTTCTGCTGTGCATGAGTTTCCCACTTAGACAAATACCTGCTGGCTGTTTCCATTTCAGCTCTAAGATGTACTCACCACTCAGTCTAAAAAAGGGATTAGCCAGGGGTGGTGGCACAGGCTTTTAACCCAGCATTCAGGAGGCAGAGGCAGGTGGATCTCTGTGGGTTCAAAACCAGCCTGGTCTACAGAGTGAAGGCCACATAGTGAGACTGTCTCTAACTAACTAAGTTAGAAAAAAAAAAAGGAAATTTGCTCTTCCTGTTCCTCATCATGGCACAGGATCAGGCTGAAAGGAGCTTCATAGTCACAAGCTTTGGCATCAGGAGAAATGAAAAGACCGCTCTTCACTGCGCAGCAGGGCCCGGGCAGAAGGAATCCTGGCAAAGCTATGAAGATAACTTCCCAGATGCTAGAGATGCCAGGTTTGGGGTCTAGGAATACAACGACCTGGGTATCAACTATCAACTACGATTCAAGCATTCAGATCCAGGGCCTGAACTACTTTTTTTTGTTTGTTTGGCTGGTTAGTTTTTGTTTCTTTTCTTTTCTTTTTTTTTTAAGACAGGGTTTTTCTGTATAGTCTTGGTTGTCCTGGAACTCACTCTGTAGACCAGGCTGGCCTTGAACCACAGAGATCCACCTGCCTCTGCCTCCTGAGTGCTGGGATTGAAGGTGTGTGTCACCAGGCCTGGACTTCTGTATGGTTCGGGGCAGGCCAGGACTACAATGGAGTCAGACTCAGAACCAGTGAAGAGGCCACGCGCTGGCTCTCACAGAAGAATAATGAGTTATGTCCTGGCGAGTAAATTCTACCCAGAAGGTCAATACATTCTTCTCAGAGAAATGTAATAAACAAAAACAGGAATTTTGGTTAAACAGCAACAAGCAGGGTCGCACTCTGTGATCCTGCCAGCCTGGAGCTCCTCGTGTCTGTCTATCACCGTGTGGCCACACCCACGATCTCCAGAGTTCACACTGCCATTGCGAGCAGCCACGCCCAGCGGGCAACGTGTCTTTTGTCTTCTTATCCCAAGCATTTAGTTATAATGTCTGGCAATCAATAAGTAAAGGAATAAGTAAAAGTATCAAAGATAGAAAGGGGCCAGGCAGGGTGGGGTAGATTACAAACCGTGTACCGGCTCCATCTTTGTCAGGCCGAATTCCTGCCTGACTGATGAAAGAGATCTTCACCATGCTGAACCTCAGCTGGATTAAGGACAAGCCAGTGATGGCTGTCATACTTAGTATGTGAAGCCCTGAGTTCAGACTCTTTTTTTTTTTTTTTTTCCGAGACAGGATTTCTCTGTAGCTTTGGAGCCTGTCCTGGAACTAGCTCTTGTAGACTAAGCTAGCCTCGAACTCAAAGAGATCCGCCTATCTCTGCCTCCTGAGTGGGATTAAAGGTGTGCACCACTACTGCCCGGCAAACTCAGTCTCTAGCCATGAGCTTAAAGTGAGCCTGAGCTACATACAACAAAACAAAAATCAAACGATGGACTCTGATTTGTGGCTCCTCTGGCAGCATATTTAATAAACTCTTTCACTTTAAAAATTCAATAACAAGCAAGGCAGAGGTGGCACATGCTTTTAATCCCAGCACTTGGGAGGCAAAGGCAGGCAGATCTCAGCAAGTTTGAGGCCAGCCTGGTCTACAGAGTAAATTCAAGGACAGCCAGCGCTACACAGTGAAACCCTGTCTTGAAAAACCAATAAATAAATAAAATATAAAACCCAAAAGATATCATTTAACTTTGTTTTCTTTTTGAGACAGGATCTCACTATGCAGCCCCACTGGGTCTTGAACTCTCCAAGTAGACTAGGCTGGCCTTAAACTCACAGAAATCGACCTGCCTCTGTCTCTGGAGGGCATGGATTAAAAGTATGTGCCCCCACACCAGGCTATCATTTAATCTTTTAAAACGTCTTTGTATGCATGTATGTGTGTGAATTTAGTTTTGGAGAAGGTTTCACTTCACAGCCCAGGCTGGTCCGCTCAGCAAGTTTCCTGCTCCAGTCTCCCAAGGGCTAGCCTTACTGTGAATATCGGGATCGAGAGGGCTCACAGACATAAATCAGACCACGTGCTTAGACTTTTGTTCTTGCTCTTTGAAGCAGGGGGCTGCCTGAAACACACTGTAGAGCCAAGACAGCTCTTCTTCCTTTCTCTATTGCCACAGCACTGGCAGTAGGGACCTGTGTCACCACACCTGTAGCCTAAAACCCCCAGGAACACAGTAAGGATCCCAAAGCCAGAAGATCTGTAATCAATACGGTCTGCTCCTCTTCTACACGGCTAAAATGCTAGCTTTCTTCTTTTCTTTCTCAAGATGCTTTCTCTGTGGTCCTGGAACGCACACTAGAGAGGAGGCTGCCCTTGAGCTCAGGATGCAGCTCAGCGGCAGGACATTTGCCTGGCGCACACAGGCCCTGGGCGAATTTCCCGGCAAGGTGAAAATAAAAGGGCGGGAGGGTGTGGGGCAGAGTGGCCGTACACACCAAAGCTCAGCACTCTGTCAGGGTCAGAAAGCTCTGTGAGTGCAGGGTCAGCCTGTCTACAAAGAAGCCATGCATGACGGTGCATGCCTTTAACCCCAGCATTCAGGAGTCACAGGCAAGTGGATCTCTGTGGGTTTGAGGCCAGACTGGTCTACAGAGTGAGTTCCAGGACAGCCAGTGAAAGCCTGTCTCAAAAAGCAAAAGCAAAAACAATAAAAGTCGGGGCTGGAGAGATGGCTCAGCGGTTAAGAGCACTGCCTGCTCTTCCAAAGGTCCTGAGTTCAATTCCCAGCAACCACATGGTGGCTCACAACCATCTGTAATGAGGTCTGGTGCCCTCTTCTGGCCTGCAGGCATACAAGCAGACAGAATACTGTATAAATAATAAAATAAAAAAAAAAACAATAAAAGTCAAACCTTCCCATAAGAACAATATCATGTAACTGTCACCTGCTACCATTTCTTCCTTACCATCGTCTTTGTGTGTGTGTATTCACCCCTGTACATGTGCATGCGTGTATATGTAGAGGTCAGAGGTCAACCTGGGGTGTCTTTTCTCAAGTGTCAGCACACCCTACCACCCCACTTTTTTTGATATAGGGTCTTACTATATAGTCCTGGTTGAACTTGAGACAGACCAGACTGGCCTTAAACTCAGAGGTCCACCTGCCTCTGCTGCCTAGTGCTGGGATCAAGAGTGTGTGCTACCACACCTAGATCACCCTTATTTTGTAAGACAGGGTCTCTCATTGTCCGGCAGCTAGCCATGTGAGCCAAGCTGTCTATTGTGGCCAGTGAGCCACAGCAATCCCCTGTCTCTGCCATCCCAGTGCCGCAAGATTAACGTGTACACCATCTGACCTTTTTCTTCTTTTCTTTTTTAAATTTGGGTTACGGGGATTGAACTTAGCTTACCTGGCCAGCAGCTTCCTAAGCAAGTTTCCTGACAGTCCCTTATCTCCTGCCCCAGGAGGGGTCTATGAGCAGGGTAAGGCACAGATGCCCTCATGTGTTCATGGTCTGGTCGTTAACAAAGTCACACATGACAATAGGGAGGTGTGGGGCACGGGAGGTGGCTCGGTGGGCAGAGTGCTTGCAGTACAGACATGGAGACCTGAATCTGAATTTGGATCCCTTGAACCCACCAAAAGCCACATGTCACGATGGTATGAGTGCTAGGGGAAGGAGGCTCAGGAGAATCCCAGGGGCTCAAAGGTGAACCCCAGCGCCCATAGAAGACGCCCACTGTCAGCTTCTGGCCTCACACTGACACACACGCTCCCATGGGGCAGTCTGTGCTGCTGGAGGACTACAGAACACAGGCTAAGCAGTCTGGAGGACGAGGACAGCCTGTGTGATACACACCTGTAACCCCAGAACTCACTCAGAAGGCAGAGGCATGAGGGCTGATACCTGGAGGATGAGTGGGAGGGTATGGGGGGCACCAGCTGGGAGTTGGGGAGAGTTCTCGGCAGAGGGGTCAGAAGTGTGAAGGCTGACACAGAGGAAGAGGTGGCCGCAGACCCCGCAGGGTACACTGGAGCAGGAAAACACCAACACGGCCACAGCAGTGCAGGAAAGGACAAGCTGGGGGCTGGAGAGCTGGCTCAGAGGTTAGGAGCACGACCTGCCCTTCCAGGGGCTCTGAGTTCAATTCCTAGCAACCTCATGTTGGCTCACAACCATCTGTACTGAGATCTGGTGCCTTCTGCTGTGTAGGCATACATGCAGACAGAACACTATCTATGTAATAAGTATATCTTAAAAACAAAACAAGTTTTAAAAAGACATAACACTCTATACATAATAAATAAATCTTTCAAAAAACACAAAAATAAATAAATTTTAAAAAGACATAGAAGATTAGTGTCTCTGTGTGTGCAAATACATGTCTAGGAGCATGCGCACACAGGACACTCTGTCAGAAGAGAGCACTGGGCCCCTGGAGCTGGAGGTATGGGTGGATTTCACTTTGCAGCCCTCGAGTTCACTCTCTAGACCAGGCTGGCCTCGAGCTCGGCGATCCCCCTGCCTCTGCCTCCTGAGTGCTGGGATTAAAGGTGTGAGTCACCACTGCCTGGCAAAGCAGTTTCTTTATGTAGCCTTGGCTGTCCTAGAACTACCTCTTGTAGACTAGGTTGCCCTCGAATTCACAGAGATTTCCCCCGGCCTTTGCTTCCCGAGTGTTGGGATTAAAGGCCTTGTCCACCATCGCCCGGCCCACTGCTAGACTCTTAATGGCAAATACTTTCGCCTCACTGGCGCCCTCGTTTCCTAGGCCCTCTAAGGGCTGCAAGGCGCTGTACTTGATCCACTAGTGTTTCAGTTCGATACTGACACCTGCTGGTCACATATGGCTCAGCAGCCTTGACCCTGGCACCTGCTTCCTGCCCGTACTGGAGGCCAGGCCAGGCTGTGCCAATCTCACCTGCCCGAGCCTGAAGACACTTGTGACAACGCTGTTCTTCCGCACCACTCGATGACCTTCAGCGCTTCCCTCACCGACCCCCACATGAAAAATCTGAAAATTCTCAGTACCACAAGAATATTAGGCAGCAAGAAAGAAGCAGCTGAGGCGGAGGGGGTGCAATCGGCCCCTCCCACCTCAGAGTCCGCGCTTCCTACAGAATTCCATTCCTTCTGACCTTTGTCTTATTTCTAGGTTGCTCTCGGGGACACGAGACTTCTTGGTGACAGCGATGATGAACCGGAGGTTGAGAGTAGGTGGGCGGGGCTTGGGGTGGGGCTAGACCAAAGGGCCTCTTAGGAGCTTCTCCATTCTGTTAGCTCTCAGGAACAACCGAGGCGAGACTGGCACCCAGCACCCAGCAGGTGAGAGGGTGGCTGTGAGAGAAGGGCAGGTTTTGGGGTGACAGTGCGGGATACTCCTACCCATTTACCCTGACCTTCCTTTCTGTATTGGGGAATCCTTGAGTCCCCACGAGAACCACTGCAGCGGATGGGACAAGGCATATCTGGAAGAGAGACCTGGCCTTGGATGAGGGCTGAGTGCAGGCTGAGGGAATGGAGGTGCACAGTGGGGCACGGCGGAGGTTTAGAGACGTAAAGTCTCTTTGGGCATGGAAGGACAGTGGCACAGAGGGAAAGCTTGGCTAGGCTCGAGGGTCACGGGGATGACGATGTAGAGGCTAGAAAGAGAAGGCCAGAGACAGAGAGACCTTGAGAGGCCGGGGACCTAACTGGAGATGGCAGTAGGGGCAATGGGGGGCCAGGAAGGCAGGAAGGCTCATGTGGAGCAGTCACCCCCACTGTGGAGGGCAGTCCTACCGAGCCCAGGGCAAGCCAGGAACAAATCAAGGCTACAGCTTCCCGGTGGAGTGGTTCAGCTGGAGGAGAAAGCCCCCTGGCTAGTCTCCCTCTGCCTCTTCAGACTCCCATTTTCATTTGGGGGAGAGGGTGAGGTTGCTCCTCATTGCGGTCACAGCCACATCCTGCAGAGCAGGGGAGGGGGAAGTAAGAAGCAAAACAAGCAGAAGCACAGTGGAGGACCATGGCCTCGCCTTAGGCACCAGCTCCACCACCGGGAGGGCCTCAGCTCCAACCCCACCGCTGCCGCCCAGCCTTCCTTAGTGGGCTGACACCTCATTGGTACCACTCTTTGACTGAAGGGGCTTTGGGGGGATTATTTAACTTGTAGCCTAATATTTTTTACAATTGTTTTATTTTAAATTATGTATATGAGTGTGGATGGGGAGGCCAAAGGTGTTGATTTCCCTGAGGCTGGAGTTATGGGCAATGGTGAGTCGCCTATGAGTGTGTGGGTCAAGCCACCTCTCCCGCTCCTCGAAGCTGGTTTCTCATTTACCAGGACAAGTAGCTTAAGTTCTCTTAGCCTTGCTGGGCGGTGGTGGCACATGCCTTTAATCCCAGCACTTGGGAGACAGAGGCAGGCCTGCTCTATAGAGAGAGTTCCAGGACAGGCTGGACTGACTATACAGAGAAACCCTGTCTCAAACAAACAAACAAACAACAAACAAGAAGTTCTCTTAGCCTGGAGACTGGAAACCGAGACAGTTCATATTAAGCACCTGCACACAGTAGGCCTCTGAAAATGCCAAGTGCTCCCCCACCCCCCACGAGACAGGATTTCTCTGTTTAACAGCTCTGGCTGTCCTGGAACTCACTCTGTAGATCAGCCTGGGCTTGAACTCACAGAGATCACCTGCCTCTGCCTCCCAGGTGCTGGGACTAAAAGTGCGCACCACCACCGCCTGGCACCAAGACTTCTTATTAGGATTCTAGAGACCTGTATAATCCCACTTCTTTTAAGGTTCTAGGGTACCCTACTGACATGGGCTTTTTTGATCTGAAGCCTGGAGACACGAGGGTAGTGCCTATGTTTCTTGATGCAGGATACACATTTAGCATCCGTAACTGGTATCTGTTCAAATTCCCTGCCAAATGGGCACTAGGCTCTCCATCGTGGCAGTAGTTTCCCGCTCTAAGAACCCAATTATCGGGCTGGAGAGATGGCTCAGAGGTTAAGAGCACTGACTGCTCTTCCAGGGGTCCTGAGTTCAATTCCCAGAAACCACATGGTGGCTCAGGGCCATCTACAATGAGATCTGGTGCCCTCTTCTGGGGTGTAGGTACGCAGGCAGAACACTGTACATAATACATAAATAAATCTTAAAAAGACAAAAAAAAAAAAAACAATTATGACCATACTCCTCCGGCCAAGGCTCTCCCTGCTCCTCTGTGCTGTTTTGGAGAGGCACAAGTCTGAGTTTACAGAAATAAAGGGAAAAGCAGAAGCAAGGCTTACAGGATGGAGGGGCCCCATGGGGAGAGGGAAGACAAAGCAGCCAAAACAAAGAAAATGGGGAAAAGCCATTTCTCTCTCTTTCTCTAAGGACGCCTGTGGCCTCTTCTAGGGACTGACCACATACCCACCCCGGTGCCATGGAGTCATTCAGCTCGAAGAGTCTGGCGCTACAAGCAGAGAAGAAGCTACTGAGTAAAATGGCTGGTCGGTCCGCAGCTCATCTCTTTATGGACGAGACCAGCAGCGAGGTGCTAGATGAGCTTTACCGCGTGTCCAAGGAGTACACGCACAGCCGGCCTAAGGCACAGCGGGTGCTCAAAGACCTCATCAAGGTGGCTGTCAAGGTGGCCGTGCTGCACCGCAGTGGCTGCTTTGGCCCTGGGGAGCTGGCTCTGGCTACACGCTTTCGCCAGAAGCTGCGGCAGGGCGCGATGACCGCGCTCAGCTTTGGTGAGGTGGACTTCACCTTCGAGGCTGCTGTGCTAGCGGGCCTGCTCAGAGAGTGCCGGGACATTCTGTTGGAGCTGGTGGAGCACCACCTCACCCCCAAGTCACATGACCGCATCAGGCACGTGTTTGATCACTACTCTGACCCTGACCTGCTGGCAGCCCTCTATGGGCCCGACTTCACTCAGCACCTGGGCAAGATCTGTGACGGGCTCCGGAAGCTGCTGGACGAGGGGAAGCTCTGACTGGACTCTGGCAAAATGACTGACCGGGCTTTCTAACCCTGCTCAAGCGCTTTTCAATCCCTGGCTTCATTCTCCCCCAAGGCTGTTGACGCCCAGGCTGCTCCCACCCCCAACTGCTGGCAGAGCACAGCAATGGGCCGACTGAGGTGGCTCTCCCATCCCGTGCCAGCAAAGGAAACAGCTGACTGAGGAAGATGAAGTGAAACTCGGGTCTGTTTCTCCCAGGAGGACTGCCCGAAACGGGATCCTCCTCTTCCACGAACCCAAGGAAGGGGGCACGGAAGGCCAGAAGCAGGAAGGCGGCGGTCAGAGGCCTCTAGATCTCCTCGAGCTGGAGGGAGCCCTTGGACACATACCAGAAGCTGGGTTCCAAAGTCTCTAGAAGGAGTCGGGGGAGGGGAGGCACAGGGGAAATAAAACCACTAAAACACGCGCAGGGGTCACTGTTTAATCTCCCCAGCTCCACACTCAGGCTGGACATAGCGGCGAGGACTCATCTCGCCGGTTCCCACTTGGGAACAGAAGCAGGCAGCCTCCAGTACTACTGAGCTGCTATGCCTATTCTTCAACTTCAGGAACAAAGACACACTGTACTGCAGATCGGGTCTACCGATTACAAAGAGATACGAGGTGAGGAACATAGGCAGGCTGGGGTGTGCTCTGCAACTGCCTCCTGCACCCCAAGGCATCCTCTTCCACCCCTTAGCCCAGCAGGAGAGGGAAGAAGGTGAAGGGGTGGACTGGGAGGCTGTCAGTACCCCGCCCCACTGCTTCCTCTCAGAGCCAAGAACTGTCAAGAGTTAGAGGGACTGCTCACTTAGGACCCGACCTTGGGCGCAGGTCCAGTCCACCAGTCTCTGGTGAGTGTCACTGACTCTCCTGGCCTCAGTAGCATGCTCACTAGGGAGGTGAGAGGCGGGAAGGGTAAGCCGCCCTCGGGAGGCGAGAGGCGGGAAGGGTAAGCCGCCCACTCCCGGCTCTGGCTTTCCCTCTCTTCAATGATACAGAAATCACATTATTTCAGTTAAGAGGAGGAGGGAGTTAGATATAGCAAATAAATATTACTTCAATATAGCACCAAATAAATTAGGTAACGTCATTTAAGATGGGGGTGGGGGTCCTCTGCTCCCTGCTCTGACCCGGAGTGGTGGGAGAGACAGTAAGGCTGTAAAGGAGCCTTTGAATCTAAAGCACAATGCTAGATTCAGCCCAAGAACTGGGAAGAGTTCTGTTCCCATTCCCAACTCTTGGCAAAAAGTGTCCCCAGCTGAGGAAATCTTGACAGAGCTGGGCAAGATGGCGGGAGAGGAATGAGGCAGGCTGGGAAGCTCTGCTTTTGAGCCTCACCTTAGACACCTCCCCGCTCAACTGTTCCTTCCCAGCCTGCTTCTCGCATCAGTCCGGGGACATCAGAGTTTGAAGATCTCATCCTCCTGATCCCGCAGTGTTTGGGTCTGGGAAGTCCGGGTCAGTGGTACCGTCAGAGTTTGAAGATCTCATCCTCCTGATCCCGCAGTGTTTGGGTCCGGGAGGTCCGGGTCAGTGGTACCGGACCGAGCACTGCTCGCTGCTGCGTCCTAGGGGAGCCGAGGTGGAGCCCTGTGCCCTCCTC
The DNA here is from genome assembly GCF_014885135.2 of Alexandromys fortis. NCBI lineage: Eukaryota > Metazoa > Chordata > Mammalia > Rodentia > Cricetidae > Alexandromys > Alexandromys fortis. Next base: position 1,353,005 of record NW_026068112.1, read on the forward strand.
AGGGACCCTGCAGGTGAGGAAAGAGCAAGAGTGAGGGAGAACCTGAGAATGGACCCAGTACAAGGTGTGGGGGGCTGCCTTCCTTTGCTTCATGAGATGGACAGAGTCTCAATGTCACAGGGAAAACCGCTTGTCCTCACACTGTGCACAGTTCTTACCTCAGGGAGAACTGTGAGAACACAGAGGCCATAGAACCTACTTTCCCACTGCCTCACCCCCTTCCAGTTGCCACTGGCTCTGCTCATGGCCTCGGAACCATATGGGGAAAAGGATATCCTCCGTTTCCAGGCCATTCTGTTATTAGTTTGTGGTTCGCTAAAAGAGAGGGGTTTGTGCAGGGCCTTCGAGGGGCCAGCTGGAGACTCACCCACTTTCCCCTTTCCTCAGCTTCTGGGCAGCAGCCTTCTTTGATAGGCTGATCTGTGAATCGAGCTTCTTAAGGAAATCAGAGGCAGAAAGGTCATGGATGGGTGTGGAGGTTTCCTGGTGTGGCGGGAGGGCTTCGCCATTGGCCCGGCCTGATCCGGACTCTTGATTCTTCCTCTTCCCTGAAAGTGAACCAGCACCATGTTTCCTGGGTCGTACCTCCTCCTCTCCATCATTTTCCTCCTCAGAATCCAAACCATTAAACAGGTCTCTGGGCTCTGTCAGGATGGGAATGTAGAGGGTTTTCTTCAGGAAGATGGAGTCGTTAGTATAAAGGCGGTTTGTGCGCTTAATCTGTTCCATCTTAAAAAACAAAACAAAACAAAAAACACCCAAAATGAATGACCGACAGTAAAATCCACCTCCCCCCCACCCCGAGACAAGGTTTCTCTGTAGCTTTTGGAGCCTGTGCTGGAACTAGCTCTTATAGACCAGACTGGCCTCAAACTCACAGAGATCCGCCTGCCTCTGAGTGCTGGGATTAAAGGCGTGCACCACCACTGCCCGGCTAAATTCACCAATCTCATATAGCATCTCAAACTTTTTGTCTTCTTTTTTACTATGTAGGCCAAGCTAACGTCAAACCAAGCCTGGCTCAGGATCTAGGACTCTTGTCGTTGGTATGGTGGTGGGGATATGTGCACTTCAGTGGAGCCCAAAGACTGCTGCACTGTTTCATGCCTGCACCCACTGGGCCATCCTTCCAAGCCACCAATGCAAACGTTTTAAGTCGTTGTACAAGTCTTTGACTCCATGACACACCAGCTCAAGCATAAAGGCTGATGCTAATCATGTTTTACCGTTTTCCTATTTTCTAGTCTTAGGACACCTTCACATTTTTAAAAAATTATTGCAGCAGAAAACAAAAAGAAAAACAACCTACAACCCTTTCATTTATTTAAGGCAGCAAACAGGAGTGGTGGCAAAAGCCTCCTACCCTAGCTCCCTAGGGGCAGCCAAGAAGAGTCTGAAGCTAGCTTGAGTTCCCAGGGACGTTGTCTCAAACGAAACAGAACAAGCTACTAGTATTTAAAGCTAATAACTAAATAATTAATAACAATAAATTAATTACTAATAATTAAAGCTGAGGGGCTGGAGAGATGGTTTTAATAGTTAAAAGCACTGGCTGCTCTTGCAGAGGGGGACCAATTCCCAGCACCCACACAGTGGTTTACAACCATCCATAACTCTAGTTCTTGGTGATCCAAAACCCTTTTCTGACTTCTGGGGGCACCAGGCACCCCCATGGCACACAGATATACATGCAAGAAAACACTAAAAATAAACTTAAAATAAAATAACAAAGCTGAGCTAGGTGTGGTAGGGTACCTTTCTTTTTCCTGTTTTTTTTTTTTTTTTTTTTTTTTTTTTTTTT
>NW_026068112.1:1355505-1438402 GCF_014885135.2 Alexandromys fortis
GTTTTTCAAGACAGGGTTTCTCTGTGGTTTTGGAGCCTGTCCTGGAACTAGCTCTGTAGACCAGGCTGGTCTCGAACTCACAGAGATCCGCCTGCCTCTGCCTCCTGAGTGCTGGGATTAAAGGCGTGCGCCACCACCACCCGGCTGAGCTACAACTTTCAAATCACCAGTTCCCTTGGTCTTGCTATGTATGGCCCTGGCCTGGAACTTTGAGCCAGCTGTCAGGCTGTGTCACCAAGCCTGGCTTTCAGGCATCCTTTCTTCTTCCTTCCAGACAGGGTTTCTCAGGGTAGCTTGGCTGTCCCAAAACTCACTCTATAGACCAAGCTAGACTCAAACCCACAGAGATATGCCTGCCTCTGCCTCCCGAGTGCTGGGATTAAAGGTGTGCGCCACCATGCCTGGCAGCTTCCAGATAGCTGTTAAACTTCCATGTAATTGAGACTAGGCCAGAATTTAGAGACGGAAGGTTGAAAGGAAACTATTTCTGCTCCTAAAGAGTTTGTGCACTGCTGGAAGTCAAAGACATAAACATCTGGGTCAGACAGACCTGTAGAAGGGGACACAGAGGGCAAGGTTTCTAAATCTTCAAGGCCCATAGTGAGGAAAACCTACCACAGCGTCCATCGCTCACACCCATCTCAGCCCTCACGACACAGGAGCACTGTGAGTTCCAGGCCAGCTTAGGCTACACAGTGACATACCGACTAGAAAATCCACCCTCCCTGCCAAACAAAATTCCACATCAACTGATATCCACTCCCACTTCCAAATAGTTCCTGGTTTCCCACTCCTTGTGACTATTCCTTACATAACCATTGCTTCTCCATTTCTCACAGATTTAAACATGAACACATCAGTATACATGTATGTTTGATCTCCAGGAAGGGTTACTCTAATGCTTTAAGTACAGCAGGCATGGGAATTTGTCTAGATTCAACATCTGTTTGTTGTTACCAGTAAAACAGGACACAGAGGGGACGGCTACAGCTTTAACTTTTACGCCCATCAAACTCCTCCTAGGTGTGACCAGAAATACTCAATGTATGTAGAGGGTACTTGTTTTGTGCCTCATTGGAAAGGAAGCACAGCCCTGGCGCGGAAAGAACTAGAGCAGGCACTTTGGGAATTCTACTAACTCTTCCTGACTTGCTGTAAAGGTTTAGCCACTCCCAGTGTTTCTGCGTGACTAATGGTAGTGACTTAAACCAGACACTGAAACCTCCCTCTGACACTCAAGGTATCCGACCTTCATCAAACTGGTTACCAGGGCTGCAGAGACGGCTCAGTGGTTGAGAGCGCTAGCTGCTCTTCCAAGGACCCGGCTTCAATTCCCAGAACCCACATGACAGCTCACAGCCGTCTAACTCCGGTTCCAGGGGACCTGAAACCCTCATACAACAGACATACCTGCAGGCTAACTGGTTATCAGTCTTAAGTCTCAGGTTGATAGGTCCACCCCCAACCCCACCACCCCCGCGGCCATCCCAATCCACAGGAGCTGCTCCTCCCACTGGGAGAGTGGGGCGGATGTGTCCCAACTAGATAGTACTGCACTGAGATGTGAAAACAAGTAAGAAGGGCAAAGCAGACACAATATAATTAATATAACGTCAGGGAAGCCTGCTTAGCGGGCCACAACTCTCTCCTAAATGAGCATCACATCCCCAATCCTTGGAAGACTCACCGTCACCCCATATTTGAGAGCTAGTCCAGCCAGGGTATCTCCAGGCTTCAGCTGATGCTCCAGGCGTCTTTCCCTCACTGGGGAGCAGGACGATTGTACCAGGCTTCCATAAGAACGAGCACGGCTCCCTTGCAGCAGCCCTGACCCCCCGAGTGGGGGCTGTCTAGAGGGAGAAGCCATCTCCTCGAGATGCCAAGACCTACGGTCACAACTGAGGAAAGCTTGGCTCCGTGGCCAACAGTGAGAGCCTAACGCAAGGAATAGAGATTCAGGGAATTCCTTTTCCGTTCTCTCGTTTCTCTTCAGTCTCCTCGCTCTCGAGAGACTACATCGGTCTTCCTCCTCTTTCTGCTGCTTACCGAGCGAGCACGGGGTCACAGCCCGTACCCGAAGAAGGTTGCCAGACCGGTTACATCTCTCCTTCCTCAAGCCCCTTACTCATAAATATCTTGCCTGAGTTGTCAGTCGCTGCCCCCCTCGACTTTCGACGCCCCCCTCCAACTCCTCGCAAGCCTGATCTCTGACCTCTGAACCCTAGACTCCCTCACCAACACGCTTCCCTCAGTGTGCCCCCACCTCCCGCAGCCAGGCCGCCGGGAGCGCCCCCATCCTCTCGGCTCCAAATCAGGCCCACCCAGGTGGGTTGTGGCTGCGGGCGCTGAGCCTGAGGATTGCGAGAGTTCGCAGTACACAGTCCACTGAGACTCCCGAAGCCTCACTCCACATCGGGGTGTCCCACCCCGAAACGCCGGCTCCGCATTCAGGCTCCTGGTCTCCAAATACCTGGATCCTTCGAGATGCGCGGGCCTGTATTCAGGTGAACGGTAAGCTCTTCGAAAAATAGGAAAAAATAATAACTAAAAGACTTCATTTCCCAAGAGGCAAAGCGTCCTCAGGGCGTCAGAGGAAATGCAGGCCCCCTCAGGGCGCTGGAGGCGGGTCTTCCGGCTCGCGCGTTGCGTGCGTGGAAATGCATCCTCGGAAGTACAGGCTCAACTTGAAAAAGACAGGAAGCAGAGAAAGCGATAACCTGCTCTTCCTACGGTGGCCTGAAGGAGAAGCGAAGTAGGAGAATTTATTATTTCTGGGACTCACAGTTGCGATGTCTTTCAAGAGGGAAGGGGACGACTGGAGTCAGCTCAATGTGCTAAAAGTAAGAAGCCCTAGTGTGATTCAGACCACGGTCAAATGGTGGCTCACGCCTTTAATCCCAGCACTTGGGAGGCAAAAGCAGAGTTTGAGGTTCGAGGCCAGCCTGGTCTACACAACTAGTTCTACGACAGCCAAGAAGGCTATACAGAGAAACCCTGTCGCGAAAAACCAAAGAGAGAGGGAGGGGGAGAGAGAGAGAGACTGAGAGACTGCTCAGATTCAGCTGCACTGTTAGGGGACCAGAACTGAGTGATGCCTCCTTCTTACCCTATGGTCTGCATGGCCCCGTTCCATTTGACTCCTTATCCCTTTCATCCATCCCACTTACTCATTTCTCCTGTCCTGCTCTCTGCAGAAACGACGGGTTGGAGACTTGCTGGCCAGCTACATCCCAGAGGATGAGGCGCTGATGCTGCGGGATGGACGGTGAGCGTGAAGGGTGGATCAAGCCTGGGGATTGCGATCAGAGGCTCAACAGACTTTTGTTACTGAGTAGTTCAGGAGTATGGTAGGATTTTTTGGTAGGAAGTGGCGATTGGAAGAGGCGGAGAGCGGGAGACCTGGGCGTTAGTGGAGTGCTTTGACAGACGGAGCCCCTGCTCCAGCAGGAACAGCCCCACCCGAGCTCTGGAACTCGCACGGGTTTATCATTCACTTCACTTCTCCTTTCCGTAGCTTTGCGTGTGCCATCTGCCCCCATCGCCCAGTACTGGATACCCTGGCCATGCTGACTGCCCACCGTGCAGGCAAGAAGCATCTGTCCAGTAAGTATAGGGGAAGGAGGGGAGGGAAGAATGATGGAGAATAAACTCGGGACGTTTCGTTTAGCAAACCCCCTGCTGTTGTGCTTTGCATCCCCTTTGCTTTTCAGGTCTGAAGCTCTTCTATGGCAAAAAGCAGGCAGGCAAGGAAACAGAGCAAAATCCAAGGCAGCAGAAAGACCTGAAGACAGAAACCAAAGCTGAGGTGCGAGAGTGGGTCAGGTGTTCCGGCTGTATTGCGTGCTCCAAACCTGAAGGGACCTTTGCTCTCGCAGCTCTGATCTGTCTCTTTCTGCCCTAAACAGGCGCCTTTGCTAACCCAGACCCGATTGATCACGCAGAGTGCTCTGCACAGAGCTCCCCACTATAACAGCTGCTGCCGGAGGAAACACAGGTCTGTGGACTTGGACACCCGAGTGGGAAAGGGTAGAAGGAAGTAGATGCCTCTAAAGTTATTACTCTCCAAAGTGTATTCTGAGCAATAGTAATATTTACTGTATTGTGGAGATGTTTAAAGAACAATGAGGGAGCTAGAGAGATGGCTCAGAGGTTAAGAGCATTGCCTGCTCTTCCAAAGGTCCTGAGTTCAATTCCCAGCAACCACATGGTGGCTCACAACCATCTGTAAAGAGGTCTGGTGCCCTCTTCTGGTGTGCAGACATACACTCTGACAGAATATTGTCTATATAATAAGTAAATATTTAAAAAAGAAAGACAGACAAATGATAGTTTATGACTTTTAAGATGAATTTTAGAAAGTGGAGACTAGTGACTTTGAACTGGGCGGCGGTGGCGCACGCCTTTAATCCCAGCAGGCAGGTCTCTGTGAGTTCAAGGCCATTCTGGTCTACAGAGTGAGTTCCTCGTCAGCCGGCAGCCCTGGGTGCATAGTAAGACTCTGTTCCCTGTCTCAGTTCAGGAGCTCAGCTCAGGAAGCACTGCTCTGAGGGCTTGGGAGGCACGGCAACTGCTGCTTTCCTTCCAATGCATTGCAAGACTTGGGTTCTTCTCTACACAGACCGGAAGCCCCTGCTCCCTCTGTCTCCAGTTCTCCTTTGCCAGCCCCAGAGGTTGGACTCCAGAGTGCAAAGACCAATAGGGAACCCGAACCTAATGCAGGATCGCATGCCAAAGAGTCATCTGCTCCCATGAGCCCCACAAAACGACGAATTCTGAACCATTACCTTACCCTTCGAAGGTTAGTCCGCCAATCACATTCTTTGGGTTGCCTTCAATTTTCCCTGACCCACCCTTTTCAAACCAATCCAGCTGCTTTTTTTAAAATCACCAGTAACTTTTTATTTAAATTACATTTATTTATTTATGTTGGGGTACACTTGTGTAAGTCAGAAGGCGACCTATGGGGGTTGGGTCCTTTCTTTCTACCCTGTGGGTTCCAGGGTTGGGACTCAGCACCATGAACCTTATTCATAAAATTCTTCTCTGCTGGGCAGTGGTGACACACACCTTTAATCCCAGCACTTGGGAGGCAGAGAATGATGTAGGATTCTCCTCTGTATGCTGTGAATATGTTTTATTACCTAAGTGGTTAATGAATAAAGCTGTTTCCGTCAGTGGCTTAGCAGAGCAAAGCCAGGCTGGAAATTCAAAGAGAGAAGCCGGGCGATGGTGGCACACGCCTTTAATCCCAGCACTCAGGAGGCAGAGGCAGGTGGATCTCTGTGAGTTCGAGACCAGCCTGGTCTACAGAGCTAGTTCCAGGACAGGCTCTAAAGCCACAGAGAAACCCTGTCTCGAAAAACCAAAAAAAAAAAAAAAAAATTCAAAGAGAAAGAGAGAGAGTGTAGGCGGAGTCAGGGAGACACCGTGTAACTGCTGAAGGAGAAAGTGCCTATTGCCTACCAGTGGGCCACAGCTGTGTGATACACAGCTTGATAGAAATGGGTTAATTTAAGATGTAAGAGCTAGCTAGAAATACACCTGAGACATTGGCTAAACGGTGCTGTAATTAATATAGTTTCTTTGTGATTATTCGGATCTGGGTGGGAGGCGAATCTCTGAGTTTGAGGCCAGCCTGGTCTACAGAAGCGAGTGAGTGCCAGGACAGACTCCAGAGCTACACTGAGAAACCCTGTCTCGATAAACAAACAAACTAAAAGACCTCTCTCCTGACCTATTGTCTTTTCTCTGATGTTTCCAGCTCGGGATGGGTCCCAGATGGACAAGGCCGATGGATAAAAGATGAGAATGTTGAATTTGACTCGGATGAGGACGAGCCCCCTGATCTCCCCGTGGACTAACAACCCCTCTACCCATTTCTTCCACAGATAAACTGTAGTTGTTCTGGGAGCCTAATGGTCCTTGTTCGACCTTAGGATTTCAAATCTGTTCATCTCAGCCTGGCCACTCCTTTCCTGCAGTGTCCATGGCTCACCACACTCTGACCCCTCCCCCACTCTCTACCAAAGCCTTGCCAAGCGTCAGCTGCATTCAGCCCGGTGCCCTATTAATAAGTCTGTCAGGAGGAGGTCCCTGCCCTTGGTGTAGTCTGACTCCCTCCCCACCTCCACCCTCAGTCCCTTTCCTTCAACTCACATGTGGATGGCACAGAAGCTCTGGCCACCTCTGTCTGCAGAGAGCACTGCGGCCAAGTGCCCTGGGAAGAGACTGAAGCCTTTGGCAGATTTATGGGGAACACAAGGAACAGAACTCCCCCTCCTCCTAGTAACCTGAACCTCCCTGCCTGTTGATCCCCAGAGTATAAATAATCCCTTGATGAACTGGCAGTAACCCTTGAGGGGTAGCGCCAAGATTCCCACCCCAACCCAAGGAAGGAGACAGGCGGCGTGAACAAAAGGGATTTTATTTACAGGAAAGGGAAGAGAGATGAGGACTTATGTGTCCAGGGCTCTCATCTCTTGTTAGCAGAAGGAAGGGTGACGCTATCTCTTCTTTTGCTGGCGACCTATCAGGGGAGAACGGTGACACAGCTTCATCTCTGGTTTTGGCAAGGGCGTGTTTCTCTTCCCCTTTCCTTAGACTATAAACTGCTGCCCCATGCCACCTGAGGGGCCTGTCCCATGTTAACAACAAATCAAGAACACACTGGGAAATAAGAGGATGTGTTTCTGGGCGGTACTGTCATGCCGAGCTCCCACCCACTTCTCTACAGATGTGTGCTGGGGGAAGATGGACTTTGTATCTGTTTCTCGCTCATTCCTCTCCGCGTGTGTGTGCCAGCTACCCAAGCCTCCGTCACTAAGTCTGTTTTCAGTGCCCATCTCGTCTCTACACGGGCTCCACAGCTACTTACGCAGCTCGTTGTTCCGGGTCATGGCCTGGGCCGCCCGAGCTCGTGGTCCCTGTTGTGTAAAGTGGTACCCGAAGCGCACAATAGAGGGGCACTGCTCCAACACAGTGGCCATTTCCATCTCCACTGCATCACCAGGCCATTGGCGCTGAGGAGAGAGGCAGAAGCTGTCAGAAACCTATGGTTGTTGAGCCCAGCCACGGGCCTCAGGGAAGTTATGAGGCTTGTTTCTCTAGAGTAGGTGAAGGCAGTGCTGGTCCCCTTGCTGCCCAATAAGCTGCCCAGGGAGGAACTCAGTGGGTGTTAGCTGGATGAGTGACCCTGGGGAAGGAATGCTGACCTGGTTGTCTACACGGAGCTCGGTAAGAGTGGCGTTCTCCCGAACTGCCTTCAGCACAGCCATGAGCCCTGTGCTGCTGATGAAGTTGGATTCAATGTTCAGGCTCTGGAGACTACGGTTCTCACGCAACATGTCAGCTACCGCCTGGGTGGTAGGGGCTTGTGTTAGTTAGGGTTGGGGACAGGTTCGTAGGTGACTGAGGAGAGGCAGAAGGGGAGCAGGAGGGACACAGCCCTTTGCAGTTCCCTGAGGAGCCAGGGTTGGGGAGTTGGTGAAAGCGTGAAGGTTAAGATCACTGGCGGGACCGAAGCTACTAGAGAAGGTTGTTTTGGGGGAAATGCCTTGGAACTTCAGAGTTGTGAGCCAGAGAGGTAAGGGTAGGGGCTCTCTGAGGGCTGCCATATAACTCATGATGGGAACAGCACCCCCTAGTGTGACCAGAAAGACAGCCCTTGCCAGGAGTGCATGACAGGGTATGGGAAGAGGACTGGGGACAGCAGCCAGCCTTACATTGGCGATGGGGTCACCACTCTTTGTGGCCACCAGACTGAAGCTCCGGACATAGGTGTTAGTCTTCATTGCTTCACATAACTCACTGAGCACGGGTATCGGGATGTCCTAAGGGACACAGGATGGGGACTAAAGACCCTCATGCCTCCACAGCTATCCCTGCTACAATTTGGGGGTGGGGGTCAGATACCTGTATGTTATTGAGGTTCACTTCCTCCAGCTCTTTGTCATTACTCCGCACTCTCTTTAGCATTTCCTCGATGTTTGTGGGATTTGGGGGTTCATCTGGTACTGGCTTATACTTGTCAGGCTGTACCACACCTGGTGGGGATAAGAGCCGAGAGGGAACCCCAACATATCCCTCACTCCATCTCCCCACTGGCCCTCTAAACCTTCATGCAGCATGTCTCACACTGGAGCCTCCTCAGCCCCCGGAGCTCAAGGGGTCGGGGTGGCATGCTCCCCCAGCACACTCACTGCTAATGCCTTCGGTGTTACAGATCTCCCCGCTGCAGATGGCATCGTAGTATTGCTTGTTGCTCATCAGTGTGTACATGCCCAGGATGGCTGGTGATGGTAAGCAGAGGGATGTGGCAGTTAAGGCACCTGCCACAGGCCTGCCTCCTGCCTCTCTCCTGAAGCAGTTCTACAGCCTGACCGTCCACTCTTGCGGAGTTTCTCACCCTCCCTCAGCTCCAGGAATCTCTTCCATGCACCTGCCTTGGAGTGATTTCTAGAACCTGAGAGGGCTCAGGGAGCTCCTTGAGCCGCTAGAGGGTGAGGCCTGTCTGCAGACAAGATCCTCTGCTGCTTTCAGCCAGAGTTCCACCCTCATCTGCCTTCACAATCCCTGGAAGGTTACTCCTGGGATGTTAACTTATTAAATTAAAAAAAAAAAAAAAGAATGAACCAGTGTACAAGCAAACAAATAAAAGTTAAAAATCACTGCCTTAGGCTTTCTCAGATGTCCATGTTCTGGCTTGGACTTTTCCCTTTAGTTCTGTATCAAGGTAAAGATGGCACAAGCCCCATCCTCCCACCTTCCTTGACTTCCCGGCTGCTCACCTGCAATGTCACACATCTCAGCATCTGTAGCATGGGACAGTGCCTCCTCCAGCTCGGGCTCTAGCGTAATCTGCTCCTCTGCTGGGATTTCCCTCTTGGGCTGAATATAGGGTTTCCCTGATAGAGAGATGAAGGACAGTTCAGGAAGAGCATCCACCTTCCTTTCTTTCTCCATGTGGGGTCAGACTGAAGCCTGAATTCTCCACAAGCACAGGACCCTTGAGTCCTGTCCTCTCCACTCTCGGAAAAACTGAAGAGTACATACATGCTGGTGAGGCAGTGTGTGTCTGCAATCCCAGCATTTGGTAAGCTGAGCTAGCCAACCTGGGCTACACAGTGAGATCCTACCTCAAAAAAAAAAAAAATTTGAAAACAAAAATCGAAGAGAACAAACTAGCATGCAGGTGTCCAGCACTGGAGTTCCTGACAGATGGCTGCTGGAAAGGGGAGGGGAGCTAACGGAAAGGTGCCAGGGACAGCCATTTGCTTCCTGTAGGGCATAGATGTTAGGGTGCCCATACCTTTCTTCTCGCCAGTGAAGGGCACCAAGTCATCACGCTCCTTGACTTCTAGTGCCTGTTGCTCCAGGTACTGCAACAGGGCATCTCGGTCTAGTGGCCCTGTTGGACTCTTCTTTGTCTGGTCACGTTGTCTCAGTCCAGCTGGCAGGAGCATATTCTTAGGAATGAGTTTTGGGGAACAAATCAGGCACTCTCCAGACATCTTTTCCCTGGCCCTTCTAGGATTCCAGGTCCTATTGGTAGCCCCGGTCACAGCCACCCAGCATCCACTCCTTCCCGCATGTGTAGGGATGCTCCGGTCCCTGTGCTGGTGCCCCTACCTCAGGGTCCATTTCTTGTAGCTCACAGTCCAGCTGTTCCAGCTCCTCGGGGCTCAAGGTCCTTAGGATCTCATCTTCATCTATGTCTCTGTATTTCTCCAGTTCCTTCTGATATGATGACATGGTGGCCCCTACCCCTTCCCCACCGTGCGCCACTCAGCCTGGAGGGATATGGGAAAAGGTGTTGAACATGGACACTGAGGACACAGAAGTCCAGCCATGGTTAGAACACTGAGCTAGACACCTTGGAGACCAGGGTCTACTGTGGATGGAAAGATTAGACCGTTCATTGTTACAGTTTCCTTCCTGGTTCCTGCACTTTGCAGCCATTCTGGCTGGGGAGTCTAAGCTCCAGGCTGGGTCTGTGCACCCACTGTGATGGAGAAAAGCTGGCAGGGTCCTCCCCTACTTTACCCGACAGTGTCTCTTGCCCTGACACAGCTGCTGGAGGCCCTGCCAGCACAGCTGGCTGCATGCCCAGTTCCCACTGAAAGGTGGGAGGGGGTGACAGAGAGCTCCAGGGAAATTCCTCCTCTCTTCCCCAACACCCAGGCCTCTTCCAAAACTGGTAAGTGAGGAGAATGGCTGGGTTGGATTGGCGGCCTCCTATGCCATTTCTCATTTCCTCCTTTATTGTAAAGGACCAAGATCTTACTTTTTGTCTTTGCTAAAATTCTAAACTGTGAGGGGAAAGTAAGGCTTAGAAGCTGGGGCACTTCCAGATTGGGAGAAGGGCAATATGGCCTCAGAAGGCATTCGGTTCCCATAATCTGTCACCAGAAAGGTGACACCAGAGCTCTGGACAAAAACAACAAAGCCTTCTAAATGGGGTAGTGGGACGAGTAAGCTTGCAGCCTTTTACTGTGTGGAAAACGCTCCCAACCTCTACATACACATCATGCTTAACATGGAAGATGATCCTGAAAGGGAGACATTAGCAACATAAGCCGCAGAGAGTCAGGACAGGGACGTCGCAGAAACATACAGAGTGACAGAGGCAAGGACACACCAGCTCACTTCCCCTGGGGCCACTCTTCCTTCCTATCACCCACCAGGCCCTCACCCAGAAGACCCCTCTTTTCCCACCCACCAGTCCTAGCTGCCACCTCTCACCTCCCCTTGTCAGTTGGTCCGTCTGTTCTACTAGGGCACCGTCCGGTCAGCAGGAGGAGTCTGGTGCCGGGGGAGAGAGTGGGGGAACAGTGAGCTCAGCATTTTATTATTTTAGCTCTGGCCAGGTGGGGAGTGGTGGGAGATCACATATACACAGACCCCATACCTTGCCCAGCCCTGAGAGCCTCTAGTGGCCAGTACCAGCCATGACACCTTCTCTTTCCCTATGAGCAGAGTCCTCCAGGGGAGAATCAGATGACTCCCACTGTGCGGTGCCTGCTCCTGCTCCGTTCAAAGCACCAAACATGGGGTGGTATGTCAGTGCAGACAGACAGTGCCTCACACCCGTATTCCCGCCACAGGGGAGGCTGGGGCAGGGCTGCTACAACATGGAGAACGATAGCAAAACCTTTTGTTTTGTTTTCGTTTTTTTTTTTTTTTTTTTTTGAGACAGGTTTCTCTGTGTCGCCCTGGCTGTCCTGGAACTCGTTCTGTAGACCAGGCTGGCCTCGAACTCACAGAGAGTTACTTGCCACTGCCTTTCAATTGCTGGAATTAAAGGCATTTGCTACTACTTCCTGGCTACAAAACATTTTTTTAAAGGGGTGTGGGAGCTAGAGATGGCTCAAGTGGTTCTTCGCTGTACAATTGTGAGGACTGGAGTTGCCATTCCTGCACCCATGTAACAAGCTGGTCATTTCACACATGTTGTACCCCAGCTTCTGTGGGTGGCAGAGACAGAGGATCACTGGAGGCTGCTGGCTTCTGATAGCCTAGAAAGCATGGCCCCAGACTCAGGAGGAGAGGGAATTACAGAAGACACTGGTGGCATCTGCGCACCACCCACAAACACACGCTCTCTCAAGTAAGGATTTTGATTTGGTATCTAACTTTAGTTGAAAGAACAAATACTTTAGAATTAAATATGGACAACCCATGTAATGACATGCAGTGCGAGATGGGACCATGGATCATATGGCAGGAGACAAACACGCCATCAGAGCTTAAATGAGAGGGAAGTTTACTGGGAAGGGGGGGGGAGAGAGAGAGAGAGAGAGAGAGAGAGAGGAAGAGAGAGAGGAAAAGACATAGCAGAAAGAGAGCGGGAGCGGGTGGAGCCTGTCTCTTAAAGGAACCTTTACACCTAAGTAGAGTCAGTACGGAGCCTCTGTCAGGTTCCCCCAAGGGACAGGATCAAGTTTACATTTGCCTGGATAACAATAAAAATATTTGACAGGATCAAACAAAAGCATCTTTATGAAGCCAATTACTTTGTATAATACATATGTACTAATAAAAGACAGAGCAGGGACTGCGATTTTGCCTCTAGGCCTAGAACTTGGAAGGTTGAGGCTGAAGGACTGCCTGAGCCCAGGAGTCTGAAACTAGCCAGGACAATTTAGTAAGAACTTCTGTTCTAAAAATAAAGAAACAAGGCTGGGCGGTGGTGGCACAGACCTTTAATCCCAACACTCAGGAGGCAGAGGCAGGTGGATCTCTGTGAGTTCAAGACCAGCCTGGTCTACAGAGCGAATTCCAGGACAGCCAGGGCTACACAGAGAAGCCCCGTGTGGAGATTTGAAAAAAAATAACAAGGTGGTTTGAAAGTTCATAAAAAGTGCTATAAAACAATAAAAAAGGTGTGACAGCCAAGACAAAGTCTAGCACTTGGGAGGCAAAGGCAGGGAGATCCTGAGGCCAGCCTAGGCTAGAGACCCCTGTCTTAAAAAAGAGAGGAAAAAGAAGAGGAAGGGAAAGAGGGAGAAAACATACAAGGCTGAGGGGGTATCTCAGTGGCGGACCATTTGTCCAGCATGAACAAGGCCACATGTTCAATGCTATCACAAACAAAACTAAACAACTCAAATATACCTATACTCTAACACATTCATATCTTGCCTCCAACCCTACACACCACACAAAAGGGATTTTACCATTTTATTAGAATTGAAAAAACAACAAAACAAAACCAGAATGAACTAGGGAAGGAAATGATTTAAAACAAAACCCAGAGCAAAGATGAGGGAGGACAAAGGGAACGGCGGACCTGTGAGCCCAAGTCGGCAGAAGAAAGATGTTTCTAAGGAGCAAGCGTCTACTTGATGACAATTTTCTGCCGCAAGGTCCGGGGCCCAGAGCCAGGGAGTGGCTCAGGGGCCGGGGGACCGGGGCCGAGGGCCGAGGCAGTGGGTGGCAGTCCATGGGCAGTGATGTACTTCTTGTAGGCCTCACGAATGATCTTGAAGGCTCGAGCAGTGGCATAGGGTATGTCTGTTACAGGGTCGCGGTACAAAGCTGGACGGTGGGTCACTGGGCAGACCTCCCGCACAGGGACCTTCGGGGGGCGCCCTTGGGGGAACCACTCTTCAAATGTTGCATCATCACTAAATGTGATGAAGGTGCGTGAGCAGTGAGCAGGAGCGCCAGCGGCTCCAGTCCCAGTGTGTGGGGTCAATGCAGAAGCTGCAGGAGCAGGATCAAGTCTGAGGGCAAAAGACAGAAAATACAAAATGCTGAGGAGAAGATAAGAGGCAGCGAGAGGAAGAAGCCAGGCTGGGTGTGGTAGTTCATGCCTGTAACATCAGTTCAAGAGGTGGAGAGAAAATGATTCCCTGAGTTTTAAGCCACTGCAGAGACAACAAACAAAAACAACAACAAAAAGCTGGACATGGGGGCTGGAGAGATGGCTCAGAGGTTAAGAGCACTGGCTGCTCTTCCAGAGGTCCTGAGTTCAATTCCCAGCAACCATGTGGTGGCTCACAACCATCTGTACTGAAGTCTGGCGCCCTTCTCTGGCGTGCGGGCATACATCAAGGCATATGTTGTATACATAATAAATAAATAAATCTAAAAATAAAAATTAAAAAAAAATAAAATAAATAAAATTGGGTGCAGGATGAGTTATTAAAAAAAAAAAAAAAGCTGGACATGGGGCTGGAAAGATGATTCAGTAATTAAGAGCACTGGCTACTGGGCTGGAGAGATGGCCAGAGGTTAAGAGCACTGACTGCTCTTCAAGAGGTCCTGAGTTCAATTCCCAGCAACCACATCTGATGCCCTCTTCTGGCCTGCAGGCAGAACACTGTATACATAATAACTATTTTTTTTTTTTTTTTAAAAAGAACACTGGCTACTCTCCCAAAGATATGGGAGCCCAAAGTGTGACTCACACCATTTTCTACTCCAGTTACAAGGTATCTGTCCCCTTCTTCATACTCGCAAGCAAAACACTGATACACATTTAACATAAAATAAATAAAATAAAAATGCTAGTCGGGGAGCATGCCTTTAACTCCACAGGCAGATCTCTGTTTGAGGCCAGCTCTGGTCTACAGAGCGAGTTCAAGGATAGCCAGGACTGCACACAGAAACCCTGTTTCAGGAAACAAGCAAATAAAAACTAGGCATGATGATTCACATTTGTGATCCCAGTACTAAGTACTAAAGAGAAAGACACAGGTAGATCATGAGTTTGGGACTAGCCTGGGCTACATAGTGAGTTCAGGCCAGCCAGAGCTACAGGAAGGGATGAGATCTGAGATGTGCGGTGAGGAGTGTGATGGGGAGAAGCCAGGGGCACGGGAGTCACTCACCCTTCTACATCCACATTCTCCTCCTTGGGACCGGGCTCCCCGACGAGTGGCACTGTCATTGAATGGTAGGTGATGATCGGCCCAGGGCACTTCCGCTTCTTGTGAACCTGCTTCTTTTTGTCAGCCTCAAGCCTTTCATAGGTCTCTTCAGGAGCAAAGGAGAAATGAGGAAATAATCAGTTTTCCTTTTCCCACACTCTAGCTCTGGCTCATGGTCTATTTAAGTTACATTTATTTATTTACGAGTGTTTATGTATGTGTGTGTGCACACATGCAGAGGTCAGAGGGAACTTTATGGAGTCAGTTCCCTGCGTATATCACGTGGATTCCAAGGATCAAACTCGGGTCAACGGGGATGTTGGCAAGTGCCTTTACGACTGAGCCATCACAGATCTCATGGCCCTGTCCTATGATCTTACTTGTCAATCTAATCACTCCCACTCTGGCACAAGTCCTTCCTTTCTCAGATACACAGGCTCCTTACTCACTCAGTACGGGAAGAATCTCAGGTAGGCAGAGGCCTTGTGATAGGAACCCATCAGTTCTCAGCATATTCCTCCCAACCCCACAGCCCGGCAACCTGCTCTTCACCCCAACATGACGACCAGACAGAGTGTGTCCAGTTCTCAGCTAAGATACAATTCCTGAGGACAGTTCCCCTTGTTTGTCTGTGAGGGAGACATGCTCTCCTCAAGTGGCTCTTGCTGGCCTTGAACTCAAAGAGATTGCCTGTCTTTGCTTCCCAAGTGCACCTTTAATAGTTGGGACTATTAAATGTGAACCTTCTAATTATTCTGCCTCAAATCTCCATTCCTCTGGTCCTGCAGGGTCAGCTTTTCTCCTGCGGCCTCAGTGTCTCCACCTCCTTTCCTCCAACCACAACTGACCTAGTGATCGTAAGTTCAGCTCCTCTGTGATCTTGGCCTCCCTGAGCAGCTCTTCCTGGGTGAGTGGTCGATCACAGTGGGGACCCTTCCGCCTCCGCGACTGTCCCTGCCTCTCTTGAACCCGAAGGAAAGTCTGCCGCGTGTGCTCGGCTGTAGACTGACGCATAGACTTCCGACCTGCAAGAAGTAAGATGGGAAGAAATCTTTCAATTCATTTCTGTAGTCTCTCTCTCTTTTTCTTTTTCCTTCCTTCCTTCCTTCCTTCCTTCCTTCCTTCCTTCCTTCCTTCCTTCCTTCCTTCCTTTATTTTTTTTCTCGTTAGACAGGCTTCCAACAATGTAGCCCTGACTGTCCTGGAACTATGTAGGCCAGTCTGACCTTGAATTCAGAGATGTCCTGCCTCTGCATCTGGAGCAACGGGATTAAAGACACGTGCCATCATGCCCAGCTAAAAATTAAACAAAACAAACAAAACCAAAAAACAAACAAACTCAACAATTTAAGCTTACAAAAAATATGTAGGTAAAAATTTAAAAAAATAAAAAAACAATTTAAGCTTATAAAAATGTTAGTAAGCGTAATAAAATAATGTCTGCAGCCTTTAGTCACATCATCTATTGGAAACATCACACCCTGTTTCCTTCTGTAGATTACTTTTTTTTTTTTTTTTTTTTTTTTTTCAAGACAGGGTTTCTCTGTGGCTTTGGAGCCTGTCCTGGCACTAGCTCTGTAGACCAGGCTGGTCTCGAACTCACAGAGATCCGCCTGCCTCTGCCTCCCTATTTTTTAATGACTTAAGAATTAAGTTGTATACAGATTTTCTTAAATATTTTAGTCTTTTTATTTTTTGTGGTATTGGGAAGTAAGTATGTTATCACTGGTTAAATCTCCACACCTTTTCATAGTTATATTTTATTAGTACCTTAACCTTTTTTTATTACATTTATCTATGGGGGGACAGCACATGTGGAAATCAGAGAATTTTTAGGGCTTGGTTCTCTTTCCACCATGTGGTCCTAGGGACAGAACTCAGGTCATTAGGCTTTGCAGCGAACACCTTTACCTATCAAGACATCTTCACAGCGAACACCTTTACCTATGAAGACATCTTCTCAGCGAACACCTTTACCTATCGAGACATCTTCTCAGCCCTCATATTTTTTATTTTGAGACATTCTCACTCAACTGTTGGATGGCCTTGAACTTGCGATTCTCTGCAGGAAGAGCTCTGATTACAGGCCTGCACCATCAGGCCTAGGTCTATTTCTAAGAATAAGAATTTCCTGAGCTGAACAGCCGGCTAGGTCGCTCAAGTGCTTGCTGAGCAATCATGCCACTGCAGCTCAGACACTGGCACACACGTAACAACCCTCCCCCAGAGAATGGTACCTCTAGCTCTTCTGCTTTTGCATGCATCTGTGCACACAAGTGCACATACGCTCAAGTAGGCACACGTATACACATCGACAGGATCCTCCTTACACATAGTAGTTATCACCTTGGTAAACGTAACGCAGAACATTTTAACTCACTGTCAGAGCCGTCTTCCTGTAGCTCCAGGGGCAGCAGTGCCTTCTCCTCTCTGGCCTTCTGAGAGCTACTTGCTGGGGTGCTGACCTTTCGAGGCCTCAAGCTTTTTAGAGGCTCCTGGGGACAAATTAGAACCACACACAAGAAAACATAAGAGATAAGGGTAAAGGTGAGGACTTTATCAGAGAAAACTAGCACCCAGTAAGAGAATACAATTAAGGTAGTCCAAAGAGTACGACTTTAATCCCAGCACATGGAGGCAGAGGCAGGCAAACATCCTTGAGTCTGAAGCCAGACAGGGTTGCACAGCAAAAAAACAAAAAACAAAACAACCCGCCCCAATCCCACACCGCTCCCCCCTCCCCACACACACAAAGGTTTCCTTGGTGTCCAAGGAAACCAAAGGTTCCTTTGTACCTTATAGGCTTTGGTGACAACCCTGCGCTTCCTTCTGGGCTCTTCTGCGTCTCCGTCACTGGATGGTTCATCTCCTTCATCAATGTCAAAGTCGGAGTCTACCTCATCCTCCGTGTCAGACTGGTCCCCCTGATATTCATCATCTCCAGATTCCTGAGGACAGGGGAGGTGAGCCCTAGTTCCAGGGGCTCTGATACCCTCATACAAGCACAACACCAATGCACATAAAAATAAAAAATTAAAAACAACAACAAAAAACAAATTCAAAGCCATCTTTGGCCATGTTGCTAGTTTGAGGCCAGCCTGAGGAACATGAAACCTTGTCTCAAAAACACAGAAACTGGGGCTAGAAAGACAGCACTAACTGCACTTTTGGAAGACCCAAGTTCAGGTCTAGGTACCCACAAAGCAGTTGACAACCACCTATAACTCCAGTTCCAGGGGACCCTACCTCTTCTAACATCCACGAGCAGTATATACATTTGGTGTAAAAACAATCATATAAGCAAAACATCCACCACATACAGAAAATAAAAATTAAAAGGCATACACTTTTAATAAATAAATAAAAAGAAAAGGGCATACACTTTTAATCCCAGCACTCAGGAGGCAGAGGTAGGAGGATTTCTGTGAGTTTGAGGCCAACCTGGTCTACAAAGTTCCAGGACAAGCAGTGCTTTTATATAGAAAAATTCTGTCTCAAAAAACCAAAAATAAACAAAAATAATAAAAAATAAAAAGTAATACATGAAATAAAACTAAGAACCCCTACATAAATAAGAACAAAAACAGCCAAATGTGGTGACAGATACCAGGAAGGATCGTGAGTTTGGGGACAGTATGGGCTACGCTTCTGCCTGGAACTACAGCTCAACAGTAGAGTGCTTTCTTAGCATGTGATAGACCCTGGGTTCAATCCCTACTGGTGTTTTAAATAAAAAGCAAAAAAACTGCAAACGGGGCATTAGTGACACAGGCCTTTAATCACAGCACTTGGGAGGCAGAGGCAGGTGGATCTCTGTGAAACCAGCCTGTTCTGCATAGTGAGTTCTAGGACAGCCAGACCTACTTAGAGAATCCCTGACGCAAAACAACAGTAACCTTCTGTGGCTATCGCTGATTGCAGCCGCCAAAATGAAATTCAATCCTTTTGAGGCTTCTGACTGAAGCAAGAACCTCAAACGGCTTTTCAGTGTACCTCACATTCGGAGAAGGGTCATGTCTTGCCCTCTTCTTTTTGGTTTTTCAAGACAAGGTTTCTGTGTGTAGCTCTGGCTGTCCTGGAGCTCACTCTATAGACCAGGTTGGCCTGAAACTCACAGAGATCCACCTGCCTCCCAAGTGCTGGGATTAAAGCGTGTGCTACCACAGACCAGCTTTGTCTTCCCCTCTTTATAAGAGTTGAGACAGAAGCACAATGTTCAATCTCTGCCCATTCAAAAGGAGCATGAAGTTCAGGTTGTCCGGGGATACTACAAAGGCCAGCAGGTTGGCAAAGTGGTCCAAGTGTACAGTGAGAAATAGGTCATCTACACTGAGTGCAGTGAGAGAAACACGTCATCTACACTGAGTGCAGTGAGAAATACGTCATCTACACTGAGTGCAGTGAGAAATACGTCATCTACACTGAGCAAGTGCAGTGAGAAAAGGCTAATAGCACAACTGTCCATGTGAGCATGCTCCCCAGCAAGGTGGTTAGCACCAGACTAAAGCTGAACAAAGACCACAAAAGATCCTGGAAGGGAAGCCAAGTCTCAGCTGCAGGAAAGGAGAAGGACAAACACAAGCAGAAATGATTGAGAAGAGGCAGGAGTAGTGTCTCATATACAACTTCCATTAAAGATGCTTAAGTTAAAAAAAAAAGTTGCAAATCAGAACAGCCTGGTAGTCCAAGAGTCTAAACTTTAGACTCCTTTACAAAAAGCCAGAGGCTGTGAAAGCTTTCTTCTCTTTCTTCAGGATTTTATTTATGTGTGGGTGTGCTGGGTGAGTGAAGGCCCTACAGAGTTCAGAAGACAGCGCGCTGGGCACTGAGCGCGGGAAGAGCAGCAGGACATTCTCTTCAGTACTGAGCCATCTCTCCAGGCCCTGGCTCTGTTTTTCTAAAGACAGTCTCATGGTAGTGCGCTAGATGTGAGCTAACTGAAGCTTGCTGAACCTGTACTACCATGAAGGACAAAAAGGACATGAGTCTTGATTTAATACATGGTTTAATACAGTGTTTAAAACAGCCAAGGGGGAGGAATGAATCACAGGTAGGTGGGAAGGCAGACACACGCACAGCTATTTATGGAATAAGGATTTAGACCCAAGCACAGTTTCCCCTGCTACGAAACTGTATTAAAGCCAGTGAGATGGCTCAGCAGGTAGAGAAGCCCAGAGACCTGGTCCAGGACCCACCTGGTAGACAGAACCAACGCCAAGACACATTGTCCTTCGGCTTTCACGATTAGGGGTGGCACACCCCCCCACCACACACACAAATGACAAAAAGGGTGGCACACGACCCTTCCCACACACAAATGACAGAAGGGGTGGCACACGCCCTCCCCCCCACAAATGACAGAAAGGAAAAGAGGAGCGCGTTAGCTGACTGCTCTAGTTCCAACAATGACTTCTCTAGGTTCAAAAGAAGTCTACCATTTTCCCAATGGAGAAACATATTTATTGTAAGTGGATATGCATTTTGCTTGCATGTGTGTATGTGCATGTGTGGGTGTGTGCCTAGTGCTCAAGGAGGCCAGAAGGGGAATCAGGGAATCAGATTCTTTAAAATTAAGAGTTATGAATGAGTCAGGTGGTGGTGGTGTCTTTAATACCAGCATTTGGGAGGTAGAGGCAGGCAGATCTCTGTGATCTTAAGGCCAGGCTGCTCTACAGAGCGAGTTCTAGGACAGTCAGAGCTACACAGAGAAACCCTGTTTCAAAATACCAAAGAACACAAAAAAGTTATGATGGCCGTGAACCATCATGAAGGTGTTGGCAACCAAATCCAGGTCCTCTGCAAAAGCAGCAACTGCTCTTATCTCAACTCCAGCCCCTTGGGAAAATTTAAATGTCAAAGTAATAAACTTATAACTCAATCTGTTGGCCGATGGCTCTCAGCCCCCCTCATCTGACCTATCCCATTGCTGATCATCACTGCTGAGGTAGTTACTGAGAGAAATGTGTTCTTCATCTGTGTTGGGACAGAAAGCCATTTGAATACTACTATGGACGACGGAAGCCACTGAGGATGTGGGGTACGCACATGGAATGTTTGAGAAAGCTGTGGGTGTTAGAAGGGCTAGGGTACAGAACCTCAAGTGCAACCTGAGGTAGTACTGGTCAAGATTTAAATGGCAGCTACACTGGAAAGGGGGGACATCACTTGATGAGGGGAAGTCAGCTGTGCTGGGCACCTCAAGCAGTGCTCGCTCTTCAATCAGTGATTCAACTAGCGGATTAACTGTGGTACACATGTTGCCAAAGCAAGCAAATAACAAACGGTTGAAATCCCAAGCCTGCCAGAGTTCAGTCCAGCACAAATGAGCACTATTCTTCCGAGCCACTGTGTGAAAGACTCAGAAGACATTAACTCCCTCAGCCCTGCTCTAAGCCACATCACAGAGTGGTAGATCAAGTCCCGAGTGGGCCCAATCTGATGTATCCACTACACTGTGGATTTAGTGTCGCAGCACTGGGCTCCTTTCCAGAATGCTCTCCATCCACCAAATCCATGAGTACTTTAGTTGAACCTCATGGAAGGAAATAATGAGAAATTCTCCCAACAATTTAACGCTGAGTAAGTTTGCCTTTCTTAATACACTGTACACTTCAGTCTTACAAAAGGACAAATTCAGTCTGGCTGCTAGGAAGCTCACAGCTATCAAATGCCATTTCCACCTTAGCATAGATTCTTGGCACAATTACTTCTGATTTTTTGAAGAAAATTAATATTTTTACTTAGTCTGAAAATTTCATACATTAGTACAGCATATTTTGTTCCGCTCATTTTCTATTTTTATCGCTCCTAATTTCCTACTGTAACCTTTCTTAAATCCTTCTTGGAAGCATGAAGTGCACCTATTAAATAACATCTCATAAAATGACAGGAACAGGAAAACGAATCTTGGAGGAAGGATGAAGAGAGATCTATTTTAAACTAGTTTACTAAAGCTGTGCACATAGAAGCTCCTAGCTAGTCATAAGGTCTTGTCTACTCTTTTTCCAAAAATCTCCCTTCCACCCTACAACACGGTCCCATACCCACCTTCTTCCCACAGTGCTGGGAAATGGAACCCAGGTCTTCAGGCACGCTAAGCAAATTAGCCCTGAACAACAGTGACATCCTCAGCTAGCCCCTGTCCATGTTTCTTTTCTGCCTCTGCCCTCTTTAGGCTTATCTCATTAATTACACACACACACACACACACACACACACACACACACACACACACACGAGTCAGGACGGAACTGGAAACACAGCCCAGGTGGCCTGGAACTGGAGGCGACCCGGCTGTCTGTCTCCCTGAGATTACCAGCCATAGAGTAATCTTTTTTCCGTTTTATTTTTAATGATGGAACTTTGATGCATCATCTCAGACCTCTAGATGAGAAGTCAGCCTGCTTAATGCTGCCTCCCTGTCCCACAGAATCTGACAGGAGATGGCAGGGGGACACCGAGGGCAGTGACAAGTGCCTACAATTCCAGACTCAGGAGTCTGAGACAAAAGGCAGCCTCAACTTTGAGGTTGGCTAAGTAACCCCATTTTAAACAAACGACATAAGGCCAGGCACAGTGGCGCACGCTTTGAACCCCAGCAGTCAGAGGGAAAGGCAGGGGAATTTCTGAGTTCCAGGACAGTCTGGTGTACAAAGCGAGCTCCAGGGCTACATGGAAGCTGGTACTCCTGGGAGGGGGCACCTAAGCTGGGCATGGAAGGGGGGGATGTCTGTGAGGCCAGAGTAGTCTACATAGTGAGCTCCAAGACAGTCAGGGCCATGTACAAAGTGAGTTCCAGGACAGCCAGGACTGTTACAAAGAGAAAAACCCTGTCTCTAAGAAACAAAACAAAACAAAACAAAACAAAAAAAAAAAATCCAGCTGAGGTCTACACCCTCTAGCCATACCAATCTTTGTTCTCCCAGAGAACAAAAGCAGACGCCTTGGTCTCAGGCCAGGACTCCAGGGCCTCTACACACTGTTTCATCTTCTCCTCCCCCACTCTTCATCCAACCAAGGTCTGCTTTTTATAATGTCCTCTGTTTAAATTTCCCTGGGAGTGCTTATCCTTACCCACTCTGGGGCCTTCATACGGCTCAGTGGGTAAAGCAATCTGCTGTCCAACCCTGACCACCTGGGTTTGATGCCTGGGGCTCTTAGGATGGATGGAGACATAGAACTCCCGCAAGCTGCTCTCGGATCTTCATTTGCATGCACACAAAATATAATGCAATTTAAAACACAAAACGCAAACCTCTCACCTGTTACCATACCTAACATCTCACGTTTCCCTGATTTTAAGTCTTTATCATAAAGTATCTTAGTTGAGTCAGGTGGTTGTGAAACATGCCTTTAATCTCAGCACTTGGGAGGCAGAAGCAGGTGGATCTCTCTGAGTTTGAGGCCAGCCTGGTCTACAAAGTGAGTTCCAGGACAGCCAGGGCTACACAAAGAAACTCTGTCTCCAAAAAAAAAAAAAAAAAAAAAAGTATTTTAGTTGACTAAAAATCCAGACAGTTCCCTTGCAGGATAGAGTTGGTAATACAGGATTTAGGGCTTACTAGGCAAGTGGTCTATCACTAAGCCACAAACTATAGTCCCAACTCTAGGACAGTTTTTTGTTTGTTTGTTTGTTTGTTTGTTTTTTGAGACAGGGTTTCTCTGTGGCTTTGGAGCCTGTCCTGGAACTAGCTGTGTAGACCAGGCTGGCCTCGAACTCACAGAGATCCGCCTGCCTCTGCCTCCCGAGTGCTGGGATTAAAGGCGTGCGCCACCACCGCCCGGCTTTCAAGGAGCACACCAGCGATATATGGTACGCTGACCTGGGTGCTCAACATATATTCAATCAATGAATAGTTTCTGTTAATAAAAATTTAGCCAAGAGTCAGCCCCAGACGTAAAAAAAAACTGAAATCTAGTGTTACAGACCTTACAAACCAATCAGAGAATGAAAAGAAGCCAAATGTAATTAGACGAAAATCTTGTTTCTATGATGGAAAATAAATACGGATTCTCTTAGAACAGCCAATAAAAGGGTCATCTAAGAAAACCGTACAGGGATTTGAAAGCTGCAAACGAAGTATGCTAAGCTTCTGTTTCTGAAGTGGTTTCTTCTTGTAAATAACCCGACAGCAGGACAAGGAAACTGCAAAGCCGACACACAGACACAAAGACAGACAGACACACACGGTGTTCCTCCCGACTCCGCCGTGCAGGCAGGAGCATTAGCTCTCAGAACACCTCTCTACTCCCCGCCCCCTTCCTCTTTGTCCAGGGTTTTTCCCTTCGAGCCTCCGTTTCCTCCCTCCCTCTTCCTGGGCCCAGCTCTTGCCTCTGTGAAACCCCCGTAAGTCGTCTGGTAGAACTCATCTTCCTCCTCGGCTTCCAGGAGCCCGGAAAGCCGGTTCCCAGCGGTCTTCCGAGGGGCCCGGCCCCCCGCCAAACTCATGCTGCCCACGGAGACAGCGCTGCCATCCGCAGCCCCTAGCCCAGCGCCGGTGCGCGGAGATCGGCGCTCCACACTAGTTCCTGCGTGCGGCAGCCAATGGTGGAAGTCCGGCGTTATAGGCAAAAGCAGCCGAGTGTCGAGCGGTTCTAAAGCCAGCCTCTAAGCCTTCTCCAGGCTGTCCTGGCCACTCTTAGGCAGAGCCTTGGAACAGTATCAGGAGTTCCCCTCCACTTTTTTGTTTGTTTGTTTGTTTGTTTGTTTGTTTGTTTGTTTCAGACAGGGTCTCATTGGCTAGCCCCGACTGGCCTGGAACTGTCTATGCAGAGCAGGCTGGCCTCCACCTCATACAGAGTTTCCTACCTCTGCCTCCTGAGTGCTAGAATTAAAGGCTCCGGGGCAAGCTCCCTTCCCCCCTATCAGATTTTTTTTTTTTTTATTTTTTTCGAGACAGGGTTTCTCCGTAGCCTTTTGGTTCCTGTCCTGGAACTAGCTCTTGTAGACCAGGCTGGCCTCGAATTCACAGAGATCCGCCTGCCTCTGCCTCCCGAGTGCTGGGATTGAAGGCGTGCACCACTACCGCCCGGCTCCCCATCAGATTTTAATTCTGCTACCAGGAGCCTTTCTAAAAATCCTGGCTTTTTCACTTTCTTCCTCTAAAACTCCAATGACAGTTACTCCTATACTCTCAGCAACTATAGGGTAGAAGAATCACAAATTCAACGCATGCCTAGTTAGCACAGTAGAATTGTTTCAAAATTTAAAAAAAAAAATGAAAAGAAGGCTGGGGATATAGCACAGTGGAAGTGTGCTTGTTTAGCGTACATGCTCCCTGAATTTTATCCCTAGCATGTTCAAAACCAACATTATTGTCATTAAGACCAGAACCTGAAGCCTGCTGGTGGTGGCACACACCTTTAATTCCAGCACTAGCGAAGCAGAAGCAGGTGGATCTCTGAGTCCCAGGCAGTCAGAGCTACGGAAGGAGTTCTGGGACAGCCAAAGCCACACAGAGAAACCCTTATCTTGAAGCAAACAAACAAACAGAACAGAACCTTAAAAGCAGAGGTGGTGGCAGGCATCGGTAACCCCTAGGACTTGAATGTCTGAGGCAGGAGGATCACAATTTGTGGCCAGCCTAGGTAACCATAGGACGTTTTTGTTGCCAGGTGGTAGCGGCGCAGGCCTTTAATCTCAGCACTGGGGAGGCAGAGGCAGATGGATCTTTGTGAATTCAAGGCCAGCCTGGTCTACAAGAGCTAGTTCCAGGACAGCCAGGACTGTTACACAGAACACCAAAAAGCAAAAGCAAGCTTTTGTTTAAAGAAAGAAAAGCAGCAACAACCCACAAGCAACTAAGTTCCTGGCCTGTACACCTTTTTAATTCCAACACACGGGAAGCAGAAGCTAGGGATCTCTATGAGTTGGAAATCTACATAACAAGTTCTAGGTCAGCCAGGGCTACAAAATGTGACCCTGCCTCAAAACAACAATTACAAAAGCAAACAGCAGTACCACCAGCAAAAGCCCAGTGTGGTATTTGAGACTGGTAATCTCAGCGCTTGGGAAGGAGACTGAACTGGAAGAGCTGGACAAAACAAAATAAATCCATAGACTTAGCCTGAAAGTCTTGCAGTAGCGTGACTCACACTACTCTCAGGAAAGGTAGCTGTCCATTTCTGAATGTCCCATTTTTCACCTGTCAAGTGAGACGTGATTGTTAAGGTGAAGGGCTGTAACTCTTGTGAACCATTTAGCACAGCTTTAGTAAGTTTATAGTGAACATTAGCAGGAAACTACCATAAGCATAAACCTCTAGGTCAGTGGTTCTCAACCTGTGGGTCGCGATGACCCTTTCTCAGAGGTTGCCTGAGACTATTAGCAAACATAGATGTTTACGTTGCATAACATCGTAACAGTTCATGAGTTATGAGGTAGCAATGAAAACAATTTTAGGGTGGGCCATCAGCACATGGGGAACTGTATTAAGCGTCAGAGCATTAGGAAGACTGAGAGTCGCTGAGCTAGGTCCCTCACATTTGTCTTCTTGTCTCTGCAGATTCAGCTCTGGATCCAGCTCTGGCTCCGTCGTCCGGTTTTGGTGTCACTCTCCTACCATGCAGCTCTCTGTCACTCCAGGGTCCCCTTTGCATTTCTTCCCTCTCTATTATAGGACAGTGAGGAGTTCCCAAACACCCATTCTTCTCTTTCTAGACACAGTTTCCGCAAACATGGATAGGATGTCTCCCGGAGTCTCGGAAATAGTTCCAAATTCAAACAGTCTGTGTTGTCGAGACTGCGTAAACTTCTGTTTTCATGGTTTGTTCTGAAAATACAGTTATAAAATACAGCACTCAATGGGCTGGGGAGATGGCTCAGTGGTTAAGAGCACTGGCTGCTCTTCCAGAGGACCTGGGTTCAATACTCAACACCCACATGGCAGCTCACAAATGTCTGTAACTCTAATTCCAGGGCCTCTAACACCCTCACACAGACATACGTGCAGGCAAAACACCAATGCACATGAAATAAAAATAAATTAAAAATTAAAACAAAAGAAATATAGCACTCAGACAATTCCATGCTGATACTTATTAATTTCATTCCAGTGATTTATGATCCCATCCCCATTTGTTTGTGAACTTTTGTTTCTTTGCTTGTTTGCTTTGTTGCTGTCTTTGAAACAGGGTATCACCATGTAGTTCTGGCTGTTTTGGAACTCTCTCCGTTGATCAGGCTGGCTTTGAACTCATAGAGTTCTCTGTGCCTCAGCCTCCCAAGTGCTAGAGTTAAAAGCATGCACCACTATAACTGGCATTTTTTAATTTTTTTGTTTTTGTTTTTCAAGACAGGGTTTCTCTCTGTAGCTTTGGAAGGCCTGTCCTGGAACTAGCTCTGTAGACCAGGCTGGCCTCGAACTCAGAGATCCGCCTGCCTCTGCCTCTCAAGTGCTGGGATTAAAGGCATGAGCCACCACTGACAGGCCTATTTTAAAGAATATATTTAAATTTTTTATTACATTTTTAAAACTGTGTCTGTGTTCACATGTGAGCACGGGCCACTGCACTGATGGTGAGGTCAAAGGGCAACTTCAGGAATTGGCTCTCCCCTCTTACTATGTGGACCCTGGGACACAAAATCAGGTCAACAGGCTTGATGGCAAATACCTCTACCCACGGAGTAGTTTTATGAGATAGGGTCTCATTATGTAATCCAAGCTACCTTGGAACGCAGTAGTAACAAGGCCAGTCTTGAACTGGTCTGCCTTGGTCTTTTGACTGTTTCATGATACTAGGTTGAAGGATTTTTTTTTCTATTTGGGTGTTTTTCTTTTCTTCATTGCTGGGAATTGACCCCAAGGCCCCAGGAATGCTAGTGGAGCACTCAACTACTGAGGTACATCCCAAGTGAGGAGAGAGGTTGTCTCTGTCTGTATTAGGAATGCTGAGTGCCTGGGATAAAGCTGAGGCTAGGTAATTAATGGAAGACTAACTAGATGAAATAGGTACTCATTCTTTTCCTGTTTTTTTTTTCATTGTTGTTTTCATTTTTTTTTCAGGACCAGGAATTAAATCGAGGGCCTTGTACGAGGCAGGGAAGAGGTGCTTTGATAAAGCGCACTCACAGGAACTCCAGAGGGAAGGGGTGGCCCCACTTTGAGCTCAACAAATGCCTGCCTCCTGAAAGTATGTACTGGTGAACACCCTTTTCCATTTCCTCAGGAGAACCAAGCCCAAGCAGTCTGCTCTGCCCCTGCTCCACACCTTGCCACATCACCCCAGTCCTGCTATGCCAGAAATGTTGCTGGGGAAAGAGAAGCGCCGTGACTCAGAGGACACCTCGAGCACTGGGAAGTTTGGGCAGAGAGACTTACGATAAAATGCTTCTTAAACATACCTAGCTCTCCTTTTTGTTGTATTTATCCTCGAGACAAAGATATGCTATTTTGCCTATTGCTTAGGCTGTTCTGGAAATGAAGATTTTCCTCCCCTAACCTTCTGAGTAGCTGGGACCTCAGGCATGTACCACCACACCTAAATCTTTAAACAATAATTATATTATTGCTATTATTATTTTAAGACAAGGTTTCACCATGGAACTCTGGCTGTTCTGGAACTGGCTATGTAGACCAGGCTGGCTTTGGACTCACAGAGATCAGCCTGACTTTGCCTCCAAAGTGCTGGTATTAAAAGCATGTGCTATCATGCCTGGCTCCACCATATTTTTTTTTTTTTTGATTTTTCAAGACAGGGTTTCTCTGTAGCTTTTTGGTTCCTGTCCTGGAACTAGCTCTTGTAGACCAGGCTGGCCTCAAACTCACAGAGATCTGCCTGTCTCTGTCTTCAGATTGCTGGTATTAAAAGCATGTGCTATCATGCCTGGCTCCACCATATTTTTTTTTTTTTTGATTTTTCAAGACAGGGTTTCTCTGTAGCTTTTTGGTTCCTGTCCTGGAACTAGCTCTTGTAGACCAGGCTGGCTTGGAACTCACAGATATCCACCTGCCTCTGCCTCCTGAGTGCTGGGATTAAAGGTGTGTGCTACCACCGCCCCGCACCATATCTTAATTCCAGATCTTAATTCCACTTTTGGAATTTCACCTTCTCCCATTTACATATTTAGAAAACATATTTCGGGAACTTAATGAGTACCAGGCATAGTCTACCTTCTTCAGCTATAAAAATGAAAAGGATCACTTTGCTCTAAAAAGTGGAGTCTTGGCTGGGCGGTGGTGGTGCACGCCTTTAATCCCAACACTCAGGAGGCAGAGGCAGGTGGATCTCTGTGAGTTCGAGGCCAGCCTGGTCTACAAGAACTAGTTCCAGGACAGGCTCCAAAGCTACAGAGAAACCCTGTCTCAAAAAACCGAAAAGAAAAAAAAGAAAAAAGAAAAAGAATAGGCTTCTGAGGGAGACACAGGTAAAGGAAGAGCACAAGGTGGGGCAGGTTACAGCGGCCATTTTCTGGTACTCAAGGTAGAAACAAAGGTGACTAGGATGCTGTAAAATGGATTTTTTTTTCTTTTAGGCCTGAAATAAAGATTATAGGAAGAAAATTCTGTTGCTAACTGTCTTAGTCATTCAGGTCTTAATGGTCTATTTGCAATTTCAAAATCAGAAATAGCTTTAATGTCTCCCTCAGCTGATTTTTAGAGCAATTTGGGAAATGGTATCAATTAAGTGAATTTACACTTAACTAATTAAGTGTGCACTCATGTATGTGGAGGTCGGGGGAAAACTTGAGTGGAGCAATTCTCTCCTGTACCTCCTTTTCTTGATTTTTTTTTTTTTTTTTTTGGTTTTCCCGAGAAAAGGTTTCTCTACATACTAGTCCTAGCTGTCCTGGAACTAGCTCTTGTAGACCAGGCTGGCCTCAAACTGACAGAGATCCACCTGCCTCTGCCTCCTGAGTGCTGGGATTAAAGGCACGCACCATCAGTGCCTGGCTGGATCAATTTTCTTATCCCACCATAGTGAGCCAGGGATAGAACTTGGGTCATCAACCTTGGTACTTTTATCTGATGTCTTGACAGTCCCCAGGCAACTGAAAGCCTGTTCTGGAAATATGGACAATTTATCCAACAGTATTTACCGAGGACCTGTGAAACAGATCCGGGCCACCTTAGGTTGCTTTTCCATGCCTTTTTAAGAGTTCATTTCTCAAATAATTATTGAGTGCCCGTCTTGTACAAAGACGTGACAGGAGACGACATCCAAGAACGAAGCAGGCTTTGCTCTTCCGAAGCTCAGGTTGTCGGAGAGGTCTTCACTAGAGCTCCCACGATACGCACAGCCACCACGGTCCTTTGCTAAAACTGGGCAGAGTTCATCCGAAGGTTAGGCTAGAAGGGAATTCCTCTGTGATTCTGTGCCCTTTGGAGCACAGGTAATTAGCAACTGGACACTAAGGAGGACTTTGGATGGGAGGAAGATCGTGTGGATACAGTCTGATCGAATTCTGTAGTCGTCTTCACAGGCCTTTTAAACTTTGTTTTTGTGTATTTTTCTTACTTTTCTTGTCATATTGTTGACAAATCCCCATTGACTTATTTATCAAACATGTTTACATTTACTGAACTCTGTCTCCGTGTCTAGCATTGTTTGAAGCAAACAAAACAGATTTAGTCTCATGTCTTAAGAAGGAAGGTCCCACAAGCTCGCACCTTAAACAGTAAAGGCTGGAAGAATTCTTGGTGGTTGTGATGTGTTTATAGCACACAAGTGCTTAGCATCTCGGACTTGACACCAGAGCTGCGTCCTGGGTTCTTTCCAGGGCTGTCATTCGAAGCGCCCAGTCCTTCTCAGTCCAGCTGATTCTCGACCAGAGCTCACAGCAAACTGAGCGCAACACAGTCAAAGACACGAACCTACATTGGCCTACCGGGCCACCGTAGGCCCAAATCTTCCGCCGGTTGCGTCCTCAGGGTATGACGTGATCTACACGTGACCCACGACCGCCTCCGGATTGGTTCTGCTTCCCTCAGGATTGACGGAGGGAGCTGTAGGAAAGCGGCGCGCACGCGCAGTGCTGGGATTTCCTTGGCCGCCCACCCTGAGCGGAGCGGCGGAGCTGGCGATAAACAGGCTGTGTCGGGGAGGAGGAGGAGGGCGCTCGCTGTCGGGCCTTCCGCCGCCTGCTGTCTCCTTTCGGCTCGCCCGGACGCGGGCGCGGGGCGGCCGGCAGCCGGCTTGACGGTGCCCGCTGGCGGGAAAAGGGCGCTTTGGCGAAGAGCTGTTGGAGTTGCTCAGAGGGCGAGAGACGGGCGCTCTCCCCCATGCCGGGCAGGTGGTGCGGTCCTGAGCGGGTCCTGGAGCTTGAACGACGCCCCTGAGAAGCCCGCAGAACGCGGGTTCTGTGAAGAGACGTGGGGAAGATTCGATTCCGAGAAAAGGAAGAGCCGATTGAAAGGGAGCGAAGCCGCTGAGGGGGAGGGGGCTGCCAAGATGGCGTCCGCCTCCTCTGGGCCAGCGGCGGCCGGGTTTTCCTCTCTTGATGCCGGGGTCCCCGCTGGAACCGCAGGTGAGCCCGGGGGGCCGCGGGCAGCCGGCCGGGAAAGCTGGGGCGGGAGCAGGGGCGACGCCTGGGAAAGGGGGGCCCGGAGCCGGGGTGTCCGAGTGGTTGGCCCTAACAGACTGGACAACTGGGGAGCCCCGGAGGAGTTTGGGGGAAAGGATGGGTGCTACTAGGAAAGAGAAGCCGACGGAAACGCCCGCACTGGGTCTCAGCGGCGATGTCGTTGAGGGCTTTGAGGAGGAGGGATGGAGGATGGTGGAGGGGGCACAGCCGGGTGGCGGAGGGCTTGGCCGGCGTGCGTCAGGCGCAGGTTCGAGCCCAGGATCTTAGAGGGTACAGCGTCAACGGAGTGTTGGCGGACGGGGTCCCCGGTGTGGGGTGGAGCCGCAGTTGATTGCGGAGTCGATAGATCCATCGTTGAGGAGTCAGGGGATTGTGGATTTTCTGGGGAGTGGCGGTTCCCCTCAGCCTCCCCCATGCGTCATTCCTTTTGCCCGCAGCAGTGCGGCCACAGACGTGTTTTCTCAGATTAACTCTCTCGGTGACTCCTGCCTTCGGAAAGGAGCTGGGAGTTTTGTTGTCTGTGTTCTGAGACAGGCACCGCCTGTCTTCCCGACTGGGACTGCAGGGGTGTTCAAGGAGAACTCTCAAGTGTTTGAAAGGAGGGGGGCGGGGGTAAAGGTCAGAAGACCCTGAAGCGGGGAGGGTGAAGGAAATGGAGGCTTGAATTGTACAAGAGCCCGAGTTGGGCCTGCAGTGAGGTCGGGAAGATGGGGAGAGTGTGTGACTCCTAGTGCCATGGGGAATATTGCATAATAGGATACGACTGGAGGAATGCCGCGGTGATGGACGAAGAAATCCCGAGGGAACCGGGCACTGGAGACTAATGGAGCTGGGGCTGAAAGGCCCAGCAGGAAGAGCCCCAGATTGTGTGTAGGAGGGAAATGTGTATGGGAGGTGAATCAGAAGCTGTCAGGAACGGTGGTGTTCCTCAGTAACTGTTGCCTGAGAAGCTGCCTGCCTGTTAGGTGCTTTTCTTAAGAACTGATTTTTTTCTTAGGCCTGGGATTTTTGTTCTTATCATTTTGGATTGGCTTGAGTTAAATCCTAAACATTTCATCTTAGACAGAGGAAACATAGTCATAGACACTTCCAGCTTTGTGGAGAGGTAGCTTTTGCCTTTCCTCTAAAAGCACTAGCGAGCCATGAGCCATAACAATTCTTTTTTTTTTTTTTCCAAACCAGAGTTTTTCTGTCATAACAGCCCTAGCTGTCCTGTAACTCTATCTGTAGACCAGGCTGGCCTTGAACTCACAGAGAACCACCTGCCTTTGCTGAGATTAAAGGTGTGCGCCGCTGCCACCACCACCAGTCTTACTTGGTTATTTTTATTTTTTTCTTTTCTTTTTTTCTTAGATAGGGTTTCTCAGTATCTATGGAGCCAGTCCTGGAACTTGCTCTGTAGACCAGGCCAGCCTTGAACTCACACAGATCCCCTGCTTCTGCTTCCTGATGCTGGTATCAAAGGTGTGCCTCAAATCCACCATAGTCTGTCTTGTAAGTGCTAGAATTAGAGGCCTGTTCCAGGATGCCTACTTAGATTATTTTTAACATTCTTTTTCTTACTTGTTTTATTTTTGAGACAGGGTCTCTCATTGTAGTCTTGGCTACTCAATATATAGAGCAGGCTGGCCTCAAACTCATGAGCTCTTCCTGCTTCTGCCTCTCAAGTGCTGGGATTACAGGTGTGCCTCACCACATTGGGAAAACCATAAGCTCTTAAATGATATTTACCATTTTTTTCCATTGGAGTAGTTACCGTGTTTGAATCTGGAGGAGGCACTTGTAAATGAATTTCATCTTAGGGTAACTGTCATCATATGCTTCTTCTTAGGTTTTCAGTGGTAGTAAGTGTGTAGTTTGCCGCCTAGGTTCTGCTGTTTGGTCTATAAAGAAAACATATTCCTTTCCTTTGTTTTTTCCCTGTCTTCATTATTTGGATAATGGCACCCACTTCATAAAATCAGCCCTGAGGAGGTACTGTTGACTGACAATCTGTTCAGGGGTCCAAGGTCCTGGTTTCCTGTTCTCTTCAGTCAGTCAGTAACTTGGAATTCAAGTTGCCAAGTTCAGCTTTTGCTAGAAATGAGAGCCAAGAGTTTCTGTTTTGGAGTTTGTGTTTGTTGTTGTTTTGAGACAGTCTGAAGGCGCTGTCTTAGTTGGTCTAGAACTCTCCATGTAGACCATGCTGTTTTGGAAGGAACTCGGAGGAGTCATCACTTTGGGTGTTTGGAGTCTGGATTTGAGGTTAGAGTAGAAGTTAATAAGGGAGGCCGATGCCTAGAGGTGTATTGCTCCCCTGAAGTGAGAGCTCTGTGGTTAAAGTCACATTTGACTCCCCAAAAGAAAAACATCTGAAACTTTAGGTGATCAATCACATTTGACTCCCCAAAAGAAAAAGAACCATTTGAAACCTTAGATGATTGTGAGCTCTAGTTCCTTCTGCTTCACCCAAGAACAGCTGTGGAATAGTCACTCCTTGCTCATCTTTTGTGTGTTTTATCGAAACCATAAATGATTTGGGAATAACCCCACACTCCTGTACTGATTCTCTACTTAGCTATAGCTTCTGTTTGTTTGTTTCGGTTCGTAGACCAGCCTGGCCTGGAACTTAGAAATAAATCTGCCTGCCTCTGCCTTCCAGGTGCTGGGGTAAAGTTGTGTGTCACCACACCAGGCAGGCTGGTTGTTTTTGAGGCAGGGTTTGCTGTGTAGCTCTGGCTTGTCAGGTAGGATTATGGCCTAGTCTGGTCACACCGAGTTCTTCTGGTTTCTTGTTTGCTGTTTTTGTTTGTTTTAATCAGCGTGAGCTGCCACATGTGTTTTATCAGACCTTCTGTCTTTAAAACTACATTTTTATTTTGGGAGTGCATGTATGCGTGCGTGTATGTACTCATAAGTGAAAGCTAGAGGACACCTTACCCTTCCATCTGAATCTTCCATCATATGGGTCCTCAGACTTCCTGTGCGCTTGGTAACAAATGCCCTTACCCGCTGAGCCATCCTGCCAGCCTGATCTCCCTACTACTTCTTTTTTTTTTTTTTTTTTTGGCAGCACAGAAAGTGGCCTTTATTTTATCATTTGTAGAAAACGGGCATTTAGATAGGAACGTTCATATTAAAAAATTATCAGCAGTAGTTCTGAGCACTCAGCAATGCTGACAGATTCCATGTTGTTGACAGTAGCAAAGCTGTTACTCCATGCTTACAAAGCAAGGCCTGTCCCTAGAGAGCCTGTGTGTCACAGCTCAGGACCCATTTGTGACTGTGTCTTCTTCCATCTCTTCTTCACCATCATCACTTGGACCTGGTCTGCGCTCTCTGCCAGGTATTTGGCCAGACTGCAGCAAGCCCTTCAGCCTCTCAACCTCAGCCAGCGTAGATGCATTTGCTATGGCGTTCTTGATTGCTTCTACATCCCCTGCAGATGGCCCACCTTTCTTTTTGTCACTTGGCAAACCAGCACCTGGATTAAAAGTTTTGCTTCTCCTGGCAATATCCTTTGCAAGCTGTGCACCCCGTTTGCCCTTGAACATTTTCTCTGCTTCCTGACGCTCTTTGAGTTTCACTTTCTGAAAGTCCAGTACTCTGACTTGTGGGACTTTGTAGATCACATAAAGTCGGTAATGCTTCTTATTTGTTACAGGATTTCTTAGGATGCTTAGATATGTCAGTGATTTGAGAGATGCCAAAGGATCCAGATCACCCAGTTCCACTAGACTGTTGTTGGTGAGGATGAGTTCTCAGACGGGGAGAGCCTGATCAAGTCCCTCCTATACGGCAAATTCTGTTGTTCACTAATAATGTTTTCAGCCTTCTCAATAAAGGAAAACCATCCAGTTTCCTGATCTCATTGTCAGAAAAATCAATAGCATCAAATTGGTCTAAGGTAGCACCCAGATTTTCAATGACAGGAATTTTATAACCTGTAAGAGGGGAAAAATACAAACAACAAATATTAATATAAATGAAAGGTTCTGAAAATAGTAGGGGTATTTGATGGTAATTAGACTTGAAGTATTCTTTCAAGAAGTATTAAACCGGCACCGGTGCCATGTCAAGTACTGCACAAAAACACTGAAGAGAAACGACAAACAAGTTACCGGTCCTTAGAACCATGAAGTGTGTGGTTGTGTAGTAGAAGTGAGGAGGTTGAGGGCAAGAACAAGAAGCGCATCCTTCCTAATACTGGTGTCCACTGTTTATAAGAACACCTACAAGGCACTCACACCGCTCAAAGTCCTTGAGTTATAAGGCTTGCTTACTGGCAGTACCCAAGCCTTGCTCAGGCACTGGTGACTAGCGTGCTCAACCTTTCACATAACTCGGCTGTATAGCCTCGTCTATCCTGCCTACCCTCCTCTGCACCAGAGCCGAAAACAGTTTATATAAGCCCCAAATCACACTGCAAGCATCCCCTTGACTATCTAACGGGCATCAGCATCGAGCTACACACCAGAGGAAGAAGAGACATTTAGTACACAACTCAGTTGTGAAGGAGTCCAATAAAATATGGTACCAAAATAACCTTTCTCAAGGCTGCATGGTCTTCAGAGATGCGGCAGAGACCAAAAATGTGCCAAGACAGTAAAAGGGTCCAGATGCTCCTCTAACAGATTGAAAGCATTAATTTCAACAAACGTACTAGGATTTCCTAGAGGTCAGCAAGGGATATTAGCAAACGGCAGAGCACAGTCCCCTGAGACTGTGGTTGCCTCAGGTCATAGTTACATAATCTTAAGCCTAATAACTCTAATAGCTTTCAAAGCCATCTCTTGAAAAGTTAGGTTGATAATTACACTTTTAATGTTACGCCGGGTTACTTGTTGTTGTCTTGTTTCATTCGAGACAGGAGCTTAGGCTGGCCTCGAACCCAGAGACCCGCCTACCACTACCTTCTGAGTGCTGGGATTAAAGACGTGTACAACCACCGCCGGGCTAATGCTGTTTTTGAAAACCAACTCAACAGGTGAAGGGTGCCCACCACCCCTCACATGGAAGTAATGATTAAGTCTCAGGTCAAACAGTTCAATGTTGAAAACACCTTCATAACAGTGAATTAGTGGGGGCTGCGGATCTGGTTCTTTGGGGCGAGTGCTTGTTTGCCTATCACGCACAAAGTCCTGGCCTCATCCGTAGCATCATATAAACATTTAAACCCAGCACCTCGGGAAGTCAAGGCAAGAGATCGTAAGTTCGAGAAAATCCTTAACTACATAGCGGTTTGAAGCCAGCTCTGGGGACAGGAGACCCTGTCTCAAAAGCAAATGAACAAATCCGAAAGGGGATTACTGTATAATTAAGATAACTTTCACTTTTATCTAATCTACCCTCACGTGTCATATGAACGAACTTGCTAAAAACCATCCTGTTTTACAGGTCGCCATCCTGTAGGCACCAATTTCTATTTGCCTGGCCCTCAAACAGTTCAGGCTGCTGAACGAGCCGCGCAAAGCCTAACGGGTACGGACCCGGGAAGGAATTGAGGAGCCGTGTCTGCTAGCTGGAGCGGGTAGGAGACGGCTCCAAAGGGCCCTGGCGGAGTCGATGCGAGGTGACCCGGACCCGGGCGGGAGGCCCACGGGCCGGGCTCCGGCCTCGGCGCACGCGGCGGGGCCGCTTCTCTCCGGCGCGCGCCGAGCCGGGACGCAGCCCGCGCTCCGCCTAACTCACCGCGAAGGTCCAGCTCGCGGTCCCGCACAGCATTGGTGTACTGCGCCGCCTGCTCGATCAGCTCCGCCGTCAGCTTCACCATCCTGCCGCCGCCAGAGTCCCCTCACCTCGGCCACCNTTTTTTTTTTTTTTTTTGTCTTCTTCACTGTGTAGCCCTGATTGTCCTGGAACTCATTCTGTAGGCCAGGCTGGCCTTGAACTCACAGAGATCTACTTCTGCCTCCAAATGCTGGGATTAAAGGCCTGTACCACCTCCACCGGATGTTTAACCTTTTTCTCTTTGAGTTTTTTTTCCTTTGAGACAGAATCTCACTATGTAGCCATGGTTGTCTTGGAGCTTGGTATGTAGACCAGGCTTACTTCTGGTAAGTAAGTAGGCCTGTGTCTGCCTTCAAATGTCTTAAAATTTTTTGAGTATCCTTACCTTACATGGCATGAAGAAAATAGCAAGGGCATATACAGGGTGCGTATAAAGTAAATAGATGAATAAAGAAGATAGCAAGGAAGGCCAGGTGTGGTGGTACAGAAAACTGGATAGAGAGTTCAAGGCCAGCTTGGGTAATGTGAGACCCTGTCCTAAAACAAAAGGCAAGAAGATTAAAATTACAAGTTTTTTTTTTCTGTCTTTTCTTTGTGTTTTTTTTTTTTTTTTTTTTTTTTGCCAAAG
The DNA here is from genome assembly GCF_014885135.2 of Alexandromys fortis. Taxonomy (NCBI): domain Eukaryota; kingdom Metazoa; phylum Chordata; class Mammalia; order Rodentia; family Cricetidae; genus Alexandromys; species Alexandromys fortis. Next base: position 1,392,737 of record NW_026068112.1, read on the forward strand.
ATAAAAACATTGGTGAGGTACACTGTTTTCTCTATAGTCAACCAAGTGGAGGGAATCTCTCTTTATTCCAAACTAAGCCCAACATTCTGTTCTAGAAATGGTGTTAAGATAGATGAAGTAGCCAAGCAGAGTTCTGAGGGGAGGAGAAGAGGCCTTTCTTAGAATATATGACTAACTAGAATGTATCAGCTCATCTCTGCATAGTGTAGGTTAACAAATCTCTTGGCTGGGAGGTGGTGGCTCACGCCTTTAATCCCAGCTCTTGGGAGGCAGAGGCAGGTGGATTCCTGTGAGTTCAAGGCCAGCCTGGTCTACAAGGACAGGCTCAAAAGCTACAGAGAAACCCTGTCTCTAAAAATCAAAACAAAACAAACCCCCCCCCCAAAAAAAACCAAACAAATTTCTTAAACTGTAAGTTCTCATTGACAAGGACCTGTATAAAAGGGGCTATATTTTTATTTATTTATTTGACCTTCAGGGACCATTTTGTTAGAGTTTGAGAGAAAACAATAGATCAGGCAAGCTGGAAATTCTAGTATTTGCTAGGGGAAAGATGGAGAGCAACTCAAATTTTTATTTGTGTGTGTGTGTGTGTGTGTGTCTGTCTGTCTGTCTGTCTGTCTGTGTTAGTGTATGCCACATGACCTGCAGTGGTCAGAAGATGGCATAGAATCTCGGAACAGAAATTACAGGTGGTTCTGAACAATCATTGCAGGTGCTAGAAATGGAATTCCCCTCCCTGAAGAACAACAGCCAGTAACTGTTGAGCCCCCAAAGTCATGCCTTTGAAGTTAGCCATAGAGGTCAGAAAAACTGAGCAAGTTCAGTGTTTCAGAGGAAGTGTCACTCAGTTTTGGGCCAGCATCTGAACAAAAGAAAGAAAGAAAAGGTAGAGTTATTACTATTTTTTTAATTTTGTCTCAGGCAGACTTCGTGAAGGAAGCTTCATTATCAGCTGCCTATATTTTTATTTTGCTGGTTGAGGGAAGTGCTGTTTGCAGTTGATACTTGATTTGAAATCATAAAAGCTAAACCTTTTCTGTTGAACCTTGCATGCATTTTGTTCACATACACCCCCTCCCCAAGTTCCGAGATGGAATGCAAGCATAATGTAGTCAAGCTCTACCACCCTGGAATATGTGTATATTAATCTGCAAAACTCCAGATAGCTAGAACCAGAGTGGAGTGTGATGACATATGCCTGAGTTGCCAGATTCCCAGAACTCAGTCAGAAGCAGGAGTATTGGCACAACTTTTGAGGCCAGTCTGGTTTGCATAGTTTCATGCTAGCTAGGACTATAGAGCAAAAGACTCCCCATCACAAAAGAAAAACGCAAACTTTGGACATAGAATTGGGAGGTGGCAATCTGTCAAAAAAAAAAATCTTAAATGCCTCTTGACTATGGCTGACTGATTCAGAAGGCTCAGGTCTTTTAAGAAAAGACTTGGCAGCTGGCAGCCAGCAGCGGTGGCACACGCCTTTAATCCCAGCACTCAAGAGGCAGGAGGATCTCTGTGAGTTCAAGGCCAGCCTGGTCTGCAGAGCAAGTTCCAGCACAGCCAGGGCTATGCAGAGAAACCCTGTCCCGAAAGAAGAAAAGAAAAAAAACTTCCATCACTCCTGGGAGCCAGAGGTAGGCTAATCTCTAAATTCAAGACTATCCTATTCTACAGAGTGAGCTGCAGGACAGCTAGGGCTACATAGTAAGACCCTGTCTTGGGGGAAAAAAAAGACAGATTTTTTTTTTTAATAATTTTGGGCAAAATATTGGTGCCAAGGAATATGGTGAAATTTGCTTTTATGGTACTGAAAGTAAAAGTTCATTAGAAGAAAATTTTAATTTCACCTCCTCATTTTCTAAATTATGCAATTGAGGTTTGAGAGTTTTACTAGAGACAGGGGTGATTGAATGCTATTAAAAAGGATCTTAGTAAACTTATGGCTCATTCCTGGCAATATATTGGCTATTAGGTGACAGGATTGGTAGATGAAACTAAAACAAATGTTTTCTGCATTTCTTTGGTGAATCTGTGGTAGTGGAGCTTGCCAGGGCATGCATGCATATTCAGAAAATGGCTGTGGGCTGCAGAGGAGTTGGTCCTCTCCTTCTACCGTGGGAATTCTGCGGATTGAATTTGGGTCATTGGACTTGATGGTAAGTGCCTTTACCTGATGCACCATTTTGCTGTCTCAGTTCAAAGTTGTTGTGTGTGTGTGTGTTTCGAGACAGGGTTTCTTTGTGTAACAGTTCTAGATGTCTGGGAACTTGATTTGTAGACCAGGCTGGCCTCTAACTCACAGAGATCTGACTTCCTCTGCATCCTGTGTGGTGGGATTAAAGGTGTGTGCCACTACTACCTGGTTCAAACTACTTTTGAGCTTTTATTTTTAGGTCCTTCCTTGACTTTTCTGACTTTTTCTGTTCTGTGAAAGGAAAATTGATACTTGCTGGAAAACAAAAATTGAGCTTTTCTTTGCAATGTGGCTTGGTTTTAATTGCTTTGATTCAGTTACTGTTATGGAGGTAGTTTTGGTCCAGTCCCTGTTCCCTCCACTTTTGAGACAGAGTCTGATATATCTAAACTGGCCTCAAATTCACTTTGTACTAAGGTAGATCTTGAGCTCCTGGTCCCCTGGGTGCAAGAATTAAAAGTGCACTGTCCAGGTGTTTTTGTTTGTTTGTTTCAGGGGGTGGAGGGTGGTGGGTAGTGGTGTTTCAAGACAAAGTTTCTCTGTGGAACTCTGGCTGGTCTGGAACTCACTCTGTAGAACAGGCTGGCCTCCAATACAGAGATCCTCCAGTCTCTCTGCCTCTCAAGGGCTGGGACTAAAGGTATGCAGCACCATCCCTGCCAGTTCTAAGTTTAAATTATTGTTTAACCTCTTGAAGAACAGTCTTCCTATTTAGCCTCTGTTGGCCTTGGGCTTGAGATCGCCTTGGCATTATCATTGTCTTTCTTCTTTTAACATTCATTGTCACTTAGAGCTGACTGTGATCTCCAGCTCTTCATGAAGCATGTTGATATTTCTGAGTGTTATTTTTTGGGGGGAACATACTGTGCCTCCTGCCTGAAGGGTATAGTTAGAATGATTTTCAGTATTCCAGATTAGGGGAGCAAAGAGGTGTTCTGGATATTTCAACAAACTAGCTTTTTTTTTTAATTGTTGGAGAGAGATTTTTAGTTTTTGAATTTGTTGGGTTTTTGTTTGTTTTTTTCTGAAACTAGCTTCTAAGAGTTAGTATTTTACTTTGTGAAACATTTAAGTTGTGTTATTGGTAAGTATTGAATTGAGTCTCTGAAATACCTTGTCTATGACCTGTTCAGGCAAAACTAGTTGTCTGAAGAATGCACGTCCGGCTAGCCTCAAGCATCCACAAATTATATGTGTACTTCAAACACTGAAGTCAGTCCCACAGTGTCTTTTAGATTCTCGACTGGTGGATGATGTCATCTCTTCTCCAAAGGAAATGCTTCTCCTCTGAAAGTGCTGGGAGAGGCTTTGCTATTGAGGCCAGCCCTGTTTTGTTCCACATACCAGAGAGAGCCCAGCTCACTTCAGAACTACATACTATATGATGTCTCTGTTTAAATTATAACCTCTTTATTTTTAGAGATTCACTTTTATTAAATTTATGTGTATCTGTGTGTGTATGTATGAGTGAATGCCATGTCCAAGGAAGCCAGAAATGGGCATTTGAATCTCTTGGAGGTAGAGTTGCAGGCTGCCCCCTGTTGTAGATTCTAGGAATAGAACTCAGGTCCTGGAAGTATAGCAACTGCTCTTAACCCTTGAGCCATCCCTCCAGACCCAGTTATCACCCTCTGAAATATACTGTTTTCACACTTCTCAGAATCATGTTGATAATTTTTTTCTTCTGTTTCTTTTTTGTGGTTGTTTTGTTGTTTCGAGACAGGATTTTTCTGTGTAATAGTCCTGGTTGTCCTGGAACTAGCTGTGTAGACCAGGTTGGCCTCGAACTCACCAAGAGCTACTTACCTGCCTCTGCCTCCCGAGTGATGGGATTAAAGGTGTGCGTCACCACTACCTGGTTCTCCTCTTTCTTTTCTGACATTTTTTCTTTTATAAATTTATAATATTATAATTTTATAAATATTATTTTTAGTATTATGGGTGTTTTGCCTTCATGTACCATATATGAAAGTGACCACAGAGGCCAGAGAGGGTATTGGATTCCCTGGAAATGGAGTTACAGACAATTGTGACCTACCATATAGGTGGCTGGGTCCTCTGGAACAGCAGCCAGTTCTCTTTAACTGCTGAGCCATCCATTGTCGGCCCCTCCATTTTATTGTTAGTATTATTTTAAAGATTTATTTATTCATTATATATACAGTGTTCGGCAGGCCAGAAGAGGGCACCAGATCTTACCACAGATGGTTGTGAGCCACCATGTGGTTGCTGGGAATTGACTCAGGACCTCTGGAACAGCAGGCACTGCTGTTAACTGTTGAGCTATCTCTCCAGTCCCTATTATTATTTTTTAAGTCTTCTAATTCTTCTTAATCTGATAAAGTTTCAGATTGCCTGGTATTACCAAGCAAGTTTGTAGAGATTAAGAATGGTGATTGGCAAAGTGGCTGGAAGCAGTCCTTCAAGTATCTTTTCCTCCACAAACACAAGACAGGGTGCTACAAAGGACTAAACTGGTAGAGAGTTACACAGAAGTTTTAAACAGCTAGGTGCTGTGGTGCATACCTGCAATTTTAGCAACTTGAGAGACTGAGGTAGGAGGACCACTGTGAGTTCAAAACCAGATTGGGCTACTTAGTGGGTTCCAGGCCACCTAGGTAATAAGACCCTGTTTGTTTGTTTTAAAGGTCGGCAGGAAAGGTAACTCAGCAGTTAACACTACTGGCTGCTCTTCCAGAGAACCTAGGTTCAATCCCAGCACTCATAATGGCCAGGAGAGGGCACCAGATCTCATTACAGATGGTTGTGAGCCACCATATGGTTGCTGGGAATTGAACTTAGGACCTTTGGAAGAGCAGGCAATGCTCTTAACCACTGAGCCATCTCTCCAGCCCTCCACCGGACTTCTTAACGTGGATTCTAGGGGTTGAACTCAGGTTGTTAGACTTGTACAGCAAGATCTTTTTACCTGTGGAGTTACCTCCCAACCCCATGCTTCCCTCTTTCAGAGAAGAGTCTCATATATATATTTGTTTAAGATTGTAGGTTATCCCAAAGTAATGCTATTAGAAAAAAATGATTCGATGTTATATGTATACATGTCTGTATGTGGGCATGTTCATGTGAGTTTAGGTGCCCTTAGATGCCAGAGGCATCAGAACCCCTGAAACTGAATTGGCCGTCTGTCCAGCCTCGTGTTTATTATTAATTTTTTATACTTTTCTCCATGTGTATATGTGTATGTTTATGCATACATTTGTGTGGGGAGATGTCAAAGAAAGAGGTGTAGGAATCAGTTCTCTTCCTCCAATGTGGGCCCAGGGATTGAACTCAGGTTGTCAGGTACCATGGCAGGCATCTTTATTAAATGGCCCTCTAGGCATTTTTTTTCCTTTCTAACTTATTTTTGTAACATGGGACAGTGATTTTGTTAAGAACCATAGTTGAGGTGTGTTTGGGTGGTGGTGGTAGTGGTTTGTTGGGTAGCTGCTGAATACTGGAATGTTGGAACTAAAGGTTTTTAAACAAAGAGAATGACATTAAAACTTACTCTGTGTGTCTCTTTAGTTTGCAGTATAAAGATTAACATACTTCCTGGGCTGGAGAGATGGCTCAGTGGTTAAGGACACTGACTGCTTTTCCAGAGGACCCATGTTCAATTTCCAGCACCCACATGTCAGCTGTCTGTAACTCTGGGATCTAACACCCTCTTGTGTACAAACAAAGGCAAAATACCCATACATATAAAATAAAAATAAATCAGTCTTAAACTAGGTAGTGGTGGTGCATGCCTTTTAGTCCCAGCAGATGGATCTTGTGAGTTGCAGGCCACCTGGTCTACAGAGTCAGTTCCTGGACAGCCAAGGATACACAGAGAAACCATGTCTTGAAAAACAACAAAAATATCAGCCTTTAAAAAACAACATGCTGAGCCAGACGTTGGTGGCGTCTTTAATCCCAGCCCTTGGGAGGGAGGCAGAGGCAGGTGGATCTCTGATTTTGAGGCCAACCTGGTTTACAGAGCGAGTTCGAGGACAGTCTCCAAAGCGACAGAGTAACCCTGTCTCGAAAAAACAAAACAAAAAACAACCCCCCCCCAAAAAAAAGAGTCAACATTCTGTTTATAAAAGGTTAATCTATGGTTCATGAAAATAGAAACTAATCAAATTAAGCTGATATCAGCATGTATTCACTCATTTGAGAGTCTTTTACATATGAATAAGTATATGTCTAGTTGTTTTCAAGTTTGTCATACTCTTTCCCATTTTGTTCTTATGTATATGGGTGTTTTGCCTACGTGTATGTCTGTGTACCACATGTGCACAATGCCTCCCAGAGTCCAAAAGAGGCCATCCATCCCCTGGACTGGAGTTGCAAACAGCTGTGAGCTGTGGGTGTTGGGTAGAGGCAGTCACCATCAGCTCTTACCGTACTTTCTTTTACAGCAACTTTTTTCTGGGTATAGTGGTTCACGCCTATAATTACAGATTTTGGAAAGCTGAGGCAGAAGGTTCTGAGTTCAAGGCTAGACTGGACTTATAAGAGCCTGACTGAAGGTTTTTTTTTTAAATTTTTTTTTTTAGGGTTTATTTAACTTTATGTGCATTGGTGTGAAGGTGTCAGATCCCCTGCAACTAGATCTTCAGACAGTTGTGAGCTGCCATGTGGGTGCTGGGAATTGAACCCGGATCCTCTGAAGAGCAGTCAGTGCTCCTAACCACTGATCCATCTCTCCAGCCCCATGACTGAAGTTTTTTTTTTTTATTTTTATTATGACATGCTATCTAAGTTATCAATAAACATTAAATAATGTTTATTTGATATAAAGTAATGGTTATATAGTCTTCTATTTTAAACCGCCCTGTGATTTATTCTTTACGTATGTTCTTTCCTATACAGTACCTGTACATTTATACTTCTTATATACACTTATGTACAGTAACTATCTTTGTATATGCACTCTATATAGAATAGCTTTAGATCTGAAAAGTTCATCCAGTTGGAATTTACTGGAGAGTTAAAATGATTTGGAGCTGGGCGATGGTGGCGCATGCCTTTAATCCCAGCACTCGGGAGGCAGAGGCAGGCGGATCTCTGTGAGTTCGAGACCAGCCTGGTCTACAGAGCTAGTGCCAAGACAGGCTCCAAAGCCACAGAGAAACCCTGTCTCGAAAAACCAAAAAAAAAAAAAAAAAAAAAAAAAAAAAAAAAAAAAAAAGATTTGGAGTAACAGTTTAGTGGTTACTGGAATTTAAAAATTTTATTTATCTATTTATTTTACTTTTTTCAAAACTTTTTTTCTGTATAATAGCCCTGGCACTAGCTCTGTAGACTAGGCTGGCTTTGAACTCACAGAGATCCGCCTGCCTCTTCCTCTGAGTTCTGGGATTAAAGGTGTGCGCCATTACCGCCTGGCAGCTACTGGAATTTTTGTGCCAGGACTATGTCTCTTGGATAGTTTATAGGAGCAGTTTAACTTAGAATGACAAAAGCAGTCAGTTCACAGTGTGGTGCTGGAAACTGAGTGCCATTATGTACGTGTGCGTTTTTATTAACTAATGTGAATATATTTAGTCTACTGTAAGCAAATGGTACTCCAGAATAAGTGATAACTTTCTGTTTTCCCTTATCAGGTTTCAACTTTCTGTGCTGTGGGGTCCACCATAAGAGAGGTAGATCCAATGTGTGTCTGTGCTGAAGAAGCATGAGCTCCTTGCAGTAACTGGTAGCCAGCTCTTCCCCTAACAGTGATAGTGTGTGGTGTCCTCTGCCAGGACGATGCTGTCTTAATATGGATATGTACCCTTCTCAGTTTTGTTTCAGTGCATTAGTCCCAGCTTTTTCCTTGTGATTTTTTTTATTAGTTCAGTTCTTTTTTTCTTTTCTATTATGTTATACTTATTCCTCTTGAGTTTTCCGATCCTGTAGATGGGGTTCAAAATGTTTGCTTACACCTGAGCATGGCTTTAATCCCAGTCAGTGCTCAAGAAGGAGAACTGCCAACCAGTGAGTTGTAAATGGAGTTGGGCTACACAGTGAGACCTTATCTTGGGAAGAAAAAGACCAAACAAGTAGTTACAATCATTCACAATGATAATTGATAGTGTTTCTTGACAATTACTCTAAGTCTATGGGGTTTGATTCTTACAGCAGCTCTGTGGAGGTACTTGATGCTATTCCTGTGGTTTCTTTTTCTTTTTTTTCCCCCTGTTCTTGTTTTTTTGGTAGTGGATGGGGTGGACTTGCAGGAGATTGACCCTATAGATTTGAATATACTCTAGCAAAAATAGTTTGTATTGTCAGGCTGTGGTGGTGCATGCCTTAATCCCAACACTTGGAAGGCAGAGACAGGTAAATCTTGTGAGTTTGAGGCCAGCCTGGTCTACAAAGCAGGATAAAGTAATATAGAGAAACTCTATCTCAAAAAACAAACAGACAGCAAAAGAAAAGTTTGTATTATCTCCAGGCCTTATTTTTACATTTTATGAAGGAAGTAACCAGGGCCTAGCGAGCTTTAACCAAACTGCCCAATTTACCTATTTAGTAAATGTTGGACCCTGTGTTAAGACCTAGCAAATCTAAATGCCTGAATTGTAAAACTCTTTTTTCTCTCGCGCGTTCTTTTTTTTCCTTTTTTTTCTTCTGGAGCCCATATTCTTAACCACTATGTTGTTATTGCTCCTGCTAGTCTTATTTTTCTGGTCCTGGGGATCAAACCCAGTGCCTTGATCATGGGAGAGGAGCAACACTCTGCTGGATTGCCTGCTCTCCCCTTGCTAATTTGTGTGAACTAACTTGGCTGTAAACTAGATGTTTCTTGCTGAATGTATTCTCTCTGAGCCAGAAGTCCTTCAAGAAGAGACTAGCACAGAAAAGAACTTTAATCTTTCTGATCTCTTTTAGAAGCATCAAAATCCTGAACTCTCACAAGCATACTTAGTATGTGAATTATTAGTCACTCCTTCAGAAACAATTTTGAAAGTTAACATGCAGTTTTGAAAAATGATTTATTTTATTTTATTATTTTGTGTGTATGGGTGTTGGTTTCTTGCATGTATTTCTGTGTGCCTGCTCTGTGCCTAATGCCTGTAGAGGCCAGAAGTATGGAATCCTTGAAGCTGCCATGTGAGTGCTGGGAATTGAACCAGGTCCTCTGGAAAAGCAGTCAGTGATTAATTGATAACCCATTTCTCTAGCCCTGTTAACATATGGTTTTGCCAAGAATTAATAACTGATGTTGTAGATAAGTACAAGATATCGAAAAGAAACTCTTGTGTTTATCTATTGGAAGTCTTCTTTTGATCTAATATAGCATAGCAGTGAAAAGTCATGCTGTTTTGTTTTAAATTTTTTATTATTGTTTTAGTATAAAATTTATTGTGTACATGTGTGAGAGGGAGAGATTTGTGTGGGGACATGCATATGTGGAGGGTAGAGGACACCTGTAGACTCAGTTCTCTCTCCTGTGCCTGTGTCCAGAAGATGAACTGAGATAGGCAGACCTGCGTAACAAGTACCCACTGAGCCATCTTGCCAGCCATGCTTTTGTTCTTTTGAGACAAGGTCTCTCGTAACTCAGGCTGACCTTGTGGTCAGAGATCTGACTGCTTCTGCCTTCTGAGCGCTGGCATGTTTAATGCTGGCTGACTTACTTTTTGTTTTTTATTTTTGAGAGAAGAGTCTCTTTATGTGGTCCTGGCTGTCATGTAACTCTGTTTAGACCAGGCTGGCCTCAAACTTGGAGTCAGACATCTGCCTGTCTCTGCCTTCCAAGTGCTACCATGCCTGGTCCCACTAATATCTTAAGCAAAAACAAAAAAGTTCCTTCTAAAATGTGTTTGGTAGTCTGTTCCTGTAATCCTAGCACTTGAAGGACCAGTGCTAAGTTGGTATCCATTAGTGAGGGCAGCCTGGGTAGAGAACACCAAAACCATAAAGAATACCTGTACTCTCTGAGCCAGGTGTGTATGCTGGAAGCTTCTTAGAAGGCTAAGGTGAGAGGATCATTTGAGCAACATAGCAAGACTCCATTGCAAAATAAAATGCTATTTTTTTGTTTTGTTTTTGAGACGGGGTTTCTCTCCATAGTGCTCAATTTGTAGACCAGGCTGGCCTTGAACTCACAGAGATCCATATGCCTCTGTCCCCCCCCAAGTGCTGTGGGGAAAGGCATGTACCACCACGCACTCGGGTTTCTTTTTCTTTTGCAAAAAGAGCCGGGTGATGGTGGTGCACACCTTTAATCCCAATACTTGGGAGGTAGAGGCAGGTAGGTGGATCTCTGTAAGTTTGAAGCCAGCCTGGTCTACAACATTCCAGGGCAGCCAGGGCCACATAGAGAGACCCTTTCAAAGTCCTATCTGGCTGGGCAGTGGCAGCACATGCCTTTAGTCCTGGCACTGGGGAGCCAAAAGTAGGCAGATCTCTGAGTCAGGGCCAGCCTGGTCTACAGATTGAGTTCTGGGACAGCTGGAGAGTTCAGGGCTACATGGAGAAACTCTATCTTTAATGTTTCTTGTGTATTGGCTTGAAGATGGACAGATAGCTTTCTTTTGTGACAAGAAGTGAGCTAAGTTCTCAAATTCTACTTAATTCCTTTTTATTTTATTTCATATATTATTTTTTTAAAGATGGAATCTCTATTTGGCCCTGTTTGTCCTGGGTCTTTCTGTGCGTACCAGGCTGACTTTGAACTCAAACCCACCTGCCCCTCTGCCTGCGGAGTGCTGAGATCAAAGATACACACCACCATGCTAGACTCTTGTTTATTTTTGTGTAAAAGTCTTGCTATTTAGTCCTTTGCTGGCCTAGAACTATGTATCCCAAGCTGGCCAGGAACTCACTGTAATCTTGCTTTAGCCTTCCCAAGTGCTGGGATTGCTAGTACATACACAACAGCAGGCTCAACTTTTTTCTTGTTATTCTTGTCTTTTTTTTTTTTTTTTAAGATCTATTTGTTTATTATATGTTCAGTGCTCTGCTTGCATGTGTGCCTACACATCTGAAGAGGGTGCCAGATCTCACTATAGATGGTTGTCAGCACCTTGTGGGTGCTGGGAATTGAACTCATGACCTCTGGAAGAGCAGCCATGCTTTTAACCTCTGAGCTACCTCTCCAGCCTTTTCTTGTTATTTTTTTTGGGGGGGGGGTTTCGAGACAGGGTTTCTCTGTGTTTTTTCTTGTTATTCTTTTAGTTTTAAGACAAGGTCTCTCTATTCAGTCCTGACTGTCCTGGAACTTGGTGTGTACTGTAAGGAGAAGGCCCCTTGTTTGTCCCGGCCGCCGGCTGGCTTACATCTGAAATAACCACACAGAAACTGTATTAATTAAAACACTGCTTGGCCATTAGCTTTAACTTCTTATTTGCTAACTCTTACATATTAGTTTAACCCATCTCCATTAATCTGTGTATTGCCACATGGCAGTGGCTTACTGGAGATTCTAACTGGCATTCATCTCAGGTGGAGGATCCATGGCTTCTCTGACTCTGCCCTTCTCCCTCCCAGCATTCAGTTCTATTTTCTTCGTCTACCTAAGTTCCGCCCTATCAACTAGGCCAAGGCAGTTTCTTTATTCATTAACCAATGAAAGCAACACACAAACAGAAGGAACTCCTACACCAGGTATGTAGACCAGGCAGGCATTGAAAGCAGAGATCCTCCTGCATCTGTCTCCCCAGTGTTGAAAGACATGTGCCTTCCTAAGTGCCCCCCCCCCCGGCCCCCTTTTTCTTTTAGGACAGGTCTTACTGTGTAGCCCAGGCTGTCCTGGAACTTGCTATGTAGACCAGGCTGCCCTTGAATTCATGGAGATCCACCTGCCTCTCCCTCGCACCTCCCCAAGCTGGGATAAAGGCAGGGACTACTAAGCCTGGCTAGGCTCAGCTGTGTTGTTTGTGAAGCAAAGGTTTTGTGTTCTTTTGATGTGCTCTTGCTTTCTTCCATTTCCCTCTCCTCAAACCTCCCTGTTCCCTATCTTGGAATGTCTTAAATAAGTTCAGTTCTTTTACAATTTCACCAACAAACACTTCAGATCATATTTCTGCAATATGGTGGTGCAAGGCTGCAGTTCCATCATGTGGGAGGTGGATACAAGAGGATCCAGCTCAAGGTCCTCATTACCTACATATCAAATTGGAGACCAGTCTAGCTGCAGAAGACACTGCCTCTAAAACCAAAATGGGGGAGAAAGTATTTCTATAGATAAACAGTCTTCTTTCTTGGGAGTAGAATGTTGTAACAATCACAGTATTGTATCTACAAACTTAAAAATAGTTGTGGCTAGACATGCAATTCAGTGGAAAAACATTTGTTTATTGTGGCTGCATGTGTGTTAGGGTGTGTGTGCGCCACAGTGCATGTATGGGCGATCAAAAGACAACTTGTGAAAGGTGATTTCTTTTTTGCCATTATGGGGCTTTTAGCTGTGGAATTCAGGTTGTTAGGTGCTCTTCCCTCTAAGTTGCCTTCCTAGCCTTTAAGCCTTCCTAGCCTTATCCCCTGGTGCTGCAAAAGAACAAACAAGTTAATACACAATAATAAGAATTATTATTTAAATTTTCTCTTAAGGCTTCTATCTACATTTTAAAGTGATTATTATTACATTTATTTTTGTGTGGGAGGTTGTGGTGTGCTATGACACGCTTATGGAGGTCAGAGGAAACGATGCAGGTGCCTGTTCTCTCCTTCCACCATGTGCCCTGCGATCAGACTTAGGTGGCAGGCACCTTCACCCACTGACCCATCTTGATGGTTCAGCATCTAAACAAGTTTAGGTAAATATATCTCTAAAATCCTAATTTCAATAGCCTCCACTCCTTGTAGTAAGAGCCAGATGAGATATATTTGTAAGCTTTAAAAGTTGTATATTAATAGGTAGGTGTGATGGTATATGTACTTGTAGTCTCAGTCCGTACTCAGGAAGTGGAGGCAGGATGGTCAGGTGTTTACAACTAGTCATGCTATATGTTTGATCAGGAGTTAGAGGCTAGCTTTGGCTATGTGAGACCCTGTCTTTTTTGTTTGTTTTTCCAAGTCCTGGCTGTTCTAGAACTCACTTTATAAATCAGGTTGACCTCGAACTGACATCCCCCTGCGTCTGCTTCCCAAAAGCTGGGATTAAAGGCGTGCGCCACCACTCCTCGGTTTCCTGAAAATATTTTGAACAAATACTAGGAAAAATTTATGATGGACAGTAGTCTGCTCTGCTATTTGTATGAGACAGTCACATGGTTCAGGTTCTCCTTGAATTCACTGTGTAACCTACTATGACCTTGCCTCCATTTTCCAAGTGCTGGAATTACAGGCTAGTCCTGTTAGGTCTCCCAGGCAGGACCCACACTCACCCCCTAGTACTGGGAAATCGATTCAGATCTTCCACGTTCTAGCCAAGTATTCTTTCCTAGCCGGATGTTCTGGTCTTATCTATGGAGGTAAATCTTTTTATTGTTTTGTTTGGCCTTGGAGTTTACTGTGTAGCATACTCTGGCCTTGAGCTAGCAAGCTTTCTACTTTGATAATCCTGCTTCAGCCTCTTGACCGAGCTCCTTGGGTATATGTCTCTTGGACCCTCTCTCTTTCTGCCACGTATCACTGACATTTTCTCTGATGATTAAATGTATTAAGAACAGTTGCTTGTTGTAGTAGCACATGCCTTTAATTTCAGCACTTGAGAGGCAGAAACTGGTGGATATCTGAGTTGGAGGCCACCCTGGTCTAGAGTAAGTTTCAGGACAGCCAGAGTTACACAAAGAAACCCTGTTTCTAACTCCTTACCCCACCCCATCCCACCCCCCAAAAAGAAAAAAAGAACAGATATGTTTCCAATTGAAAATAGTAATGGTGGGCTGGTGAGATGGTTCAGTGGGTAAAGCTTTTGATAACCTGAGCTTGATCCATAGCATCCACATAAACGTGAAAGAGAACTCACTCCACCACATGTATATCATGGCTCGCATGACACACATACCAAACACATAATGATAAATTATGAAAAGAGAATATTGTTAAGTCTGGAGTGTAGCCCCAGCCAGTTGCATTAGTCTGAACTCCAAATCCCAGCATGTCTGGTCCTGACCCCTCCCTGGAGTCAGGACCACTCCCACAGGGTATTTTAAGTGGTCTCTGAGGAGAAATGCATGGTTCTGGGTTTGCATGTGCTCCCCACTGCAAATAAAACAATGGGCATTTTAATCTGGTTTGATCTGACCTAATTGGATTTCTTTACACCGACGGAGATGCCCCTTTTATTTTTTCTTAAATATGACCATGTGAGTTAGAAAGGGGAGATACAATAAGAATGGAATATGCAGTATGCGACCTTTAACCTCAACAGGCAGAGGTAGGCAGATCTCTGAGCTTGAGACCAGCATGGTCTACAAAGTGAGTTTTAGGACAGCCAAAGCTTCACAGAAAAACCTTGTCTTGAACAGAAAAGAATGGAATATGCATAAGGCCCTTGCTTAAAAATACTGCTAACTCAGCTGGTAAAATAGCCATGCAAACCTAAGCACTCGTTTAACCCTGGAAGCTGGTGCCTCACTTTTGTAATTATAGCAGGAAGGCTCAGGAACCAGGAAGTAAACATCATAGAGGCAGAAAAGAGACTGCCTCCAAAACAAACAAATAAAAGGACGGAAGGCAATAAATAACTAGTTTTTCAGAGTTGTCTTTGCTATCTACATGAATGATCAGGGCTTATTCACACAATAAATAAGTCAGTAGATTTGATTTTAAATGAGGTGGTTTTTTTAAAAAGCTATTCAGCCAGGCAGTGAGGATGCATGCACACCTTTAATATATTCGACCTTTAACCTCAGCAGGCAGAGGCAGGCGGATCTCTGAGTTCAAGGCCAGCCTGGTCTACAGAGAGAGTTTCAGGACAGGCTCCAAAGCTACACAGAAACCCTGACTCACCCCCCATCCCCCAAAACAAACAAAGTGCTATCTAAAAGAATTTGGTATTAGTGCAAGAGACAGTGAATAGTTCATGACCATGTTTAGTTTGGTTTGACTTAAACTGTGGTCTCCAAAGTGAGTTTGGTAGAGGTTTTGTGACTATGTTTATATGTGCTTAACATTTTTCTTTTCTTTTTTTCTTTTTTCTGTTTTTTGAAGCAGCAGCATCTGGAATCAAGAGAGCCACAGCTTCCGAGGTAAGTTTTTTTTTTTTTTAATTGATTCTTAGTTTACTAAAAGCATAATTCTGGCATAGGATAGCTGTCTAGGTATGTCCAAACTCTAACCCCACAACACACTGCTGTCACCTGCAGAGTTCATACTTGAGAACCATGTAGTTGAGTTACAAACTCACAGATATTCACCTGCCTCTGCCTCCAGAGTTCTGGGATTAAAGGTGCGTGCCACCACCCCCAGTTATAATATCTTATATTGATTGAGTATATCTTTTTTTTTTTTTGAGTTTTACTGGAATATTTATTTACTTAATTTTGAGGCAGGGTCTCGGTTAACCAAGTCTAGCCTTCCACTGTTCTTTGTTTAAGGCCTCTGAGTGAGGCTGTCTTTAAACTCCAGAGCCTCTGCCTCCCCCCACCTGAGTGTTGGTATTACAGGCATGTGCCATCACGCAGGGCTGCTCACCGACAGAGCAGGCACTCTCGCAGAGGAGCTGTATGCCTGATCCTTGTTTCTGGAGACAGTCTCACTCCGTACTCAGGCTAGTCTGGTATTGACTGTATAGCATGAGCTAACTCATAACATTGGGTAGTCCCCTGCCTCAGCCTCCCATATATTGGGATTGTGGCTATATTTATACCTGTCTTTCCTATGCAGAGAATTTTCAATTTGCTCTCCTTCCCCCACATGGAGGTTTCCTAGCCCCTCCCACCCTAGTTTTGTTTCACTCCTGTACTTGTGTCAGGGTTCAGAGTCTTGAACTGGCACCTTTTCCCTTAGATTTTGGGGTTTTCTTTTTTTTAGACTATCTTTCAAGTCTTTGAAAGATATACTGTATATACTTCTTATTGTTTTAGATATTATTTTAGACCTCATATAGCTTCAGACTCGCTATGTGACCAAGATTGGACTTGAACTTCTGGTCATCCCACCTCTGTCCTCCCAAGTACTGACTGGGTTTTTCACTACCATGATCACTTACCCTGCTCTTATATTAAGGGCCTTGATTATCGGGTTTTGAGGTTGTGGCATACTGTTTTCACTAGTCTTGTCCTCTGGTTTCCTAACTTGGTGGATATTAATGACATGAAACGTAACTTGGTGATTGTTGTACCAGCACGTAGACCCCTGGGAGTAGTTAGTTAGAGTCTGCTCTGGTGGCTTTGTTCCTTTTCTGGTTCTGGAGCTGTCATACAGAGTCTCATATACACCATAGTCGAAGGCTGATTAGACGGCCTCCTGTAAAACTTTTGTTTCCTTGTTTGTGTTGTGTTTGAGGTAGGGTTTCTCTGTGTAGCGCTGGCTATCCTGAAACTTACTCTGTAGACTAGGTTGACCTCGAATTCAGAGATCTGCCTCCCAAGTGCTGGTGTTAGTCTTGTGCCTACTTTTTTTTTATTATTAAGTTTTTTTAGATTTATGGATTTTACTTTGATTTGTATGAATGTTTTCCCACTTATGTGTACCACATGTGTGCCTGGTACCCATGGAGGACCAAAGAAAGTGTTGGGTTCCTCTGGACTGGAGTTACAAGTGGTTTTGAGTGGCCAGGTGGGTGCTGGGATTGAACCCAGTGTCCTCCGGAAGAGCAGCAGACATTCTTAACCCTGAACCTTTTCCCAACCTCCTGGTTTGTTTGGGGGACAGAGAGTGGGATGGTTGTTTATTTTACTTGTATAAATGCTTTCCTAGCATTTATGTATATGCTCTTGTGCATGCCTGGTGCCCAAAGAGATCAGAAGAGGACTTCAGATCCCCTGGTGCAGGAGTTAAGGGGCTTGTAAGCCTGGGGCCTCTCTAAGAGCAACAAGTGTCCTTAACTACTGAGCCATGTTTCCAGACTCATTATTTTTATATACTATCACTTTAACTGTTTATCATATTATGTGGGAATGAGAAACTATTGTCTTTTTGGGCTTTGGAGACCGCCACAACTATGTACCACAGGTTAACATTTAGCTCACTGTGTAGCCTAAGATAGCCTTGCACTAACAAGTTAACTCATCCTTCCAAATGCTGGGGTTATAAGTGTATACCACTACTTGGCCATATGGTAATTTTGATTCTTTCTGTTTAGGGACCTTATGCCTCTGTCATGCCTGTCAAGAAAATAGGCCACCGAGGTGTTGATTCTTCTGGAGAGACTACATATAAAAAGGTAAGTCTGGACAGACTAGATGGAATGCCTTACTTTGATAACACACCAGGAGCAGTACTGTTACCATGTTGGTTTTTGTTATAGTTTGCTCTTTTTGAGATGGTGTCTCATTCTAACACTTGGTGGCCTGGAACTCACTTTGTTGTTGAGGCTGACCTTGAACTCCTGGTAGTCTTAGCCTCTCAAGTGCTTAGATTATAGGTGTGAGCCACCAGGTCTGGCCAGTACTGTTCTTTTTTGTTTGTTTTGTTTTGGTTTTTCAAGACAGGGTTTCTCTGTAGCTTTGGAGCCTGTCCTGGAACTCACAGAGCTCTGCCTGCCTCTGCCTCCCAAGTGCAGAGGTTTGCACTGCCTGGCATGGCTAGTGCTGTTCTTGATACTGCTCTCTACAAACCACTCCATTTGGTTTTCCTTGTTATTTATTTATTTGGTTTGTGGTTTGGTTTTGTTTTATTTGAGACAAGGTCTCTCTGTTTAGCCTTGGCTGGCCTGGAATTCACTGTGTAGACCAGGCTATCCTGGAATTTACTCTGTAAACCAGACTGACCTTCCTCTGCCTCCTGAATGCTGGGGCTTAAGGAATGTACCACCACTGCCTGGCTGAATTTATTATTATTTTTAGTATTATGCATGTTTTGTCTTCATGTATGTCTGTGTACCACCACATGCCTGGTGCCCAAAGAAGCCAGAGAGGGTGTTTGGGTCCCCTCAAACTGGAGTTACATAGCCGGGCGATGGTGGCGCACGCCTTTAATCCCAGCACTCAGGAGGCAGAGGCAGGCGGATCTCTGTGAGTTCGAGACCAGCCTGGTCTACAGACCTAGTTCCAGGACAGGCTCCAAAGCCACAGAGAAACCCTGTCTCGAAAAACAAACAAACAAAAAAAAAAAAAATCGAAAAAAAAACTGGAATTACATAACAGTTGCAATTGTGAGTCACTATGTGGTTGCTTGTGCCCTCTGGAAGAGCAGCCAGTGCTCTTAACTGCTGAGATATTGCTTTTTTGATTCTAATTAATTTGAAATTTTAGTCTCAAGATGCCTGGTATTACCAAGCAAGTTTGTGCATTCTTTCTTTTAGGTTTTTTGAGACAGGGTTTCTCTGTAGCTTTGGAGTCTGTCCTGGAACTAGCTCTTGTAGACCAGGCTGGCCTTGAACTCACAGTGATCCACCTATCTCTGCCTCTCGAGTGCTGGAATTAAAAGCATGCACCACCATTGCCCGGCTCCGCAAGTTTGTACATTCTAACAATGGTGATTTGCGAAGTGACTAGAAACCAGTCTCCAGTATCCTCAGTCCCACAGTATTGGATCCCTTCTGACCAGGGTACTGCTTGCATGTGGTGCATAGACATACATTCAGGCAAAACACCCATACACAAGTTAAATTTTTCATGTGTGATGGTTTTGTGTGTGTGTGTCTGTCTGTCTGTGTGTCTTGGCTGACCTGAAACTCTTATGTAGACCACCCTGGCCTTCCAGTGCCCAGAGATCCATCTGCTTCTGCCTCTCAAGTGTTGGAATTAAAGATATACACTACTATTCCTGGCTGTGTTTTCTTTTTTAATAAGAGGGTTTTCATGGCTGCCTTTAATCCCAGCACTCAGAAGGCAGGCAGATTTCTGTGAGTTTGAGCCCAGCCTGGGCTATAGAGTGCGTTCTAGTAATCAGGGCTACACAGAGAAACCCTGTTTCACAAAACAAAGCAAAAGGTTTTTTGTGTGTTTTCACTACTTTAGTGTTCTTGTCCTTCTTTCAGAGGACCAAAGCTTCTCTAAGTATGCAGTCAAATCAGAATCTGTTAATTTTCGTTACATTCTTTATTAGATGACTAAAATGTTTGGAGGGGCCCAATACAAAATAAAAAGGCAGATAGTAGTAATATGAAGCTTTTCCCTAACTGAGGCCGGCACAGGTGGTCCTCCCTGGCTACTCTGGATCTTTACTGTTCCTAATCATTTCTAGGTGTAACTGCCAAGTGGAGGGCTGGGGTAGCCTAAATTCTATCTAAACTATTGGTGGAAGGGCCTTTGCTTTCAAGTGTTTTTTCTTACATTTCCATCATGAGTTTTGTGGGTTTGGTTGATTGGTTTAGTTTCTTAAGATCAGGTATAGCTCAAGCTGATCTAAATTTGTTTCTTGTCTTAACCACTTAAGTGGTAGAATTCCAGATATGTTCCTCCATGCCCAGATGTTTCCCTGGTCATTTTTGGTATGGTTAGGCTTTTGTTTGTTTGTTTTTCTTTTAGGGGATTCAGAGTTGAAATACAGGGTCTTTGGCCTTGAACTTAAGATACTTCTTCTCTGTTCTGGGATTATAGGCTTGTGCCACCATGCCCAGACTTTGGGTAGACTTGATATTACAACATTTTCTGTAATTTCTTTACTGTTTGTTAGACAACTTCATCAGCCTTGAAAGGTGCCATCCAATTAGGCATCACCCACACTGTGGGCAGCCTGAGTACCAAACCAGAGCGAGATGTCCTCATGCAAGACTTCTACGTGGTGGAGAGTATCTTCTTTCCCAGGTACAGAGGTCAATACACAGTAGGACTTTCTTCAAATCAACCTCGGTAATTTTAAGGGGTCTAATGTGTTTGTCAGTCCTTAACCTTGTTATAAATAGGGTAAATGGGACCAGACAGTTTAGAGAGCAGACTTTGCTGTACCTCTGGTCAATGGGATGTCTTACATTAAAAAAAAAAAAAAAAAAAAGGGCTTAAGAGATTGCTCAGAGGTTAAAAGCTCCGGCTGCTCTTCCAGTAGCCTTGAGTTCAATTTCCCAGCACCCACATGGTGGCTCACAACCATCTATAATGGGCTTGGTGCCCTCTTCTTGTGTTTAGGCATATATGCCAGAATATTGTATACATAAATAAATAAATCTTTAAAAACAAAAACCATAGTAAGGCTGGTGAGATGGCTCAGCAGGTGAAGGTAAAGCCTGACGACCTGAGTTTGCTTCCCAGGGCTCACATGATGGGGATAATTGCATCCTGTGGGTTTTACTCTGACTTAACACATGTACCGAAGCATGTATGCATCGCGTGTGCACACACACACACTCTGAATAAATGTAATCTAATAAGTTTTCAGAGCTGGATAGATGACTCCGTGATTTAGAACACTTGCTGCTTTTTCAAAAGACCTAGGTTCATTTCCTGGCACCCACATTTTGGCTCACAAATCATTTGTAACTCCAGTTCCAAAGGATCTGACACTTCTGGCCTCCAAAACCACCAGGCAGGTTTATGGTGCACAGCGTGCATGTAGGCAAAACATTCATACACACAGAATTAGTTGTGTTTGGTGGTCCCATTTGTGAGGCGGAAACCAAATTGATCTCTGTTAGTTTGAGGCCAGCCTAACTATGGATACATAGTGAGACCCTGTCTCAACAACAACAACAACAAAAAAAAAAAAACAAACAAAACAAAACAAAAAAACCCAAATAATGTAAGTAGTCCTATGACTTATTCTCTTTTTTACCTTTGTCCCATAAATTAATTCATCTTCATCCCCCTTGTGTCTCTGAGAAGTATTGTTGGGCATCCCTTTCAGCATCTGCCCAGGGTAAGTTTCATGGGTATTGGTGTCTGGCAAGTAAAGATTTCTTTATATTCAACCTCACAGTGAAGGGAGCAACTTGACACCGGCTCATCATTACAATGACTTCCGTTTCAAGACCTATGCACCTGTTGCCTTCCGTTACTTTAGAGAGCTGTTTGGCATCCGGCCTGATGATTACTTGGTAAGTTTCTAGTCACAAACCCTGTGATTCTAAGATCCAGGGAATATGGCAAGAGGAATTTCCCTCTTCCACCATCTTGCTTTAGTGTTCTTTTGAATGAATGTTTATCTGTACCTAAGTTCTGTGGTGGGCAGGGCCTGGCTTATCTGGCCCTTAATGTCTTCTTTTATTTTCAGTACTCCCTTTGCAGTGAGCCATTGATTGAACTCTCCAACTCTGGAGCTAGTGGTTCCCTCTTCTATGTGTCCAGTGATGATGAATTCATCATTAAGACAGTCCAGCATAAAGAAGCAGAATTTCTGCAGAAGTTGCTTCCCGGATACTATATGGTGAGTGGGGAGCACTGGAGAGGCTATCCTCAGCAGTACCACTGAGGGTCCTTAATGTCAGGGTCTGATCTTACTTAGAGATAAAAGTCAAGACAGACTTTTTTTTCCTCTTGGGTGCTTTTGTTTTTTTGAGATAGTATCTTTCATGCTGGCCATGATCATTCAGCTTCTGCTTCCCAAGTACTGGAATTATGTGTGTGTTGCCACCAGCTAGGTTTAAGTGGTGTTGAGCATTGAACCCTAGGCTTTGTGAATGCTAAGGTAGCAAGCACTCTGGTGTTTTGTTTGTTTTGAGACTAAATCTTCTTGTGTAGCCCAAAGCCGTTTTTGGGTTCCTGAATCTCCCGCTGCCCTCTGTGGAATCAGGATTATAGGCAACCACCACCTTGCCTGGCTTAATACTATTCTCTCTTTAAACTCTCTTAGATGCCAGGAGAGATTCTGAATGAATATGCAGGTCAGCACATTTTACCTAAATCCCTTGCAGAGCAAAGGAGCAGTAGGTAGCAGCTTTCGCCTTAACTTTCATGAGAATCAGCTAACTTGCTCTACCGTTTCTTCCTTTTTTGCCTTAGAATCTTAACCAAAACCCTCGAACTTTGCTGCCTAAATTCTATGGACTATACTGTGTGCAAGCAGGCGGCAAGAACATACGAATTGTGGTGATGAACAATCTCTTACCTCGGTCAGTCAGAATGCATATGAAATATGACCTGAAGGGTTCAACTTATAAACGGCGGGCTTCTCAGAAAGAACGAGAGAAGCCTCTTCCCACTTTTAAAGACCTGGACTTCCTACAAGATATCCCTGATGGTCTTTTTTTAGATGCTGACATGTACAATGCTCTGTGTAAGACTCTGCAGCGTGACTGTTTGGTAAGTTGCTATATTTTTCTCTATTTCAGACACAGAAATCATTGAAAAACCTTGCTGGGTGATGGTGTCGTACCCTTTTAATCCCAGCACTTGGGAGGCAGAGGCAGGTGCAGGAGGATCTCTTGTGAGTCAGTTTGAGGCCAGCCTGGTCTACAAAGGTAGACAGCCAGGACTATTACACAGAGAAACCTTGTCTTGAAAAACTGGGGGGAAAAAAAGAAACATACACACAAAACCCAAAGAAAAACCTCAGTGATTCTTTGCATTTAGTCTATGGGAGGTGGAACTCTGATCATTTGCTCTCTGTGTTCTGGGCTGCTTTTTATTATTTTGTTTTTTATTCTGGGGAATGTATATGTGTGTGTGCTGGATGCAGTTGTACTTTACCTTGTGAAGCACAGGCTCTGTCACTTATGTAAAGGTATATGCTTGCTTGTGTGTGGACTTGTAGAGGCCAGAGGTCAGCAGTGGGAGTCTTCCTTGATGTCACTTTCTTTCTCTCACTGAACCGGAACTTACCATTTCAGCTAATGTGGCTGACCAACTAACCACTGAGATCTGCCTGTGCCTTCCCTCACAGTACTGGGGTCATTACATGTGTGCTCTCTCGTGCCTTTCTGTGGGTGCTGGGGACCCAGACTCAACTCCACATGTTTGTTCAATGAGCACTTTTCCCACTGAGCCTTTCCCCACCCCCAGATGGCATTTTAGATTACTTTTACATTAGCTCAATGCTGGACCTTTCCATTACCTTTGTTATTTACCCTCTCCACCTGGGCTCTGTGTGTGTGTGTGTGTGTGTGTGTGTAGTTCCTTGTTGAAATAGCCTAGCATTCGTAGGAAAACTTTTAACTTAGTTGTACTACAGAGTCATTATTCTTTAAATTTTGGTCTTGCATGCCAAATCCAAATTTATATCTCAGAAATTTGAATGCTGTTATCACTACACAGCTGTACACTGGCTCTGCTGATTTGTAATGTTTCCTAAATAAGCGGTTCTCAACCCTCCTAACGATTTGACCTTTTAATACATTTCCTCATGTTGTGGTAACTGCAACTATAAAATTTTTTATTCCTAACTGTAATTTTGCTACTGTTATGAATCATAATGTAAATATCTGTGTTTTCCCATGGTCTTAGGCGACCCCTGTGAAAGGGCTGTTCAACCTCCTAAAGGGGTCGTGACCCACAGGTTGAGAACCACTTGTCTAGACCATCAGCATTACTTATTCTGTCTCCTGTTCTTCCCAGCAGGCATTTCATTGCCTCTAACCTCCAGCTGATCCTCCTGACTCTGTTTCCCTAGTTTGGGAATTAAAAGTAAAAGACATTATGCCTAGCTGTCTAAACCTCTCTCCCTCTCTCTTTTGTTTTTTTGAGACAGGGCTTTTCCATGTATCCCTGACTGTCCTGGAACTCACTGTGTACACTAGGGTAGCCTCAAACTCAGGCCTGTTGATACTGGGACTAAATGTGTGTGTGCCACTATCGCCTGTCCCTAAACCATACTCTTAGCCTCCATCTCTCCAGCTTGTTTCTCAGCAGATGACTGGGGCGGTCCATCCTGTTCTACCTCTTCATGTTGCCACGTCCGTGCCCTTATTTGCTCACTCTGTGCTACCTCCTCTATGATGCTCATTTTAGTTTGTTTCCTTCAGTCTCAAAGGCTAGAGACTGCTCAACTAAATGAGTCGATAGCTGTTATAACTTACTCAGACAGTTGTAGCCACCACTCCTCATCCATCTTCTTTCTTCTTATCAATGGCACCCTTGGTTGAACAGCACTGTCAGAGTAAGCCATGGGAGCCAATGTCAGCCTGTGCTAGGGAACAGAACATGTTAACAGACTGACAGATGCCATCCAGGTCCTTGGTGTGATGCATCATGCCTGTCATTGTCAGCCTCTTTCATTGGCCACACCAGCGTGTGCATTTTATCTCAGTGGTATCAGGTTGTACCTCCTTGTGCAGGAGGTGTACTTCTTACTCTAGACTTTTATAGTGGTTTTTCTTACTTTATCTACTTGGTCTTGTTTTTAAGACAGGATTTCTCTTTAGCTCTGTGTAGCTTGGCTGTCCTGGAACTTGCTATGTAGACCAGCCTGGCCTCGAACTTACTCAGATTCTTCCACCTCTGCCTCCCAAGTGCTGGGATAAAAGATGTGTGCCGCCGCCACCTGGCTCAGTGATTTTTGTTTAACCTCCTCTGTGGTCTTCTACCATGTAAACATTTGTACCGTGTTGCTGTATTGCGCTTATTTTTAATATTTATATTCAGTAAATGTTGAGCTGAATTGAAGCTGATTGTATTAAGTCCCTCTACAGATCTGCTCTCACCCAGGTCTGTCATGTAGTGTACTCTTTCCCCCTTGGTTTTTTGAGATTGGGTCTTAGGTAGCCCAAGCTATCTTTGTCTTTCCTATATAGCTATGGATGACCTTGAATTCCTTGTCCTATCTCCCAAGTTCTGAGTTTGCAGGCTTAGGCAGTACTAGGAGCTGGACTTAGATAAGATGCCTACCTGTTGTTACAAATTCCTTACAGTAGAGATACATAGTCCTTGTTCATGGAAAAAGAGAATGTTCTTTGCATAAATGACAAAATGAACTAAAAAAAAAAGTTGCACTGGGTACTTACTCTCTGTGGTGGCTTGGGCCTTAATTCCAATTATGGGGAACTTGGTGAGACCATAACTCAAAAATTAAAGGGTTAAGGGAGGCTGGAGATGTAGTTTAGTGATATATGCCAGAGGCATGTAATCAATTTCTAGTACTGCAGAAAATTGTTATTACTATTCAGTAGTTAATATTACTCAAATGGGAGAAAGGTAAGAAGGAGTGTAACTAAAGACCTACCAGAGTGATACATTCTTTAAGAGCAAAGACTGAGCCTATGGTTATCTCCCTTGTCAAGTTTAGTTAGGTTTTGAAAGTGGTGAGAGCTTGAAGAGTCCTGATCCCTCATGATCATGCTGTCCTCTCTCACCATTAGGTGCTACAGAGCTTCAAGATAATGGACTATAGCCTCCTGATGTCAATCCACAATATGGATCATGCCCAGCGAGAGCCCATAAACAATGAAGCACAACACTCAGTTGACACTCGCAGGCCAGCCCCGCAGAAGGCTCTCTATTCCACAGCTATGGAATCCATCCAGGGCGAGGCTCGACGGGGTGGTACCGTGGAGACCGAGGACCAGTGAGTGGGCTTGGGAGAAGCACCTTTCACACATATCCTCACAGTACTTTTTCTCGAAGGCACCTTCATCTGGAGAAGAGCAGCTTTGATCCCTCAGTGAGGCCAGCAGCATTAATGCTCGTGGGGCCATTGACCCTTCTTTTATAAGGATACAAGAGGGAGAAAATAAAAGAATATGAGGAAAGGAAAATGTCTGAATTTGCAGTTCATATGAGAAAGAGTTGCCTAAGATTAAAATGCCTGCCCTTAGAAGCCGAGGTGCACATTAGGATTTCTGTATAGCTCTGGCTGTCCTGGAATTACCTCTGTAGACCAGTCTGCCCAAACTCAGAGATCCCCTTACTTCTTCTGGATTTAAAGGTGTTCCCTACTACCACCCAGCTCACATAGAACTTTGGTTTTTTGTTTTTTTTTTTTTTTTGAGACATTTTCTCTGTGTAACAGACCCTGGCTATCCTGGAACTCACAGAGCTCTGCCTCCTTGAGTGCTGGGGATTAAAGACGTGCACCACCACAGGCTGGCTCACATTAGAACTTTGATCACAGCTTCCTGTAGGCTTCTTTGCGGAAGGCCTGGTACTGCCTTGGGTTTATAAAATAACTATGGTTATGAAAATTTTCAGATGTTTCATTTTTTTAGATGTCTTATAACATGACTGCCACGAAAAGTATCCCAGTGGGAACAACTTAGATAGAAAAGGACCAGCATGTTTGTTTTTATTTGGGGACTAGTTCCAAAATTGCTGAGTAGTCGTGGTTTCCGTCTCTTTGGAGCTATGTGAAAGAAATGGAAGGAGATAATCACACATGATTCAGAGGGGCTTAGTGTGGAGATGTGTCAGTTATATATAGTTCCTAGTTCCATGTCCAGGTTTGTCTGGAGGTTAGGAGGAGCCTCTAGCTGCTACTGAACAGACTTTTCTAACTCTTATCCTTTTGCTTTCCCCAGCATGGGTGGCATCCCTGCCCGGAATAACAAAGGGGAAAGGCTCCTGCTTTATATTGGCATCATTGATATTCTGCAGTCCTACAGGTGAGGGGCGTGTGTATCACAGATTGAGGAGAGGACACATTGAGATGTGGCCACTCAAGGTTCTTTATTTATTTATTTTCCTTTGGTTATTTTAAGACAAGGCTGGCCTTGAGCTCAGAGAGATCCACCTGTCTCTGCCTCCTGAGTGCTGAGATTGAAAGTGTGTACCACTGCCACCCCACCTTCTTCTTTTTTTTTTTTTTAATTTCCCTTTCCTATTTTATAAATGTGTTTTACCTTGGTCTATGTATGTGTACCCCTTGAATGTCTGGTACCCATGGAGGTCAGAGGAGGGTAAGTCACCATGTAGGTGTTGGGAACTGAACCCAAAAAATCCTCTGCAAAAGCAACAAGTGCTTTTAACTGCTGAGCCATATGTCCACTCCCCAGCATACTTTTAGATATGTGTGTTTTTTCTTTTTTCTCTTGAGACAGTGTTTGTGTAGCCTGAGCTGTCCTAGAATTCCCTCTTTAAACCAGCTGGCCTCAGACTCAGAGATCTGCCTGCTTCTGCCTCCCAAGTGTTGGAATTAAAGGCCTGTGCCACTTCTGCCTGCTTTAGATGTGTTCTATCTAATGCAAGAACAGTAAGTCACAGGCCGGTTACCTTTAGGTTTTAGGCACTTTATTCCCTGGCTTTTCTGGCTTACCGTCTCTTCAACATGATACATACTTTCTGTGGATACTGAGTCAGTCCTCAGACGCATAGGGCAGAGCACTCCATCTGCCCTGACTCTCTGTGAGAAACCTGGGGGTTGAGTCATCCTCCATACAGGGAGACAGCTGGGAGCATGTTCTCATTTCCACAAGGGGAAGATAGGGTTTCTGTATCTACAAGCCTGTGACAGTGGAGTGGGGATGAGGGAGGAGCTGCAAACGGTCCTGACATTGCAGTACTAAAGTTGACTGACTGTTCAGTATTGATAGACCCATTATTATCACTAAAATTGTGTTACGCCTATTTATCTATTGTGTGTGTTTGTGTATGTTTATGCCACAGAGGACAACTTGTGGGAGTAGGTTCTCTCCATTTTGTGGATTCTGGGGATTAAACTCAGGTTATCAGATGTGGTAGCAAGCACCTTTATTCCCTGAGCCATCTCACCAGCCCTCTTACACAAGTGTAGCTACACTCCCTCAGCTTTACCCTTCTATTCCTTTAGCTTTGTTTTCTTTTTTCTCTTCTGGTTCATTGGTTGTTCTGAGTTTTGTTTTTGTTTTTCAGACAGGGTCTCACATGTAGCCCAGGCAGACCTGGAGCTCACGATAATCCTCTAGACCCAGTCTCCCAAGTGCTTGGTTACAGGCATGTGCTATTATTACCTAATCCTGCCTTTCCTTTACAATTAATTAATTTTGTTTGGCTTTGCTTTTCCAGCAATTGAACCCAGGGCCTCGTACATGTTGGCAAGTGTTTCATTACTCCTGCTCATTTAATTGGCTTAGCTAGAAACAGCATTGGTCTCCATGTGGAATAAGTGCTACCATGGTGGTTCTTCAGGAGCCAGTATACCACAATGGGTATACTTGCCCTGTGTTTATTTATTTATTTATTTTGGTTTTTCGAGACAGGGTTTCTCAGTGGCTTTGGAGCCTGTCCTGGAACTAGCTCTGTAGACCAGGCTGGTCTCGAACTCACAGAGATCTGCCTGCCTCTGCCTCCCGAGTGCTGGGATTAAAGGAGTGCGCCACCACCGCCCGGCCTGTGTTTATTTTTTTTAAGGTTCTCTGATATCATGGTCTCTTAGCCCTTTAAAATAAGTAATTATAGTGGTCTTTCATTTAAAGACAATATGTGATACACATTTTTCTTGGCAGGTTTGTTAAGAAGTTAGAGCACTCTTGGAAAGCACTGGTACACGATGGGGTGAGTATAGCAGTTAGCTAAAGGCCTCCCCACATCTCGATTTCTTTTGTCCCCTCAAGTGTAGTCTATGTATTATTCATTTCTTATGTGTATTATTCATCTCATTTCTGGTAGGGTTTCAGTGTAAGGGAACAAGGTCCTTGGATGACACAGCCTCTTTCTGGGCCTTTCTGTTTAACTCTGTAGTCATCTCTTCTGTTCAACAGGACACAGTATCAGTGCATCGGCCAGGCTTCTATGCTGAGCGGTTCCAGCGCTTCATGTGCAACACAGTGTTCAAGAAGATTCCCTGTAAGTGGCTTCTACCAGATGACCCCTCAGTGGCTCCCTTACCCCAAGAGATGGTGGGCAGGACACCTCTGTCAGGGAGCTGCCAAGGCCAGAGGCCTCTCCTGCTCTGCCTACGTCCTGTGAGCGCTGCTTCTCGTCTTTGTGTCAGTCACTGTCTGTCCCAGTCGTTTCCGAGTTGCTGCTCCCCCTTGGCTCTCCCTACATGTATCGCTGAGGTGAGGGCCATTTCTGGGGATTGTGGGACTGGAAAAAAATGTGTAGCTGTCACTGTAGACTTTGTGACACAGGCTCGGGTGTCTAAAAACAGACTTTTGTGTAGAAAAGAACAGGCAAGGATGTTAGCAGTGTTCTTAACTTTCCTTCCATATGTCCAGGGCCCAGGAATTATCCGGTTAGTTCAAGTGGTTGAAGCCTTGTTGATGACTGTTGATGGAGTTTTTAGTCTTTCCCCTCCACTTTCTTGATACACAAGTACCAATTTTTTTTTTTTTTTCAAATTCTGTGTTTTGACACTGGCAGATTCAAGTCTTCCTCCTTTGCTGTCATCATAGGCATCAGCTGTCCCTTAGTGAGGTGAAGAAGGCGTAGACATCACAGACAGGCTGTGAGGCCCAGAATCAGAGTGAGCCCCAGGGTAAATCACAGTGCTGGGTGCATCAGGACTAGGAAGGGGTAGAGATGTGCTGTCTGTACTTTTATTGGGTGATGCTAGTAAAGAACAAGTCCACTCCATCAGTGAAGCTGAGCAGAAAGCTGTGTTCATGTCGCTTTGTCTTAAGTTTTCTGTTTCTTTCCAGAGTGAGGTGACTTGTCTCTTCTTCTCCTAGCAGTAGTACTCTATAGGCCACCTTTTCTGACATTAACCCGTTTTCTGCCTTTGCTTGAGAACTACTTTGTGTATGTGTTGGGGATACTAGCAGTTGTGTCTTGTCTGTCTTGGTGATGGTTTCTGAGGTGGGTGCTAAGTAGGCTCTTTCTTTCCCTTTTGAAGTGAAGCCTTCTCCTTCCAAAAAGTTTCGGTCTGGCTCGTCTTTCTCTCGGCGATCAGGCCCCAGCGGCAACTCCTGCATTACTTACCAGCCACCGGTCTCTGGGGAACACAAAGCACAAGTGACTACAAAGGCCGAAGTGGAGCCAGGTCAGCGCCAGGGCTGGGGTCCCCTTGCATTTGGACACTCCCTCCCTTCATCTGAGGTCTCATGTTCTCTGGCCAGGACTCTATTCCCCGTTTCTATGCAATAGAAACTAACTTGCTAACTTGTCTTGGTTTTTTGTTTTCTCCCCCTGAGACAGGGTTTTCTGTGTAGCCCTAGCTGTTCTGGAATTCACTCCATAGACCAGGCTGGTCTCAAACTCAGATCCTCCTGCCTCTGCCTCCCAAGTGCTGGGGCTAAAGGCATGCGCCACCATGCTCAGCTGTTTGTTTGTAGACGGGTTCTCACGGGTTCTCACTATGTTTGTAGCCAAGCTGACCTCAACCTCATAACCCTCCTTTCTCAGACTCCCAAGTACTGGAATTACAGGAATGCACCACCACGCCCCTCTAAATCACTACTTGTTTTCCCTGTATTTCCCTGACTACTATACTATCCTTTATTTATTGACTGATTTCTAGTTTATCGATTTTCTTTTTTCTCCAGATATACACCATGGGCGCCCTGATGTCTTACCTCAGACTCCACCTTTGGAAGAAATCAGTGAGGGCTCACCTGTTCCCGGTCCCAGTTTCTCACTTGTAGTTGGAGAGCCTTTGCAAACACTAAATTTGAGGTTGGTTTTTTTTTTTTTTTTTGGCCTGTTACTTTGTATAATCTCTCTCAGGTCCTCAGAAATTTTCATTTGGATGATTTTCAAGAGTCTGTGCTGGATGTTGTAGTGTGCTGGGGAGGCAGAGGCAGGTGGATCTCAGAGTTCAAAGCCAGCCAACCTAGTGAGTTCCAGGACAGCAAAGGCTACAGAGAAGCCCTGTCTTAAAACACACAAATAGAAAGGAGAGAGAGAGAAAGTTTATTGTTTGCTTGGTTGTTTTTGAGACAGTCTCACTGAATACGTGCTTATCTCAGATGGGCGATCCTTCTGTATAATCAGTCTCCTATGTCCTGGGGTTACAGTCAAGCATTCAAGAGGCTAGTAGAATAATCATGACAATTTTGTCACCTAGTTTGTTATCTTTTACATCATAATAAATTACTCCTATACTTTATGACTTAAAATAAGAAACATAACTGGGCCGGGCAGTGGTGGCACACGCCTTTAATCCCAGCACTCGGGAGGCAGAGGCAGGCGAATCTCTGTGAGTTCGAGGCCAGCCTGGTCTACAAGAGCTAGTTCCAGGACAGGAACCAAAAGATACGGAGAAACCCTGTCTTGAAAATCCAAAAAGAAAAAAAAAAAGAAAAGAAAAAGGAACATAACTGGGTATTCTGGGGCAGAAAGATTTCTGAGTTCAAGGCCAGCCAGCATTATAGAGTGAGACCCTGCCCCACCAAAACCCCACAACTTTTATAAGAAAATTTTAACTCTGTGTGTGTGCGTGCGTGTTTGTTTGGGTAGCAGCCTCTAGTAGTCTCTTGGTGTTGCTCTGTCTCAGGACTTCTTGGTAAGTTAGCTCTGTTTCTGCTGGTAGAATTCTAGGAAAGAGTCATTCCTTCTTGTGACTCTTACTAGGTTTACTCCATTAGATAAAAGCCTTGTTCACAAATAGCTTTTTTTCTTCTCTTTTTTTTTCTAATTATTTTTCCCTTTATTTTATGTGTATGAGTATTTTTTTCTCCATGTATATCTGTGTATCATATGCCAGGTGCCACAGGGACTAGCATTGGCTCGCTTGGAACTGGAGTTCCAGGTGGTTGTGAGTTGGATGCATGCTAGGAACTGAACTCAGGTCCTATGCCAGAGCAGTAAGTTAGCCATCTCTGCAGTCCACAGCTGCCTTCCTCATATGCCCTATGCTTTTAGGGTTAAAATGTCTGAGATAATACTGCAGCTTCTGTTTGTTTTTCTTAGTGGTACTTGAAGATAGAACCTAAGACTTTATACATGCTAGTTACATCATCTCACTCTTTGTTTTGTTGTTTTAGAAAAAGTCTCAACCTATGGAACTTTGACTAGCCTGGAATTTGCTGTGTAGATAGGGTGTTATGGGATTGCCCTGCTATTGGCTGAATGAATCCCACAACACAGGATGGCTACTACAACTCACAGTTCCACCTGCCTCAGTCTCCTCGGTGTTAGGGTTAAAGACATAGACTACCTTGCCAGACTTACGCCTTTATTTTTGAATTTAAATTTTTTTCACATGTGTTTTTTTTTTTTTTTTTTTTTTTTTTTTGTGGGGTAGAGGGCACACATATGCCATATTGTGTATATTGGAGAACAGCCTTCCATGTAGGTTCCAGGGACCAGACTTGGATTATCAGGCTTGGTGGTAAACACTTTAACTGAGCGTTTAACCAGCCTTATTTATTGGCTTTTGAGATGTCTGACTCTGTAACCTAAGCTGGCCTTATGCTTACAGCAACCTTCCCAGTACCAGTATTGCAGTGTGAGGCACGGTAGACAAGGGGGACAAGCACCTTTGCCTCTGGGCTCCATTATTACACACTGGATTGCTACATTAGAGGTTTCTGTTAGGAAACACTACATAGGAATTTGTATTATATATTAATACAAATTATGTATTAACATGATAAATTACTCCAAAACCTAGCAGTTAGAAATAAACATTGTTGGGGCTGGAGAGATTTCTCTGAGGTTAAGAGCACTGGCTTCTCTTCCAGAAGTCCCAAGTTCAATTCCCAGCACCCACCTGGTGGCTCACAGCCCTCTAGTGAAATCTGGTGTGCAGGCAGACATGCACACAGACCACTGTATACATAAAAATAAATAATAAAAGAAGTAACATTGTTGACTTGTTTTCTGTGGGTCAGGAGTTTAGGTGTACGGGGGCTCTTTAGTGGTTACTGTGAAACTCTTAGACGGTCAGTTGTCTCAACTAAGCCGTTCCCTCAGTTCTGGGCGATGAACCCAGTGACAACATTTAACGAGCGCGTGAGGTGCTGTGCTCATCTCCAGCGCCACATGAAAGGACAGCGAGGTAGGGAGCTCTCAGGCCCAGCACTAGGGAGCTGACGTGGGGCTATCACGAGGTCAGCCTGCATGGACTACGTACAGATTGCCAAGGTAATCCTGCCCCAAAAAACCAGAAGTTTGATCAGGTGTTGTCGCAAACCTTTAATCACAGCATTCGGGAGACAGAGGCAGGCGGATCTCTGATTTTGAGGCCAAAGTGGTCTACAAGGTAGACCCCAGAGGCTAACAAACAAACAAAAAAACTAGACAAACCCTGTCTTGGGAAATTCCCCCCCCCAAAAAAACAAACAAAAACAAACAAAAAAACTTTGGCAACGGATGGGGGTGGTAAGGCAAGGATCATCTTACAAGCTCGGTTAATATGGCTAATTCTTTCAAGGCTGTTGAACTGGGTGCTCAATTCATTACAGACTCTTGGCCAGTGGTACTTACTCCTTAGTTGCTTGTTGTTTCCTTTCTATAGCTAGCTTTCTTCAGAGCAAACAAAGAAAACCTTCATTCAAGAAGCAGCCACTTAGCTGGCCAGTGTTGGTCCTTTAATCCCAGCACTAGGGAGGCAGAGGCAAGTGGATCTATCTCTGAGTTCAAGGTCGGCCTAGTCTACAGAGAGAGTTCTGGGACAGCCAGAGAAACCCTGTCTCAAAAGAACAAGCCACCATATTCTTTTTTAACTTAGCCTCAGAACTGACATTTTTTGTACCTCTGCTGCATCGTATTGTAAAAGAAAGTCTCTGAGTGCAGCTCACAGTAGAGACAGGAGACAGGTCAGGAAGCAGATAGTTCTGGGAGCAGCTTTGGAGATCACCTTCCACCATGTGGACAGAAGGGAAAATGGGGTCAGTGGAAGTGCTTTAGAGTAGTACTACTGTAGCCAGGCCAGTGGCACATGCCTGTAATTGTAGCCCGTGGGAAAGGGAAGTAGGAGAATCAGGAGTTTAAATCTCCCTCAGCTACATAGAGACCATGTCTGAAAAAACAAACAAAAAACCTAATTAAAACAATAATACTTAGAAATGTATTAGCTTCAGGCCAGTGGAATGGCTTAGCCTCTAAAGGTGTTTGCCTTCAGGCCTAATGAGAGTTTGACCTTCAAAACCCACTTGGTGTGAAGCGAACTGATTTTGTGGCTTGTCCTCTGACACAACACTACCCCCCCCCCCCCCCCCCATGCTGTGGCGTGTTCTCTCTCTCCAAATGCAAACAGTTTTTAATCTCATAACTTCTTTTTTGTTTGTCATTTTGTAGTGCTAGTGATTGAATTTAGAGCCTGTTTATATTAGGCACTAAGCATTATACCACCATGCTCAACCCAAAGCTCTCTTTGTGTGTTTGAGTTTTTAGATAATAACTAGACTGCTAAGATTCATTTGCCTCTGCCTCCTCCATGCTGGGGTTAAAGGTATTTGCTACCACCTTTGACTTTGAATCTTGAAACAGTATTTCATAAGGTTGCCTGGAATAGCCTTGAAGTCACTCTGTAGCCACATAGACCTTGAGCTAGCAATCCTCCAAGTAACTGGAATTGTGTGCATGTACCACTGTGCCTGGCTTAAGTTTAGTAGCTTCTTAGGTCTTCTTTTCTCTGGCATTAGTCAATCCTTCCACTGTGGTGTGGGTTCCATGCATCAACACAGTGCTGCCGGGCTTGAGCAGCAGGCTCCTTTTATGAACTGAACCATCTCTTTAGTTGTGTTTTGTGAATCTTAAAAGACATATGAAGAGGCAATATAATTGAGATTGGATGTGCTGAGGGTGGAAGCCAGGGTTTTACATGCTGTACTTGAGTACACCCACAACCCCCTTTGTCTTCTTTTTTTTTTTTTTTTTTAAATATTTATTTATTTATTATATATATACAATATTCTGTCTTGTGTATGTCTGCAGGCCAGAAGAGGGCACCAGACCCCATTACAGATGGTTGTGAGCCACCATGTGGTTGCTGGGAATTGAACTCAGGACCTTTGGAAGAGCAGGCAATGCTCTTAACCTCTGAGCCATCTCTCCAGCCCCCCCCCCCTTGTCTTCTAATTCTCTGCCTTTTCTCTTTTTCTCTTGTTAGTTCAACCTTGGAAAAGCTTGAAGTTGCAGAGTCAGAGTTCACTCATGTGAGTACCTGGGGTCTATGGAAAGCGATTGCATGCAGGGTATAAAGTGGATCACTGATGGAGCAGAGCAAAAAGTTGATTGGGAAATATTGGTATACCCTTGAACCTTGCTTTTAAAAGGCTTTGTGATCAGGCATGATGGTACATACCTTTAATTCCAGTACTTGGAAGACAGAATTTAAGGCCAGCCTATCTTTCCAGGCCAGCCAAGGCTATATAGTGAGATTCTGTCTCCCCAAAATAAAAAGGGTTGTGGTTTTAAAACCTCATACTTGGAGCAGGGCCTGGTAGCGAACACCTTTAGTCCTAGCACTTAGGAGGCAGAGGCAGGTGGATCTCTGTGAGTTCAGGGACAGCCTGATTTTATAGAGTGAGTTCTAGGAAGGCCAGAGTTACACAGAGAAACACTGTGTCAAAAAAACCAAAAGCAAAACAAATAACAAAAACCAAAAACAACTTCATACTTTGGAAGTGGAAACTAAAAAGAAAAGGAAAAAAGTCAATTTTCTAGTTAAGACAAAACAAACTTGATTTTGTTCCTGCCTCCGTGTCTCATGTTTCATGGTCAACTTCACATTCTTTCTCTTTTCAGTGAGCAGTGAGCCTGAGAAGACCTGAAACGAGATTCTACTATCACTTTGATACCAAGATGTCAGCCCTTGCCCCAGGAATGCTGAGTCGTCTTCTTGGTCATCAAAAGAGGAGAGAAGTGTGGAGCTAGCAGGGCTCTCCAGCACAGTTCTCCCCTTCCTCTGGGCATTAGTGCCTTTGACAGTTGAGGACAGCAGTGTCCCCACCGCTCCAGAATTGGGTGACATGAATTTTCCCCGGGCCAGCCATGGCCTATGTAACTGAATATTTTTCACACCCCATTCTCTGTATGGAGGTGGGGCTGCTGGACGAGGTGGTTTCCTTCTCTTCACCTTTCTCCTGGAGCTGGACTCTTACTTCCTCAGGACAGACTAGCTGGACATGGTTCCACCTTCGCTCTTCCCTCTGGTCTTCGAGAAGACCCCAGTGATTTTTTTTAAAGGCTTTTTGGGGGAGATCCTACTCCCAGCCTTCTTTCTTCCTCACAAAAGGAAAAGAACAAACAGCACATGTTGTAAATTCAAGTCAGTCTCAGATAAAAGTTGTAGAAGTGTTGAGAAAAGCCCTAGT
Source organism: Alexandromys fortis (assembly GCF_014885135.2). Classification (NCBI taxonomy): domain Eukaryota; kingdom Metazoa; phylum Chordata; class Mammalia; order Rodentia; family Cricetidae; genus Alexandromys; species Alexandromys fortis. The sequence continues at coordinate 1,428,883 of NW_026068112.1, forward strand.
GTTTGAAGTAGAAAAGCTGTGCCCCGCCAGCAGCTGCTCTCCTCCCACACTTAGGGCCAAGGGAGCGGTGAGGGGCATGGCCCCTTGTACCCTTTGTTAAACAATGGGGCAGCCTTGTTAGGAGAGTAGACCTTCTCAGCAGGGCTCTACTCACTGCCAGGTCATACAGTTATTACTATTTTGCAATTTGGAATGTATTCTAATAGTTTTTCTAAATATAAAGAATTATCAAATGATTTTAGACCATTCTCCAAAGGAGATTTCTTTGTCCTTCCCTTATTTCCAACAGTATTCTGCTCTTTGTGGAGCTCTGGTGGAGGGGGACATTTGTGTCTGTGTAACAGGCAGTCCGTATCTATGAGGTTAGAGAATATTTTCTTAAACTCCTGGGGAGCCACAGACTTCCCTCAGTAGGGTGATCGCCATGTCACCTGACCTGCCCCTTGCTTTGTTAGAGAGCTGGAAGTGGGGTCTCACAAACCCTCTCCTCTCCGGCCCGGCCTGTGGGGCGGTGCATGGTGTTGCAGGCAGGCTGTTGAAATCCCACGTTGTTACTTTTCCAGTCCGTCCTACCTTGATATCAAGTTAGCCTACCCCTAAGTAACTGTCTATATTAGACACCCCCAGCCAGTTTCTGGCTGCCTGTCTTTGCTGCCATGTTCTTTTTTACAAGAAGGAAAGAAACAATTCTTGCTATTTTTTTTCATAATTTACTATTTATGATGTATTTAAGTGTTGTATTCAGGACAAAGTTCTGTAAGGGGTGGGAGGGAATATTTGAGGGAGGGCTTGGATTAGGAAAAGGACATGGGGTGTCAACATTTTTATGGAGTGTTACTATTTGTCTCTTCTTTGTATTGTTGAAAATGACAAATGCGATATAAAGGAATAAATACCTGGTTTTCATGTATTAAAATTCTATCAAATACTTGACCCATTTTTAAATATTTTGACTACCCTGATAATGATGGTTTTATTACATTTTCATGCATGTACATAGTGTGCATGATCGTTCTCACCTCCCTTGTTGCCCTGTCTTTAGAGCTGTTTGTTATGGGATTAGTTGTTGGTGCTAGGGCTAAACCCAAGGAGAAAGAACTTGTGCCTGATTGCGGAGCTGCACCCCAGCCTTCTTGGATCTTTTCCACATCCACTCTGCTCCAGCCTTCTCCTCCACCCAGGCTCAGTTTGTGTTAGCATGAACAAAATCTTCACCCAGCCTTCCCATCCTTCAGCTGAAGTATGATTCAAGCTGAGAGCAGTGGCTTCGGTTCCCAACTGCAATAGTTTAAACTTGAAGAACTCTTGAGTAGATTGTAACTCAGTCTATTAACTCAAGGATTTGAGATTCTTTGTTTTTTTGTTTTTTTGTTTTTTTTTTTTTTTTTGAGACAGGGTTTCTCTGTGTTATTTTGGAGCCTGTCCTGGCTCTTGCTCTGTAGACCAGGCTGACCTCGAATTCACAGATCCTCCTGCCTCTGCCTCTCAAGTGCTGGGATTAAAGGTGCGGAAAGGTATGCACCACCGCTGCCTGGCTAAAGGCTTCTTTTTTTTTTCTGGGGCCAGAAAGAGGATTGTGGTTAAGAGCACTTGCTGGTTTAGTTCCTAGCGCAGACAAGGAGCCTCACAACCCTCTTTAACTCCAGTTCCAGAGGATCTGATACCCTCTTAGCTCTGTAGATACCAAGCACATATGATGCACATATATGCATGCAGGCAAACACTTAAACTTTTTTTTTAAAGATTTATTGTATATACAGTATTCTGTACTACATGTGTCCTTGCAAACCAGAAGAGGACACCAGATCTCATTACAGATGGTTGTGAGCCACCATGTGGTTGCTGGGAATTGAACTCAGGACCTGGATGAGCAGTCAGTGCCCTATGGCGCTGAGCCATCTCTCCAGCCCCCTCCCCCCCTTAAAGATAATTGTATAAACTTTTGTTATGCTCTTCAGTAGGAAACTAGACTGGTGATCTGGGCTCGTTTTAATGCCTGAAGATGGGGAAGCTTTAGAATCAGATTTTGTGTGTGTGTTTGCATGTTTGCACAAATGTACAGGTTGCGTGTGTGTGGAAGCCAGAGTACAGCCTTTGAAGGCAGAGTGTATCTCGGACTCAGCCCTGGGGCCCGAGTCACAAACTAAGAAAATGACACCCGGGAGCCTGCTGTGTTAGCACGCTCGCCAAATTTATAGGAAAACTTTAGCCTGAGGCGAACACGCCCCCTAAGGGGTGGGACTTATCCCTACAAGCCTTGAGTAGTCCTTTCCCAGAAGTGGTGTCCACTGTATTTTGTAAGATGTGGTCTCTCATTGACCTAGAAGTCACCAGAGTAGGCAGTCTTGCTGGCCAGTGGGCGCCAGGAATCCCCATCTCAGTCTCTTACCAGTGCTGGGATTAATTACAAGTGTGCATCACTGTGCCTGCCTTCTGTATATCGAGTTCTTGTGCTTGTATGGCAAGTACTTCCTGACTGAGTTGTCTTGCCAGCCTAGAGAAGCAAGTCAACTAAACATTGTTCTTTTCCATACCAGTGTTCCCTGTTCTGTGAAGATCATTTAGAATCATGTCTGTACAAGGTTTAGGAAGCACTGGTTGAGAGGAGCGCAGCAGAGTCTCTAGGCAAGGTGGTAGCATGCGTCCAGGAAAGCTGCAAGCAGCAGTAGTAGCTGTGAGATGAGGTGGCTAAGGAAGCGGTGGAGAGGGCCAACCAGTTAGTGTGAAAGCTGGAGACGGAATTATCCCAGAGTGTGGAGGTGGTTCTAGGTCACAAGGACATTATTGGAGAATATGGGGACTGAAGTCACTGTTGAAATGGGATCACATGAAGCTGCTCATCCTACTGGTATTCTGAATTATATCATCATGTAAATAATTTCCATAATAAATTGATGACACCTAAAGTAATGATTTTAAAAAAAAAAAAAAGGTTATTACAAACACTTGTAGCAGCTCCTGAGCAACTAATGAGACGGGGAGATCAAAAGACGTAAAGTGGCCATCAAGAGTTAAAGTGTCCAGGAGTAAAACACAAAGTCATTAGCTGTGATACAGCAAGGGACGTAAGTACTGTGAGTGATAGTCAGCAAATAGTGGGTGTTGGACAGCCTGAAAATATAGCTCTCCAATGAGTATCAAGCCTGAAGCCCTGGTACAGCATAAAGGCTGTGGTTATACACCTGTATCCCATCATTCAGGACATGGAAGGAGAAGGATCAGAAGTTCTTGATCCTCTGACTGTATAGCAAGTTTGTGGTCAGCCTGTGCTGATTTTTTTAGGAAGGATTAATAGCAATTATCCCAAAAGCAATATAATTAACCTTATAAAGAGAACTACTTGGATTCTTCCCCCAATTGAGCATGATGTACCAATAACTGAAGCCCTTACATTTTATACCGATGCAAATAGGAAAGGCAGGTTACAAATCAGAAGATTTAAGGTGGAACAAAGCCCTTATGATTATGTCTAAAAGGCAGAATTTTATGCTATTCTCACAGTAGTACTAAGAGATTTTAAAGAACCTCTCGATATAGTTACTCATTTGCAATATACAGAGTTGTCTTGCATATTGAAACCACTGAATTTATACCAGATGATACAGAATTGACTTCATTATTCATTCAGGTTCAAGATATAATCAGGAATAGGCTTTGTCCCATATACATAACACACATGCCATCCCATACGGGTCTGCCTGGTCCTCTAGCACAGAAATTGACCAACTGTGTGATTATTTTGGGACTAAGTAGCCAGAACTGAAATAATCACACAAAAACTATTAAGTCACTGCTTGGTTCATTAGCTCTAGCTTCTTATTAGCTAAATCTTACATAATTTAACCCATTTCTCTTAATCTGTGTATTGCCACACAGCTGTGGCTTACTGGCTAAAGTTCCAGCATCTGTCTCCAGCAGGGCTACATGGCTTTTCCCTCACTCCTACATCTTTTCCCCAGCATTCCATTTAGTTTTCCTCACCTAGCTCTGTTCTCCTATAGCTCTGCTACAGGCCCAAAGCAGTTTCTTTATTCATTAATGGTAATCACAGCATATAGAGGGGACTCCCATATCCCCTTTTCTGTTTAAATAAAAAAGATTTTAACTTTAACATAGTAAAATTACATGTAATAAAACAGGTATCAAGCAAGAATTACAGTTATACTATTTATATCTACTTTGTCTTTTACCATAACTAAGGAAAACTATAACTATAAATTCTTCAACTCCATCAAAGACTCCAGGATATAATATTACCTAAGTAAACAGAAACTGCATTGTAAGCAACTTCCAAAACTCTAGATTTGACAGAGATATCTTGCTGCCTGGACAGTCACCCAAAGTTCTGTATTGTTGGGGCATCCATCTTTCAGCCTACGGTCCCATAGTATCAAGCAGACTTTTCCAGAGTTACGCATGGCATCTTGGTAGCCAGCATTTTGCTGGTGGCTCCATTAAGAGATGTTTTCCTGATTCACCAGTAGCAGGAAAACAGCATTGTTTTTAAAATTCCGGCTTTCTGGGCCATGTTGCCAGCACGAACTCTTGACTCTTTCTGGAGGTCCAGCTACAGAGCATTTGAGTGGGATCTGTGAGCAGACTGGTACAACTTGCTTAATAGCAACATAGACCAACTGTGCCTAGAAACGGCACATGGCTCTCGGAGGCAGCAAGCAGCTCCACCATGCTGGACTGGGCAAGGCAAGCAGGAAGTAACTAAGCAATGGCACTGCTTAAGTTTTTAAAAAGCACTTCTGGACAGTAAAGGATTACAGATACACAATAGGACAAATTCAGATATGAAAGACCTTTAAATGGGTCACAGAGTTGGATAAATATATAGGCTTGGGAGAGAGAAGAAGAAGAGTATAGAGAGTTATAAAAATAAATGGTTTAAAAACAGTCTTTAAAGAGACAGAGTACATACAGTCACAGATTAAAGGGAAAAAGATAATAAATATTAAAAAGTAATAGAGTAAAAATACATAAGCCACGTAAAGATGGAATATACACAGAGAGTCTGGATTAAGTGAATTATTGTGTCTGAATTTTTTTGACTGAAGAGCTAAGTATGGAGGGACATTTCATTGTATGGGCTGCTAAGCTAAACCAGCATGTATATTATAAAGGTATTTTGTTTTTAAAATTTGAGTCTAAGGATATGTTGCTTTGGAAAAGAGGTTTTTTGTTTCCACAGAGGGTGAGAACCTGTGGAATCTTCCCAGACTAAAGTGGTTTGATGGACAAAGACCCCCTGAAAGGTTTGAACACCCCTCAAAAAATTACTTCGCCCAATTAAAAGCAAGAAGCAATTTAGAGAAGAGCTATGCCCATATTCTCAAATATTGTTTATAATATTTTACATTTAAAGGGGGATATGCTATAAAGATTTGCATGGGTATGGATCTTGATTTATTGATACAAATTTAAGGTCAATTTTGTTAAACTGTGTATATACACACACACACACAGATATTGTGCTTGTGCAGTTCATTTAAAAATGTATAATTAAGAAATATAGATATGGAACTGAATAGAAGACCTGGATATCAATTCACACATCTTTGAATATCTGATCTTTGATAAAGAAGCAAAAAAATATCAAATGGAAAAAAGAAAGCATATTTAACAAGTGGTGCTGGCATAACTGGATATCAACATGTAGAAGAATGAAAATAGAGTCATATCTATCACCATGCACAAAACTCAAGTCCCAGATGGATCAAAGACCTCAACATAAAGCCAGCCACACTGAACCTTATAGAAGAGAAAGTGGGAAGCACACTTGAACGCATTGGCACGGGGAACCACTTCCTAAATATAACCCTAGTAGCACAGACACTGAGAGAAACAATTAACAAATGTGACCTCCTGAAACAGAAATGCCTCTGTAAAGCAAAGGACAGGGTCAACAAGACAAAATGACAGCCTACAGAATGGAAAAAGATCTTCACTAACCCCACATCAGACAGAAGTCTGATCTCCAAAATACACAAAGAAATTGGTCATCAAAAGATCACATAATCCAATAAAAAAATGGAGTACAGACCTAAACAGAGAACTCTCAACAGAGGAATCTAAAATGGCTGAAAGACACTTAAGGAAATGTTCAACATCCTTAGTCATCAGAGAAATGCAAATCAAAACAACTCTGAGGTTCCATCTTACACCTTTAAGAATGGCCAAGATCAAAAACACTGAAGACAACTTATGCTGGAGAGGTTGTGGTGAAAAGGGAACACTTCTGCATTGCTGGTGGGAATGCAAGCTGGTACAGCCCCTTTGGATGTCAGTGTGGTGATTTCTCAGAAAATTAGGAACCAACCTTCCTCAAGACCCAGTAATATCACTTTTGGGTGTATATCCAAAGGATGCTCAATCGTACCACAAGGACATGTGCTCAACTATGTTCATAGCAGCTTTGTTTGTCATAGCCAGAGCCTGGAAACAACCTAAATGCCCCTCAACTGAAGAATGGATAAGGAAATGTGATACATTTATGCAGTGGAGTACTACACAGCAGAAAAAAATAATAGCTTGAATTTTGCAGGAAAATGGATGGAGCTAGAAAACATTATTTTGAGTGAGGTAACCCAGACACAGAAAGACAATTATCACATGTACTCACTCATAGGTGGTTTTTAAACATAAAGCAAAGAAAGCCATCTTACAAACCACAATCCCAGAGAACTTAGACAACAATGCAGACACTAAGAGAGACTTACATAGATCTAATCTACATGGGAAGTAGAAACTAGAAAAAGACAAGATCTCCTGAGTAAATTGGGAGCATGGGGACCTTGGAGGAGGTTTGAAGGGAGAGGGGAGAGGCAGGGAGGGGAGCAGAGAAAAATGTAGAGCTCAATAAATATCAATAAAAAATGTATAAAATAAAAGGAATATAGATAAATAGATAATAGTCAAGTTTGTAGTCATGTTAGTTAGGTTTTCTAGATATATAGAGATATATTTCAGTTAGATAGATATTCTTCAAATCTTTCAGAGACCTCCAGAATATGACATTTAAAATGTTTAATAACTTAGGGCTTTTCATGACAGTGAGACACATCTGCTCCTGGCAGCACCAATTACTTCAAGAGGAAGATGGGCATCAAAGAGGCTCCTTATGGAGTTGGTTGATGGGGGACTTCAGCCAATCGCATGCTGCTTAAGGTGTGTCCCCCTGGCCACACAAAGCCAATAAAAACATCCGTGTGAGCTTGCTCTTCCTCTTTGTGTTCCTGCACTCCTGAATCGCTGGAACCCTGGGTTTGTAAGTTCCCTTTCTTCTGTTTATTAAAGCTGAATATATTTTATTAGACTGGTCTGGTTAATTACCGATCGACCACGCCCATCAGTTGGTTAGCCATTTTGGCAAAAAAAAAAGTGCTCTTGCCTGGACTGCTTGATCAACTGGACATACAGGATCCATAGAAAAATGGCTGCTGAACTTGCCTAAAGGTGAGATGATCGTCTGGGATTCCTGCTTCATGAAAGAGTCTGCTAGACATTCATTGGGATACAAGAAAAAGGACCATCAAATCTTGCCAAGACAGGTTAAGATAATTTTGAAAAATTTCCTGCCTCTGAAAATGGTCTGTCCGTTACTCTAGGCCTTAGCCAGTGTTGGTTGCTCCAACACTACAAATGAGACTTTGGGTGACTGCCCAGGTAGCCAGTTGTCTCTGTCATTTGTTTCACGTTTTAAGAAGTTGGTTGATTGCATTTCCTGCACACTCGAGTAATATTATTTCCCTTTTCAGATCTTTAATGGGGTTGAAGACTAGATAGTTGTAGTTACTTTCTTCTTACAACTAGGCCAAGTTATTTATTATACAAGACTTAAACTCATTAGGATAGGATAATTATTGAAACATTTATCACGTTTCTTGCTTGATATATTTGTTCTTATTGTATATAACTTTGTATTAGGCTTAGAACTTTTTTATTGCAACGAAAGGGGGAGATGCTGTAGGAATTCCTACCACCAGTAGCCTGTAAGTACTTGGGCGTGGCCTCTTATACTATATATGCCTATGTAAAGCATGTGTCTGGTCTCTCGCTTCCAGCTGCTAGACTCTGTTCCTGTTCCCTGTTTGTGCAGAGGACTGTTATGTAGGCCAGTGATCTGTAAGTCTCCCTTAAATAAATAACCCTTTATTATTTTTAATTCTGAATCGTGTGGGATTATTTTCTGACTTCCAACATCAGATTGGCCTCAAATTTTCATTTAAGAAAGTTTTCTATTATATGGCAATAAGCTAAGGAGGTTATAAATAAATGTCCTACTTGCTCTTTCTATAACCAAATACCATTACCTGCAGGGAGTAACCCAAAGGGTACTCAAAGGAATGAAATCTGGCAGATGGACATGTTCCACTTTACAGAATTTGGAAAATTAAAATATGTACACCACACCTTTGACACTCATGTTTTAATGGGCAACTGCTTTGAGCTTAGAAAAGATTGATTCAGTAATCACACATTTATTAAATGTTATGGCCATCATGGCTATACCTGCACAAATAGAGACACATAATGATTTAGCATATATCTCCAAAAAAATAAAGTTTTTTTTTTTTTTTTTTTTTGCTGGGCGGTGGTGGCGCACGCCTTTAATCCCAGCACTCGGGAAGCAGAGGCAGGCAGATCTCTGTGAGTTCGAAGCCAGCCTGGTCTACAAGAACTAGTTCTAGGACAGACCCCCCCAAAGCTACAGAGAAACCCTGTCTCGAAAAACAAAACCAACCAACCAATCAAACAAACACAAAAAGAATCAGCCCACACTGACTGTGAGAACAAAGTTCTCACAGTTTTTTTTGACTGTGTGAATATTTTCCCATCAGAGCCCCAGGGAGTGGGGTAAGGTCATCCGGTATGCCAGTATGTGAGGAAGATTGTGCCCAGTAATTGATGAAGACACTGCTGGGCATTCGGGGACAAATCCCACCATAGAAAGGGAGCACTATGTCTTCCCAGGGGATTTACAGTAAGGACAGCGACTATTCAAAAAGCAAATACTCCGAATGCCTTGCTATGGGGCCCCTCCATCGGGGTGCCAGATCTCAGTGGGTTAGCCTTGTGACTTGTCCGCCGAGTTCTCACTGCCTAATGCTATGGACCACAGTAGTCAGGGCAGGATCTCAGATGGGGCTGGAACCTGGAGCAGGAGCAGAGGCCATGGACGGGAGCTGCTTGCTCACGTGCTCCACGTGGCTTGCTCTGTCCCCTTTCTTACAGATCCCGGGACCAGCAGCCCAGGGCTGGCACCACCCCACAGTGGGCTGTCACTCCCTAACAACGGCTAACTAAGAAAATGCCACACAGACTTGTTTACAGCCTGATCATTAGGGAGGCATTCCCAACTGAGGTTCCATTCTCTCTGATGACTCAGCTTCTGTCGCGTTGACATAAAGCTAGCCAGGATGTTCTCTCTCTCTCTCTCTCTCTCTCTCTCTCTCTCTCTCTCTCTCTCTCTCTCTCTCTCTCTCTCTCTCTCTCTCTCTCTCTCTCTCTCTCT
>NW_026068112.1:1439411-1457928 GCF_014885135.2 Alexandromys fortis
ATTTATTATATATACAATATTCTGTGTACATGTATGCCTGCAGGCCAGAAGAGGGCACCAAACCTTATTACAGATGGTTGTGAGCCACCATGTGGTTGCTGGGAATTGAACTCAGGACCTTTGGAAGAGCAGGCAATGCTCTTAACCACTGAGCCATCTCTCCAGCCCCCAAAGCAGTTTCTTTATTCATTAACCAATACAAATAACACAAAGACAGAAGGACTTCTCACACCACAACCTTTTGTACACTGTGAAGATTTGTCGCTGTGATTGGTTTAATAAACAAGCTGACTGATCAATAGCTGAATAGGATAAAGTTAGGCGGGAAAGCTAAACTAAAACTGATGGGATGAAGAAGGGTGTAGTCAGAAGTTGCCAGCAGAGACATAAAGAGAAGCAAGATGGCATGCCATGCTGAGAAAAGATACCAATTCACATGGCAAAGCATAGCTAAGAAATAGGGGTTAGGGGCTAGAGAGATAGCTTAGAGCCTAAGAGCATTGTCTGCTTGCTCTTCTAGAGAGCCTGGGTTCAAATCCCAGCACCCACATGGCAGCTCACAACTGTCTGTAAAAAAGAAAAAGAAAAAGAAAATAGGTGTGAGAAGAAGTAGATTTTTTTTTTTTTTTGGTTTTTCGAGACAGGGTTTCTCTGTAGCTTTGGAGCCTGTCCTGGCACTAGCTCTTGTAGACCAGGCTGGCCTTGAACTCACAGAGATACGCCTGCCTCTGCCCCCGAGTGCTGGGATTAAAGGCGTGCGCCACCACCGCCCGGCAGAGAAGTAGAATTTTTGAAAACAGAGTTTTGATAACCTTAGTCCCTAGGTTTTTATTTTCCTTATGTCCCACACCAGGTGGCTCCTGATATGAGACAGAAACTCTGAGTTTTTCTTTTAACAACATGCTTGGATTTAGAGAAAGAGAGTCACCATCCAACTCCAGAGCCAGCTGTGATTTTTAAGTGAGTAGTGGGGACCATTATACTGAGAAGTATGGAGATGTGTATGTTTAGATAGTGAAATTTTAGCCTGCAGAGAATATTAGTACCATAAGTCAGATTTCTCTTTGCTTGGTGATTCTTTCTGGATAGCTATCTTTTCTTCTTTAAGCATCTAGATGTCCAAAGTCTCTTGACTTTTAAAAGATCGGTATTTTCTGTTTTCCTGCAAAGATAAGAACATAGCCCTTCCCCAACCCTTATGAGGTTCCCTTACTACCACCTGTATGATCGTCACCTCTGTGGATGAGCTGTCATTTCTCTTTCCCAAGAGGTTTCTCTTTTTCGAACCAAATCTTGATTAATTTTGATGGTATCCATAGCTTTTCTTCTGTGGAAACAAGAGTTAAACTCCTTCCCCAACATAGCACATCTTCTAGTTTCCATTCTGAGGTCAACACATCCTTGAAATACACTGGCTGATTTAATGCAAAAGTTTTTTTCCATTATCCAATGCCTCTCTGCTGCCATTGTTCCTTTTTCATTAGCATTAAGAAAATTCAAGGCTAATAAAGCATTATGCAATCTATTTCAGGAGGTCTTTTTTATCCTTTTCTGTTTGTTTAATATATCCTTTATAGTTTGATTTGATCTTTCTATAACTGCCTGACCTGTAAGATTGTGTGATACACCTGTAATATGCTTTATATTATAATAAGCAAAAAAACCTGTTTCATTTTCTCTTGGAATTTTTGATTTATCCTACATGGTTATTCTATCATTCAGAGCAGTATTGTTTTTTATAGCAGACACTGGACTTTCTAATTTTCCTGGGGAGGCATGTCCTTTACAGTGACTGGGAATGACTGGAACACGTTTGACTTGGGGGCCTGCAAGAGTTTCCCAGTGATAATGGGTTGCCTTGTTTGTCTCTTTTTGTTCTACAGTCATTGGTCCAGTCAGCCTTTGCTGCATCTTCTGCATCACCTAGAAGGTTGGGCCTTCTATTTGGGTGATTCCCAGAATAAACATTATTTCTAGCAATGCTTTGTCTACAATCCCTTCTCAGATGACCTATTCTACCACAATTAAAGCATTTGGTGTTTTGATGTTTCTTCATACCTTTGGATCTCCTATCCCTAGCCTCAGTGTTACAGTCAAAGGACTCAACATTGGCTGTGTGTAGGATCCATTTGTCTATTGGTACTGATCTAACCATCAAGAGCCCAAGTATCTTTTTGCATTCTAAGTTAGCATTTTCAAAAGCAAAAGACTCAATGAGTACTTGCCTAACTTCTGGATCTGCTACCCCTAATTGTACAGCTTTTGTTAATCTTCGCAAAAAAAGTTGCTAAACAGTTCTCTTGGGCCTTGTATAACCTTAGTATATGATTCAATTATTTTTCCTGATTCTTGAATCTTGTCCCAAGCATTCAAGGCACAGGGACAATTTGCTACAGGCGCCTGTGCGAGGGCCCCCAAAGCATTTTCCAAAGGCAAAGGGTTACCTTTTCTGTCCTTGTTGATCCACATTCATTGGTCCAGTGTTGACCTTTGCCACACCTTCTGTATACTTCAGAAAGGAGAGGTGTTCTGTTTGGATTATTCTTAGAAAAGAATATTGTTTCTAGGAATGATGTGCCTAAAATCCCCCATTTAGGTGACCTTGTTCACCAGAACACCTGATATTTTTATTTTTCCCCAAACCTCTGGAAATCACCCCTCCTTTCCAAGTATCACCACAGTCATGAGATTCAATATTGACTATCTCAAAAAGCATTCCTCTGTGGGTGCTGATCTTGCCTTTAAAGACCTAATTACCCTTTTGCATTGTGAATTAGTATTTTCAAAAGCCAGATATTCAATTATTATTTGTCTAGCTTCTGAATTTGGCACCATTCTATTTACTGCAGAAGTCAATCTTTGTTTAAAAAAAAATAGTGAAGGTTTCTTTTGGGCCCTGTATAACTTTAGTAAATGACTCAGTTGTCCTTTTGATTTTTTTGTTTGTTTGTTTGCTTTTGTTTTTCGAGACAGGATTTCTCTGTAACAGCTCTAGCTGTCCTGGAACTAGCTCTTGTAGACTAGGCTGGCCTCGAACTCAGAGAGATCTGTCTGGTCTACAAGAGCTAATTCCAGGACAGGCTCCAAAGTGACAGAAAGACCCTGTCTCAAAAAACAAACAAATAAAAAATTCCTAATAATCTCACCAAATCTGCAGCTGATGGTGATGAAGAAGATGATGAAATGTGAGGCTGACTACTGCTGCGTAGAACAGTAGAAGCCCAAGAGGGTTTTCAAGGCAGCTACCTAGTTTGGCAGCAGCCAAGGTGGGGGTCCAGGGAAAGCCCACAACTCTCTGTCTGAAAAGTGCACACAGGAGATCATGGGGAAGAAGTACGTGTGTGGAAGCTGCATAGCAGGGAGGTGAGGACCTAACTCCCCGCAGGCATCTGTGGAGTTTGCAGCAGAGAGGCTGCAACGGAAAAATCCCAGACTCACTCGGAGGGCTTGGGGAAAGGAAAAGGAATTGTCAACCCATCCGACGGGGCATTGACTCTGGTCCCGAGCAGCTCTGGACTCTTCAGGTGACTGCAAAGCCACAAAGGTGAATTCATGCCCCAAGAGTTGGACGCCAGATGAAGCATGCTCCTAATTAGTCTTAATAATAAAAACTTGGAGTCAAATACTGGGGTAAAAGCTGAACGATCAAAGAAACAAAGGAACAGCCACAGGCTCAAGCTGGTGCCGAGGAAACAGCTGGGATTGCTAAGGAGATTGACAACACTGGGGAGAAGCCTGGGACCCCGGCAAATGTCTGAAGACACAGGCTTATTCATCAGACTCCTCAGGACCCAAATTTGTTTAAAGAAAAAAAGTCTGGAGTTGGGGGGGGGGGGGCTTGGTGAGGAAGAGCGCTCGCTGCTCTGCTCGCTGCTCTTCGGGAGGACCTGAGTTCTGTCGCCAGCACCCACAGCCACCTGTCACTCCAACGCTAGGGGATCCAATGTCCTCTTCTAACCCGAGGCACCTGCACACGCGTGCGCAGACACATCTTTTAAAAAAGCCCGAGGGGGGGCGGTGGTGGCGCACGTCTTTAATCCCAGCACTTGGGAGGCAGAGGCAGGCGAACTCTGTGAGTTCGAGACCAGCCTGGTCTACAAAAGCTAGTTCCAGGACAGGCTCCAAAACTACAGAGAAACCCTGTCTAGAAAAACCAAAAAAAAAAAAAAAAAAAAAAAAGCCCAAGGTGTTCTCTGCCTCTTGAAAGCAAACGCATAGGGAAGTATTTCCCTAAGGTCATCACACTGCTGTAGTTCAGGGGGCAAGCACAGGAACTGACATCGAGACTTGGGGATAATACCCACCTGGCACTGGTTCTGAAGGCGTGAAAGATGCGAGATTTATGGAGATGTGGAGAGCAACTGAGGCGGAGTCACTTGGAGAGGCTCTCAGAGGCTATTACAAGACGCTGCGGAGGTGGAGCTTTGATTGCTATGGAGATCCCAGGGTCCTGGAAATGGCCAGGACTGGCCATGTCTGCCAGCGAGGGCTGCACTCTGGAGTGGAAGAGCCCAGGAGAGAAACTGTTGCTGCAGGTGGCAAAGCTGGAATAGTGGCGCTACCGAGATTCTGGAGTCCGGCTGATTACATGACAAACTCCCGATGCCTCACTTAGAGCTGAAACATTCGGTGTTTTCCCCTCTGGAGTTTCTTCTTTGTTTCAGTTTTTTGAAACAAAGTCTCTACATAGCCCAGATTGTCCTAGAATTTACTATGTAGAGTAAACCAGTCTTGAACTTGAATCCCTCTGATTCTGCCTCCTTATCTGGGATTCTCCCGGCCTGAGGCAAGGCTTTTTTATTGTAGCACTGGCTGCTGGAGCTTGTCATGTAGACCAGGTTGGCCTGGCTTCACACTCACAGAGAGCCTCCTTTCTTTGCTACCCAAGTGCTGGGATTATAGACGTGCACTACTATGCCTGGCTTGAGAGTTTTAGCTTTTTGTTTGCTAGTTTTTCCAGACAGGGTTTCTCTGTGTAGACCAGGCTGGCCCGGCCCGTAATTCAGAGGGATCTACCGCCTCTGCCTGCCGAGCGCGGGGATTAAAGGCGTGCACCAGCACCTGGCAGATGCTATGCTTCCTAATAAACATATCTGGCCTGAGTCATCAGCTTGTGTGAGGCCTCCTTGGTCCCAGCCGTGTCTCCCTTATTTCTCATCCACTCCTCCCACTCGGCATCTTGCCATTAGGGACCCTTAATCCTGGGAGTCTGGGTCAGTGATGTTTTAATTGTCAACTTGACACAACTAGAAGTATCTGGGAGAAGGACCTCTGAGAATGCCTGTGAGTGATTATCTCAGTTACATTGGTTGATGTGGAGGGAAGCAACCATTGTGGGTGGTACCATTCCTTGAGCCTAGGGTTCTGGGCTATATGTATATAACGGTGTGAGCAGACTGAGCGTGTTTGTGTCCATTTATTGCTCCTTTCTCTTGACTGTGGCTATGGTATGACTAGCTGATACAACTTTCTACCGCACTGACGAACTGTAACCTGGAGTTGTGAGTCAGGAAGCCCTTTCAGCTTTAAGGTCCTCTGTCAGTGTATTTTACCTCAACAACAGGAAAGGAAACCAAGACACAATACCAATATAATCATCACAACCTTCCTAAAAGGCCAGCAAGATGACTCAGTGGGTGAAGCCCCTTGCTATAGAGATTGACAAGCGGAGTTTGATCCCCAGGGCTCACCTGGTGGAAGGGAAGATCTGGCTCCCACCTGTTGTTCTTTGACCTCCACACCACACTGCGGTACTTGCGGTACATGCAGATGGAGAACACACATAACACACATATTTAGGCAAACACACACACACAACATAAATAAAATTCAGAAATAATAGGGGCTGGAGAAATGGGTCCGTGGTTCAGGGTACTTGCTGCTCTTGTAGAAACCCAGGTTTGGTTCCCAGCACTCCTATGGAGCCTCATACCCACCTGTAGCTCCAGCTTCAAGGGAACTGACTCCTGGCTTCTGAGGACCCCTGAACTCGCATGTGTATGCCCAACTCAGACACCACACATTTGGTACACATACATACATGAAGGCAAAAACACTCATACATGTAAAATAGACCCTATAAAAAAAAAAAGAAAAACTACAGTCATAAAAGAAGCAGAACAAAGCCAGGTGTGATGGTACACGCCTAATCCTACCTAGCCTTAGGGAGGTGGATCTGTGACAGCCAGAGCTGTGACACAGAGAAATCCTGTCTGGGGTGGGGGGCAGAATAAATAAGTTTTATTAAAGGAGACTTTACTAAAATCTATAAAGTGCAACAGACACCACTACCAGAATTTCCAGTTGTATTTTTTTGGGGGGTGGGGGGTGGGGATAGTTTTTGGTTTGTTTGTTTGTTTGTTTTTGGTGTTAGGAGTTGAAATTGGGGCTCGGTTGTGCTCATAGTCACCTGCTCACTGAGGCACTCCTGCAGTACTCTTATTTTTTCATTCTTAGATTTGGCTTTACAAGACAAAGTTTCTCCCTGGCTCTCCTGAACTCACAGAGATCCACCTGCCTCTGGAGCGCAGAGATTAAAGGCATGCGCCACCACCACCCTGAGGTTTTAAGTGTTTATAGCAGTTGGATGAACAAAGTACTATGGGAAACGGAGAGTTAGAATGGAACTTGCTCTGTAGACCAGGCTGGTCTCCAACTCACAGAGATTGATCCGACTCTTTTTTAAAAAAAATCATACCTGAGGGGCTGGAGAGATGGCTCAGTGGTTAAGAGCATTGCCTGCTCTTCCAAAGGTCCTGAGTTCAATTCCCGGCAACCACATGGTGGCTCACAACCATCTGTAAAGAGGTCTGGTGCCCTCTTCTGGCTGCAGGCATGCACACAGACAGAATATTGTATACATAATAAATAAATAAATATTTTTAAAAAATCATACTTGAACTGTCTTATCCACAGTAGTGCGTGCGTGCATGCGGGTCTGTGTGTGTGTGTGTGTGTTTGAGACAGTTTCACTACGTAACTATGGAGCCCAGGTTGGCCCCGAAACTGCAGTTCCGATCTGGGTAGCACTTGGGAGGTGAAGGTAGAGGGGGACCAGAAGTTCAGCCTCAGTTCCACAGAGAATTCTCAAACGGCAACAACAAAACCTCAAATAAACAAAAAGAGCAGAGGAGGGGGTAAATCACAACCCTCCTGTCTCAGATTGAAGAGTGTCACCAGGCCCAGCTGTGCAGAGAACTCACAGCTGCTCTACAGCGTCCGGAAGCAGCTGGCGGACGCTGCAGAAGCTAATTCTGCCGCGGAGGTAGCTGGCACCACCGGATTACCGGCGCTTCCGTCGGCCTACAAGTCCCAGAACGCATCGCGGGGCGCGGAGGCGGGGTGGCGGGGCGGAGAGGAGGTCGAGTTTTGTGATTGGCGAGGAGCGCCAGGCCAATCGGAGGCGCTGTTGTTTGCCAGTCCAGGAGCCGGTCCGCAGAGGGAAGGTGGCAAGATGGTGTTGGAGAGCACTATGGTTTGGTGAGGAGCTTTGGACCTGGCCGGGGGCCGTGTCCGGGTCGCGGGTGCGCACGGCGCCGAGGCCCGAAGGCCTGGGGTGGGGGACCGGGTCGCCAGGCGATGTGGCCTTGGGGCCCACAGGAGACAGGCCGGCGACTCCCTGAGTCATCCCGGCCCAGGAGCGCAGGCCCCGGAACCCTGGTTTCCCACAGCAGCCTTTAGTTTGGTTCTCGGACCCTGCCCTCCATGCCGCCCTAAAGGAATGAGGAGCAGAGGCCAACCGCCCCATCCATCCGTCTCCGACTTCATTGCCTTTCCCTGTACTTTTTCTCTCGTGAATGAAATACCAGCATTCAGGGAAGATGGTCCTTCATTTCATCACGAGTCGAAAGGCCTTTGGGTGATTTGCTCAGGTCACACAACTTTTAGTGGTTGTGATACGCAGGCGTTAAAGGCTACCGTACAATGTTCTTCTCGCGTTCATTAACGCGATCAGTTTCATACTTGGCATGAGTACCTATTATGAGTTGGATTAGAAGCTGAGGAAAAGAAAAATATTAAATTTTTAAAAAGTCAAGATGAGGACATATATTCAGGGCTACAAGAGGGTTTGTTTTTGTAGATACTGGGAATTGAGTCCTGAGCCTTGGGAATGCTCAGGAATGAGCTACAGCCACACCCCTTCTTTACTGCATTTATTGCGTGTCATCATTATGATTTTTTAGATGGAGTTTTGACACTGTAGCCCAGGCTAACTTTGAAGCTTTATTCGAGAAGATGTGTAGGCTGGCCTTGAACTTGCAATCCTCTGTTTCCACCTCCCAAGTATGTAGGATTATAAGCCTGAGTCATCAGGCCCATGTTTCTCTTTGGAGATAGGCTAGCACTGCCAGCTAAAATACAAGGTGAGCCAGACTTGATGGCTCAGGCTTGTATTTCCAGCACTTTGGAGGTGAGGCAGGGGAATTCCATGAGTCAGGATGCCTAGGAAGACTGCCTCAAAACAGCACAACCAGAATGCCCAGCTAAATTTGAATTTCAGGCAAGTAGTGCATAGTTTTTAGTATAAAAAGTGATTTTAATACAACCCAGATATTGCTTTTAAAAGTTATTTGTTTGGTTTGGAGAATGCCTCGATGGTAAGAGCCCTTGCTGTTCTTGCAGAGGACTGGGGTTCAGTTCCTAGCACTCATATTGTACTGTTCTCAGCTCCTTGTCAGAAGATCCAGTGCCTTTGACCTCTGTAGGTGTGTGTGTGAGATCTTAATCACTTGTTAAATGTCTGAAGTTAAAATTTTATCTCAAATCCTATATTTTGTCTTCTAAGTTTGTGCACTTCTAGAAGAGACCCTGTTAAGGGAGGAACCCAGCATCTGTTTTCTGGCCCCAACCTTTCGCACACTGGGAGAATTGTATTGACTTCTGTGTGGTACTTATGGCATTTGGGACTCCTCGGAACTTAAGCTGTGAAGAGAGCTACTTAAATAAAAAGCTCCGTGTTGGGGATGTAGAGCAGGGTGACTAACAGATGGCTGATTGAAGGTGGAAGGGATCACCGTAGGAAGACGTTAGGACCGAAGAGCTCATATTCAGTTCTGTAACTCCGGGGCTGATGGAGGCCGACTGTTGTACAGATTGGCATTGATTTGAAAATACTGATCTGGCCAGGTGTTGTACACACCTGTCATCGTGGCACAGAAGAAGGATCATGAGTTTGAGGCCAGCTTGGAACATAATGAGATCCTGTTTTCACCCCCTCCCTCCAAAAGAAAGTTTAGAGTGCTGTGTTAAAGGACCACAGGCATCATCAGCTGTCGGTGCCATTGCCCAGACACAGATGGTGAGAGCCCTCGTTTTCCCTAAGGTCCTGCAGTCTTCTGTAGGGAGCTATTTTAAAATGCGTGTGTTGTGATGTTTGTTTTGTCAGGCTTTCTTTCTTTCTCTCTCTCTCTTTCTTTCTTTCTTTCTTTCTTTCTTTCTTTCTTTCTTTCTTTCTTTCTTTCCATCCGTCCTTCCTTCCCTACTTCCTTGTTCTTTGTTTTTGTTTTTTGAAACAGTTTCTCTGTAACAGCCATGGCTGTCCTGGAATTCACAGAGATCCGCCCGCCTCTGACTCCTGAGTGCTGGGATTAAAGGCGTGCACCACCAACACCTGCTATACTCTTTCCTTGTTAGTTTTTTATGGATGGTATTGCGCTTGGGCAGTGTGGAACTCAATGGAGCTCTGTTTGTGTTGTTAGGTCATCTCAAGTCAGATGTGCGGGCACATACCTGTAACCAGCACTTAGGAGGTAGAGTTGGGAGATAAGTTCACAGTCATCTTCAGCATGGAAAACTCATCCTGTTTCTAAGGGAGACCAAGGGTGAGGGAGAGGGGTGGGGAGGGGACAGGGATGGATCTCAGCGTGTTGCCCAGGCTGACTCCCAATCCTGTATTCAAGAAGTCCTTTCCTCTACTTCCTAAGTAGCTGAGCCTGCAGGTGTGCTCTGTTGCCTGGCCTGTATTTGAGAGGTGGGTTGATTGATTTTGCGGTACTGGGAACCAAAGCCAGGGTCTTGTTCATGCTAGGCAAGCACCTTACCACAGAACTGCACATTAAAATTATGATCGGGAAAGTTCAGGTGATACTGGAAGCCCAATTTTGTCACGATTTTGGGGGTGAAGGAGAGAATTGCATGCTGCTGAGGGAACGCAGTTCTAAGAAATACAAATAATATTACCCCATGCATATCAAGCTGGAGATAGGGAAAGTTGGGCAGTCGTGTGGTGTTTTGTTTGGCTTGAGACAGGATCTTGCTGTGTAGCCCCACCTGGAGTTCCCTGTAGTTGTCCTGCCTCTGGAATACTGGGACTGACATTAACAGTGGCTTTTTAAGGGGTACACGCATGGGTGGTGGGGTGTTTTCCTCCCGTAGCCCTTCCGCAGTGCAGCGGCTTTGCTCTCTGTCACTTTTCTCCCTCCCTTTCGTGGTCTGCCCATCCCCCCTCCTTAGCTGCTCATTGGTCTTGCCCACAGCCCTTGCACTGAGCTGTTCCATCCAAACTGTGGCGAAAGCCTCTGTTGTTCTTATTTTTGGACTTGCTACTTTATTTGACCTGTTGAAGCTGTGGAACCCTGGGAGGAGAGACCCAGTTCCCAAAAGTTGTCCTGTGACTTGCGTATGCACGTTGTGGCAAGCATTTGCCCACATACTTGTCCTCCAAATAATAAATGAAATGAAAGAGTGAAGTAACTGGACCTTCGAGAAAGAAGCAACTTTCTCAGAGAAAAAATTACCCAGGGGCTAGAGTGATATTCAGTGCTCAGAGAGCACAGGCTGCTCTTACATGGGATACAGCTTCAATTCCCAGCACTATGTTGTTTCAAACCGTCTAACTCCAGTTCCGGCTCATCCAGTACCCACTCCTGGCTTCACAGGGCCTGAGGACACACACAGAGACAGACAACCATACACACAAATGCAGTTGTCAGAAAGTTAAGTGGCAGAATGAGAAGAGCCTGTGTCTCAGCACCACCTGATATCCAATAAATCGCCCCCTACCATTTGCGGTTCTAGTTATTATCAGGTAAAGCTTTATAAGGTGGAAAAAGTTATCACTGAGCCAGTTTTGCTTTCGAGGAAAGTACCTTGTGCTCTTCCCTGAACACAGGTGTCAGTGGCTGGAAGAACTCCCTGAGACTTCAAGGGTCATCAAAAGTTGGTCCCTGACCAGGGATGTGTGGCTCAATGATAGATTGTGTGACTGATACCCCCACCCCCAAACCAAAAGGCAGGGAAGCCAGAGTCTATATTTCATATTATCTAGATCCTGGGCTTTTTGTTTTGTTTTGTTTTCAGGACTGGCCTCAAATTTATAATGTAGTTGAGGTTTGCCATGAACTCTTGATCCTCCTAGCTCCATCTTCGGAGTTCTAGGGTTACAGCTGTGTGCTGCCGTGCCTGGCTTCTGTGCTCTATTAAGATAGAAAGGGTTCCAGGTGACCCTGCGTTCTAAGCCCGAAAGCCACTGCTGTATCACAGCGTGTCTGGCAGGAGGGGTTGAAGGGTCCCTATCTGTAGAATATGTTTTGGGGGATCCTCCATTGTTGTGTCCCCCTCTCTCTGTCTTGACAGCGTGGACAACAGTGAGTACATGCGGAATGGAGACTTCCTTCCCACCCGGCTGCAGGCCCAACAGGATGCCGTCAACATCGTGTGTCACTCAAAGACTCGAAGCAATCCTGAGAATAACGTGGGCCTCATCACCCTGGCCAAGTACGTGGGACCCAGGAGTGGGGCTCTGAAGGTGGGTGGTGTTGCCATGTTGGGTCTGTAGGTGGCTGACCTTATGTTGGTAGTATAGGCAGTTTTTACCCTTCCCTGTGTTTTCCCATCCCCCCGTAGTCAGCACAGCCTGTTGGGTAGGGAGGATTTACTGACCCCCCCCCCCACACACACACACAGAGATTTTTCCCTCTGCCCTGGCTGTCTTCAGACTTGCTGTGTGCCTCAGGCTGCCTTGGACTTGGGTGGACCTCCTCTTGTCTCCCAGGCCTGCACCACCATGCTCAGCTTTTAACTTTTTCTTGTCATTTTGATGCTAAGGGTGACCCCAGCCTCCTGTGTGCTAGGCAAGGGCTTTGCCACTTAGCTCTAGTCCCAACCTTTGGGATTTTCTTTTTTTTAATTTATTTGTATTTCATGTATATGAATGTTTGTCCTGCATCTATGTATATGCACCATGGGCATGCATGGTGCCCAAAGGGGTCAGAAAAGGGGTTCAGATTCTCTGGAACTGGAGTGTGGGTGCTGGGAAATGAAGCTGGAGCCTCTATAAGAGCAGTAAGTGCTCTTAACCAATGAGCTGTCTTGTCAGCTCTTTTTTTTTTTTTTTTTGAGACAGGGTCTCATATAGCCTTGGCTGGTATCAGACTCAGATCTGCTGCTTCTGCCTCCCCAGTGCAGATTAAAGGCTTGTACCATTTTATCCTTCAGGAGACTCTATCTTAGAAATGATAGAAGTTGTTTTTAAGGTCTCTAAAGAAAATATGAATAGCCAGGCGGTGGTGGTGCACAACTTTAATCTCAGTACTCAGGATGCAGAGGATGGCAGATGTCTTGAGTTTGAGTCCAGCCTGGTCTGCAGAGCAAGTTCCAGGACAGCCAGGACTACACAGAGAAATCCTGTCTTGAGAAATTCCCCAAAAGAAAAGATGAATGGGAGTGGTCGGGAGGCACTGTGTGTCTGAGCTCACCGAAATGCTTTGCTCTCACCTAGTGACTGTGAAGTGCTGACCACACTCACGCCCGACACTGGCCGCATCCTCTCCAAGCTCCATACTGTCCAGCCCAAGGGCAAGATCACCTTCTGCACCGGCATTCGTGTGGCCCACGTGAGTCCTGCCGCTTCCCTGCTGTGAGGATCAGTGCTCACTTTTCTTGAGAACTGTAATCTAGAGCTGGATAGAGCAAGACGAGAGATGGCCTAGAGCAGCGGTTCTCAGCCCCTCGCACTGCGACCCTTTAATACAGGTCTTCATGTTGTGAGGACACCAACCAGACAATTATTTGTGTTGCTGCTTCATAGCTGTAATTTTGCTACTGTTTCGAACTGTACTGTAAATACCTGTGTTTTCCAGTGGTCTTTAGTGACCCCTGTGAAAAGGTCACTCGACCTTCAACCCCTGTGGTGACCCACGGGTTGAGAAGTGCTGACCTAGAGCATGCTTACTCAGTATAGACAGGGTGGGGCAGGAGGACCGTGAGGGATGTGAGGGAGGCCTGATCTGCGTGATGGTCGACGTGACCGTGATGGAAGGAAGAGGAGGGGCAGGGGACACAGGGAGGAGCTGATGCTTCCTGTGGTTGATGGGAACTTCTTCTGCTTTCCAAGCTGGCCCTGAAGCACCGGCAGGGCAAGAATCACAAGATGCGCATCATCGCCTTCGTGGGGAGCCCCGTGGAGGACCAGGAGAAGGATGTGAGTCCGTGGCCTCAGGCAGAGCCTGCATTTGGGAATGTCCCCACTTACTTAGAATCTGGGGGAAAGGTGGATATCTGATTTCAGTGTTGTGTCAACCTTTGGTCAGCTGCTGAATTTCTGTGTGTTTTCTGAGGCAAGTTCGGTGCTTAATATATAGAATCAGTTTCTTGGTTTTTCTTACTTCTTAGCTGGTAAAACTAGCCAAACGCCTCAAGAAAGAAAAAGTGAACGTTGACATCATCAATTTTGGGGAAGAGGTAAGTCAGGATTGTAGAGCATGGGATCTGATCCATTGGTTATGAACAGGACCATCCTTTTCTGGAGTAGAGGCCCTGGGACTCTGGAGACTGCTGGGAGCAGTGAGTGAAGGAGGGGTCTGTCTTGTGCTCTCTGCCCCGCAGGAGGTGAACACAGAGAAGCTGACAGCCTTTGTGAACACGCTGAATGGCAAGGACGGAACCGGATCACACCTGGTGACAGTACCCCCTGGGCCCAGCTTGGCTGATGCCCTCATCAGTTCTCCTATTCTAGCTGGTGAAGGCGGTGCCATGCTGGGGCTCGGTGCCAGTGACTTCGAGTTTGGAGTAGACCCCAGTGCTGATCCTGAGTTGGCTCTAGTAAGCAGATGCTGACCTGGTCTGTTCTCTCTGTAGATGCCCAGCTGGGGGCTGGGTCATCCTGGGCACTCCCATGCCATCCTTTCCTTCTCTTAGCTCTGTCTGCAGGGCTCTGGCTTGTTCCTTTTCCTGGTGACACCCAGGCCCCGTCCTGCTGCTTCCATTTCTCCTTCTCATCTCTCAACAGTTCTCTTCCTGCGATTACGATAAACCAGAGGCTGCCCTCCTGTGTTCTCCAGCTCAGCAGTGCCCAGTAGTCCATCTTGTCTTCTCTTTCCCAGGCTCTTCGTGTTTCTATGGAAGAGCAGCGGCAGCGGCAGGAGGAAGAGGCACGGCGGGCTGCTGCAGCCTCTGCCGCCGAGGCTGGAATTGCAACGTCTGGGACTGAAGGTGAAAGAGGTGGATTCTGAAGTCCCGGGCCTGAGGGTGTAGCCATTTTAAGCTAGGCTTGGGTAGTGGCACAGCCAGCCCTGTGGGATGTTCACTAGGTCTTCCTTGCCCTTCTGTTCTTTCCCAGACTCGGACGATGCCCTCCTGAAGATGACCATCAGCCAGCAGGAGTTTGGCCGTGCTGGGCTTCCTGACCTAAGCAGCATGACTGAGGAGGAGCAGATTGCCTACGCCATGCAGATGTCGCTGCAGGGAGCAGGTGAGTAGGGCTTGTGTTCAAGGGCCTGGGCAGGGCTGAGGTTGGGCTGAGGAGAAGGCACTGAGCAGAGACTGCTGTTCTCCTTTCCTCAGAGTTCGGCCAAACAGAGTCAGCTGACATCGATGCCAGCTCAGCCATGGACACCTCTGAGCCTGTGAAGGTGAGAGCCGGCAGTGACCCTCGGATCCAGTCATGTTTGAGATCCCCTTGTATTTAGATCCCCAGCCTTTTAGGGCTGAGGCTTCCCTCCCTAGCATTTCACAGACGAGTTCTCTGAGGAACAGAAGGAAACACATAGATGTGTGTTTTCTTCTGTGTAAACGTTGCCAGGGGAACAGTGAGTTGGAGAAGCATTCCATTGTCCTGGAATTTTCTAGTGGGATTGATCTGGATTGAAGTCTATGGAGCCCTCCCGAGAGGGTCTGCGGGACAGGAGTGTTGGGTGTTTCCCAGCAAGAAAGCTGCTTGTGGGGGTGGCTTTACCCACTGTGCTCAGCGGAGTTCTCTGGCTTCTTTGTTGTCCGTTAGTGCCCATGCCATTATGGACACGGGTCTTGCTTACCTCGAGCCTTTCCTTCCCTTGGTGGCACACCCGGCCCCCGCAGCCCCTTCCCTGTGCGCTCATGTGCCTTTTTCAGGAGGAGGACGACTACGATGTGATGCAAGACCCAGAGTTCCTTCAGAGTGTCCTGGAGAACCTTCCCGGCGTGGATCCCAACAACGAAGCCATTCGGAATGCAATGGGCTCTCTAGCCTCCCAGGCCACCAAGGATGGCAAGAAGGACAAGAAAGAGGAAGACAAGAAGTGAGCCTGGAGGGAGGGCTGGCTGAGTCTGTCCAGGGGACTGTGAAGACGGGGTTGCCTATAGACGTAGATATGCTGTCTGCAGACTTTACAACCTGAATAAAGCTTGGCAAGTTTTTCCCTTTGCTTCAAATAGTGCACGCAAGGAGTTGGCTGGAAGGAGTGCCCGCCACCTCTGCGCTGCAGACAGCTCCTTCTTGTCCCAGTCCTGACGGTTCCTCAGGCTCTTTTCCTTTGTCGAGAATAAC
Source organism: Alexandromys fortis (assembly GCF_014885135.2). Lineage (NCBI taxonomy): Eukaryota > Metazoa > Chordata > Mammalia > Rodentia > Cricetidae > Alexandromys > Alexandromys fortis. The sequence goes on from NW_026068112.1 coordinate 1,455,154, forward strand.
ACCCTGGTGGCAGTCTAGGGACGAACAGTCCATGTCTGATAGGTCAAAGAACTATTAGTTATGTGTTTTTATTTTTGAGACAAGGTCTCACTATGTATTCATTAAGTATACTGAATTGACCTCAGACTCACAGAGCTCCATCAGTCTCTGCCTCCCATTTTGCTGGGATTAAAGATATGAACAACCATGTTTGGCTCAAAAGAGATTTATGAGGGGTCTGGAAAGATGGCTCAGCAGGTAAAGGCAGTTACCATGAAAACCTAAGGAGAATTTGTATATGGGCCAGGTGGTCGTGGCACATACCTTTAATCCTGGCTAATCCTGGCAGGTGGATCTCTGAGTTTGAGGTGAGTTTGGTCTACAGAGCAAGTTCTAGTACAACCAGGGCTACACAGAGAAACCCTGTCTTGAAAGTGCCCCCCCCCCAAAGGCTTTGTATATGAGCATTTGCCTGCATGTATGTGTATGTCCCATGCCTGCCTGGTACCTATGGAGACCAGAGATGGTATCAGATCCCCAGAAACTGCAGTTTAAGATGATTGTGAGCTACCATGTTGGTGTTGAGACTCAAGCCCAGGTCCTCTGGAGGAGCAGCTAGGTGACTGCTGAGTCCTCTCTAGTCCCTAATGACAAGAATTTGGTCCCCAGCGTCCACAGAGGCCAGAGCTGTCCTCTCATCTCCATCCAAATGCCATGGTACATATGTGCTCCCCAACAGTAACAAATACAATGTCACATAAAAACTATAGACCAGGTATTACAGGACGGTGAGAAGGAGGATCTAGACTCCAGTCCTCTCGGAGCATGCTCTCTGAAAAAGCCAGTAAGGAAGAAATGGGTTTGTACAGTGTGTGCAGGCAGGTGGAGACACAGCTGAAGACCTGAGCAGTGGCCCAGGACACCAGGAACCAGGAGTCCTTTAAGCCTGGCTTTCTATGAAGGCACAAAAGCTGGTGTGTCTTCACAGAGTGCCAGTTCCGAGGTAGCTTTTCTGTTAAGTTACAGAATAGAATACAGAATTCACCTTTCTCTTGAATTTTTTTTTTGTGTGTTTCTCTTGAATTTTTGAGACTAGTGATCATTCTCCTGCCTCAGCCTCTCTAGTATGCTGTCACATGTGGTTTCTCTTTGTTTATTGAAAGTATTGATTATTATCCTATAAGTAGGAAATACTGGCCGGGTAGTGGTGGTGCACGCCTTTAATCTCAACACTTTGGAGGCAGTTTGAGACCAGCCTAATCTATAGAACAAGTTCTAGGACAGGCTCCAAAGCTACACAGAGAAACCCTGTCTCGAAAAAAACAAACCAAAGCAAAACAAATAAAAGGAAATACTAAACCTATGTTTGTCATAAAATTAAGACAAACACTTGAAAACACTCGGGAGCTGGAATGCTTGCTTGACGCCTTATGGTGTGTACAGGCAGGCTGCTTTCTACTGTTCTTTCCCTCTTTATGTGTCTTCAGTCAAGCCCAAGCTGAACTGTACCTCATTAAATACACCAAATTGACTTCGATCTTTTAGAGATCCATCAACCTCCCAAGAGCTGTAGACTGTGCCCCCATGTTCAGTGATTATGTGTGCCTTCCCAACCCAGGAAACCACTTAGCCTGCTTTGGCGCTTTCTTGTGTGTGTGTGTGTGTGTGTGTGTGTGTGTGTGTGTGTGTGTGTGGTGAGGGTGTCCATACAGAAACACGAATGTGAAGGTTGGGACAGTTTGTAGGGGTCTGTTCCCTTTTCTACCTTGTGAATTCTAGGGATTGAATTTAGGTTGTTAGGGTAGCAAGTGCTTTTGCCTACTGAGCTATCTTGTCAGTCCTTTCTTGTACTTGTTTTTATTTAAATCGTTTGTTTTTATGTGCACGGGTGTTTTGCTGTAATGTTTCTACACCACTTGTGTGCTTGGTGCCTGTGGAGGCCAGCAGAGGGCACCAGGCCCCCTGGGACTGGAGTTACAGACATTTGTGGGCTACTGGGAACTACATTTGTGGGTACTGGGAATTAAACCCAGGTCCTCGCAAGAACAGTCAGTGCTCTTAACCACTGAGCTATCTTTCCAACCCAAAGATTTTTTTTAAATATTTATTTATTTATTTATTATGTATACAATGTTCTGTCTGTGTGTATGCCTGCAGGCCAGAAGAGGGCACCAGACCTCATTACAGATGGTTGTGAGCCACCATGTGGTTGCTGGGAATTGAACTCAGGACCTTTGGAAGAGCAGGCAATGCTCTTAACCACTGAGCCATCTCTCCAGCCCCCCAAAGATTTTTTTTTTTCTTTAGTTGTAAGAGTATTTTGTCTGCATGTAAGTCTGTACCATTTGCCTGTTTGATGCTCAAGGAGGCCAGAGAAGGCATCAGAGTCCCTGGAACTGGCATTACATATGGTCCATGTGGGTGCTGGGAATCAAACCCAGGTCCTCTGCAAAGGCAGTAAGTGCTCTTAAACTGTCAGACATCTTCCAGCTCCTATCGGCCCCTTTTTAAAGCCAGTTTTCTCATACATGTATATAAGTAGGATACTTACTATTAAACTATTAGAATCTCGTATATCAGAATGTGTTTAATTGCTTTGTGTGTGTGTGTGTGTGTGTGTGCATGTTCGGGTTCACACAGTCAAGTGTGTGTGTGTGTGTGGTGTTTTTTTTTTTTTTTTTTTTTTTTTTCCCCCCGAGACAGGGTTTCTCTGTGGTTTTGGAGCCTGTCCTGGAACTAGCTCTTGTAGATCAGGCTGGTCTCGAACTCACAGAGATCCGCCTGCCTCTGCCTCCC
>NW_026068112.1:1457977-1462335 GCF_014885135.2 Alexandromys fortis
ATATTACAGCCATACATGCAGACAAAACCTCTACACACATAAAGTAAAAATAAATAAATCTGTTTATTTAAAAAAGAATAAAAGCTAAAATAATTACCTAGAAAGAAGGAAGGAGAGATAGAGAGAAGGAGCAGAGGCAGCATTTTCTTGAATGAAATTTGTTTTGTAGGTTTGACTTCAAAACCACACTGGTGGTCCTAATTACAAGGTACAATTTAAAGACAAAGAAAAGCAATTTTTTTTTGGTTTTTCGAGACAGGGTTTCTCTGTGGTTTTGGAGCCTGTCCTGGAACTAGCTCTTGTAGACCAGGCTGGTCTCGAACTCACAGAGATCCGCCTGCCTCTGCCTCCCAAGTGCTGGAATTAAAGGCGTGCGCCATCACCGCCCAGCTTCTCCGTAGTTTTTGAGATAAGTATATCTCACAGAATCTGGACCTTGCCGGTTTGGGTAGCCTGGCTGGACAGCAAGCCCTAGAGATCCTCCTGTCATTCACCCTGGTGCTCGGATTACAGGCACAGTGTCTTAATTGTGCTTTTTTGTGGGTGTGAGGTAGTGATCAGACTCGGTCCTCTTGCAGGACAAGCACTTCCCCAACCTGAGTCCTCAGCTAGAGCAGCTGGTAGTCAGCACTGAGCCGTGCCTCCTGCACACCTCGGTTAGTTTTCAGACAGGGTTTCCCTTTGCAACCCTTGCACCTGGATTTGTACAGAACCGCTGACCTCCAGTTTAAAGAGGTAATTGCACCTCTAACAGCCGCTGGGGTTAATGATTTTCCTTCCATATCACAGGAAATGTTTATTAAGGGAGTGTTGTACAATGGTCTTAAGAAAATGAGTAAGCCTTAAAGCCAGCCTCAAGTTCACTGCAAGTTTTGAACTCCTTATCTATCGTTAGCTTCCCAAAGAATCGCAGGGCATGACCTAGGAGGAGATGATCTCTTATGCGCATTATGGCTGTGAATGTTACACTCGCAAGGCAGCTTGTGAATGGTGCTTCTCGCCTGCTGTGTGGGTCCCCAGTGGTTGGGCTTGGTAAGCAGGCACCTTTACCAGCTGCCTCATTCCATCACCCCACGAAATAACCACACAGAAACTATTCATTAAATCATTTGCTTGTCCAATCACTATAGCATATTCTTAGCAAGCCCTTATATACTAAATTAACCCATTTCTATTTTATATTTTACGAGGCTCGTGGCCTACCAGCAAGGTTCTAGCTGGCAGGCCACAGCTTTCCCCTATGGTGGCTACATGGCATCTCACTGACTCTGCCTTCTTTCAGCATTCAGTTTAGTTTTCCCTGCCTAGTTCTATTCTGCTAAGCCACTGGCTGAAATACAGAGGGGAATCCCACGTCACACCTGACCCTGTAAAGATTAATTCTCCCCTAAGTTTAGTCATGATAGCTGAGTTGTTTGTTCGGGATTAGGTCTCTGTAGCCCGAATAGGGCTTGAGCTCACCGCACCTGTTTTAGCCTTCCAAGGCTGGAATAATGAGCTTCAAGTCCTAGAAGTAACTTTACGCACCTGGGAGCTATGTGAGAGACTTCTTATCCCAAAAGAAAAATTCGGTGTAGGATAAGTTATGATTGAAAACAATAATCCAGCATTTATTTTTAAATATATTTCATTAATATACCAAGAATTTAGTATGGAATCACTGTTCTTTGTGGCATCCTGTTTTGGGTACATCAGGGATATGGTTATGAAGCTATTAAACTGGCTGGTTGCCCAGGGCCTTGAGTGTGCAGATGCTCTACCACTGTTTATAGTCCCTGCCCAGGACCTGAGTGGTCGTTGTGGCTTGAGGCTAAGGGAGTGGGTTTTTTTTTTTTTTTTTTTTTTTCTAAAAGACATGGTTTCTCTGTAGCCTTGGCTTTCCTGGAACTCACTCTAGACTAGACTGGCCTCAAACTCATATGGATCCACCTGCCTCTGCCTCCCGAGTGCTAGGCTTAAGACATGCACCACCCAGCTGAGGCAGTGTGTGGGAGAGGGCTGGCTGCTTGGCAGCACTTAAACAGACACCAGGGGCGCCTCTCCTGAGGGGACACGGGTGTGTGTGCCACAGCACACTCGGTCAGCGCCTACTCTAGCCCACGCCTGGTGCTGGGTACAATTGGAATGCTATAACAGCTTGTAAGAATAAAGGGAGAAGTGACTGGCGAGTGTGGTGCTGAGACTCAGTCTCACCGCAAAGGAGGAGGGAGGCTCGCTGGCTTAGCCGCTTGCTCCCGTGCAGGCCAGGCTGAGGTTCTGCTGCATTAGCAGCCACACTGCTCCTCCCGAAACGTCAGACACTCCCAGTGGGATTTGTGCTTAGCTACTTATGGGTTAAGCATTCCACACCCACTCTCTTTTTCTTCAAAGATGTACGTCACAGGAATGGATGCCTGGTTGCCACAGAGGCCAGAGGAAGAGACTGCATACCTTGGAACTGGATTCACAGCAGTTGCGAGCCTCCTTGTGTGGGTGCTAGGAGCGGAACTCAGGTGTGCTGGAGGAGCAGCCTGTGATGCCAAGCCACCTCCTGCCCCCAAAGAGCTGCTTAACTACTACATTCAAGATGGCGTGGTGGCACACACCTTTAATCACAGCACTTGGGAGGCAAAGGTAGGCAATCTCAGTTCAAGGCTAGCCTTGTATACAGATGGAGTTCCAGGATAGCCAGGACTACACGGAGAAACCACCTTGAAAAAAAAAAAAACCACCAGAAAACTACATTTAAGCAAGGAGTAGTGACACCAGAGTCAGAGTCAGGTAGATCTCCAAGTCCAAGGCCAGCCTGGTCTGTGACTTGTGTCCCAGGCCAGCCAGGGCCACACAGTGATACCCTATCTTTTTTGAGAGATAGTCCTTGAACTGAAATCTGCCTGCCTCGACCTTCCAAGTGCTAGGTTTAAAGACGTGCTACAACACTTGACGACATCCTATCTTTGAGAAAAAATCCACCTGGCTGGAGAGATGGCTCAGGGAAAGTGTTGTGGGATAACTACCATCGAACACGGCGTGGACACAGGTGTAAGCTAACAAAGTCTTTGTTAGCCAGCCGGTGACCACACTGGGTGTTTGGAGTCCCAGTGTAACCCCGAGCCATTCTCAGGGAGAGCTTTGAAGAGCAAACACCGTGTCTTGGGTCAACAAGATCAGTTAGCCATAAGCATGACCACAGAAGCCTTGAAGGAAGGCTAGTACATTGTCCAGAGCTGTGAACTTGGTGGTTGGGCCTTTGTTGTAGACTTGGCAGGTGGTGCACTCTACATCCTGAATTTAACAGCCTGAATGGTACTTCTGCCATGGAGTCAGCAGTGCTAAGTTTTAGGGTCCAGTTATAATAGGAGCATTGGATGTTCTTACAGAGGACCTGAGTTCAGTTCCTAGCACCCATATGATAGAACTGTTTGTAGGCACAGGTGAACATATAGAGCAAAACATGTGTGTGTGAATGCATATACATAAATGAGTATATGTGATATATATTGCAGTGTTTTGAGAGAGGGTTTTGGTGTAGTTTTGGCTGTCCTGGAACTCTAAACCAGGCTGGCCTTGAACCCAGAAATCCACTATTCTCTGCCCCCAGAGTGCTGGGGATAGAATTGCATGGCACCATGCCTGGCACATGTGTACATCCTTTGCCTCCCTAATTTATTTTTTGGATTTGTTCTTCCCTTTTAGTAAAATGTTTACTGTAGCGCTCTCTCTCTCTCTCTCTCTCTCTCTCTCTCTCTCTCTCTCTCTCTCTCTCTCTCTCTCGCGTGTGTGTGTGTGTGTGTGTGTGTGTGTGTGTGTGTGTGTGCCAAGAGAGTTTTTGTATACCACACATGTGCAGGAACCAGGAACCAGGACTGCTCAGTAGTTAAGAGCCTGCTCTTCAGACTGGGTTCCGAGATGACCAGGGCTACATAGTGAGGCCCTGTCTTGAAAAAATAAACCACAAAATCAATAAATAACAGAATAAAATAAAATAAAAAAACTTAAGCCCTAATTAAAAAAACAAAAGAATGTCTCGGTCTAATGGGAGAAAACAAAAGGCCAAATATGAATCCTAGTGCCAGGGCAGGGTAGTCCCAAGTTATATATGCAAGGAGCTAGGATACTTTTAGAGGGATAGAGGCAGACAAAGAGGAGAGAAACTAGCAGACAGAATTGTAGTGCAGGTATGAAGTAATGTGTCAGGACTGGGGTCCAACCGAGCAGCCCTGTGCTCGGTTTGAGATAGGATTTCACTGTGTAGCCCTGGCTGTCCTGGAACTCACTAGGTAGACCAGGCTGGCCTCAACCTCACAGAGATCTGCCTGCCTCTGCCTCCCAACTGCTGGAATTAAAGGTGTGCATGACCATACCAGCATTTTTTGTCT
>NW_026068112.1:1465892-1467791 GCF_014885135.2 Alexandromys fortis
CAACCACATGGTGGCTCACAACCATCTGTAAAGAGGTCTGGCGCCCTCTTCTGGCCTTCAGGCTTACACACAGACAGAATATTGTATACATAATAAATAAATAAATATTTAAAAAAATAAAAAATAAAAACCAAAGGTCCTGAGTTCAATTCCCAGCAACCACATGGTGGCTCACAACCATCTGTAAAGAGGTCTGGCATCCTCTTCTGGCCTTCAGGCATACAGACAGAATATTGTATACATAATAAATAAAAAATAAATATTAAAAAAAAGACTAGGAATTAATGTAAGAGTTAGCTAGTAACAAGCCTGAGCTATTGACCAAGCAGTTGTAATTAGTATTAAGCCTCTGGGTGGTTACTTGGGAGTAGTTTGTAGGACAGAAACTTCTGTCTATACAGCAGTTCCTCACTATGCTTCCTTTTGGAGCAGTAATGTATATACCATGTCTTGTATATTGGAAGTATGTGATCTCTTTAATTTTGATTTTACAGGGGTTTCAGTTAAGAGATTCTCATGAGTTTTTGAAGAAGCTTTGGACCTTTTTTTCCCCCTGAGATAGGGTTTCTCTGTGTAGCCCTAACTGTCCTGGAACTCACACTGTAGATCAGGCTGGCCTTGAACTCAGAGATCCACCTGTCTCTGTCTTCTGAGTGCTGAGATTAAAGGTGTGCACCACCCCTGCCTGGCTCTTCCTTTTTCGATTTATTCAAATGCTAGGAACAACCAACCAGCAGCGTCACTTTCCTTATTACTCCACAAATGTCAAAAAGTTTTATTTAGAGTCACCAAATGCATTGCCTCTCACAGCTGGTGAATCAGGACAATCAAAAGCATTTGTCTTCACTTTGTAAAATAGTTCACACCATAGGGACTCAGTGTCCACACAACAGGCATTCAGTTCACACCACAGGGATTCAGTTCACACCACAGGGATTCAGTGTTCACACCAGAGGCATTCAGTGTTCACACCACAGGCACTCAGTGTTCACACCAGAGGCATTCAGTGTCCACACCACAGGCATTCAGTGTTCACACCATAGGCACTCAGTGTTCACACCACAGGCATTCAATTCACACCATAGGCCTTCAGGACTCTCTGGGCTTCTAGGAGAGGCTTCGTAACTGGAGGGCTTCAGAAACTGTAGGTACAAATTGGGCATCTTATTCCAGATATTTAAAAGATTCATTCTTATATTTCTGTTGTCTAGAACAACTTCTGGTGCCAAAATTTATATTAGTGAGTCAGGGTTCTCCAGAGAAACAGAACTTATAGAACGAATACACATATATACATATTTATATATGTGTGTGTGTGTGTGTGTGTGTGTGAAGGGGATTGGTTAGAATGCTTTTTGGGCTGTGGTAACATCTAATCTGACAATGTCTGTCTACTAATAGGAGGTCCAAGAATCCAGCAGTTGTTCAGTTCATGAGTCTGGATGTCTCAGCTTGGATCAGTAAATTTTAGATACTGTGAGACTGACAACCAAGACCCTCCCCACAGTCATATCCTGCTCAGCTCTGCCCACAGACGTTTGGGCATTTAGTGAATGTTCTTATGGATGGTGGTTCAACATGGGTTTGCCTTGGGTTTGTGTAATCCCCCCCACACACACCATACATGTTGACCTTGTGGACCAGCTGCTGGGCTCACAATGTCCATTCTGAACCACCTGTCTCCAGCCACCAGCTCTTCCCATAGTTCTACCTTACCTGAGGTTAAAGGAGCTTGAGACCTGAGCTAAAATGGTCTTTGTAAACAACAGGATGTTGTGTTCTTGGGCTTGCTGATTTTCAAATTCTTTTCTTTAAAAAAAGATTTACTTTTATCGTGTGTGTGTGTGTGTGTGTGTGTGTGTGTGTGTATGTGTGTGTGTACCTATATATGCATATGTC
>NW_026068112.1:1470458-1472496 GCF_014885135.2 Alexandromys fortis
AAAAAAAAAAAAAAAAAAAAAAGGATTTAACTCTTTTAGGAAACCCTGCTACTGAACACTTCAGTGAGGTTTGTGAGCGGTGGGAGGCACACTACTTGGTGTGACTCCAAAACTCCCCAGAGTTGGGGCCTTTACCCACTGGTACACCCACCATGAGGCTAAGCTCTCAGACAATCAAGTGGGGTGGAGCCAGCAGCCAAAGCAGAGGCAGAGGTCCTAGCCATGCCCCTCAGCAGTTTAAAGGCTCATGCAGTCAGAAAAAAATTAGATATGCAGGAAAGACAGATTTGGATGAAAAAAAAAAACCCCTCTAAATTGGTTACAGTGTGTTTATAAATGTACAAAGGCATGGGGGAGAAAAGAAAAAGGATATAATCAGTTATAAAAGAGAAATATGTAGTTTTAAAATAATATATTTCTTAAAAAGGGAGTAAAGTAATATAAAATAAAAATCCACATAAATATGGAAAATACACAGAGAATCTGGGTCCTATATGATTTTCTTTTTCAAGACAGGGTTTCTCTGTAGCTTTGGGGCCTGTCCTGGAGCTAGCTCTTGTAGACAAGGCTAACCTTGAACTCATAGAGATCTGCCCGCCTCTGCTTCCCAGTGCTGGGATTACAGGCCTGTGCCATCACTGCTTGGCTTATCTTTGAATTTTTTTACTGCTGAAGAAGGAACAATAGTTGCTAAGAGACAATGGGTTATAAATGCTGCTGTGTTATACCAACATTTATATCTTAAAAATGTCTTGACTTCAAAATGGAAGTCAAAATATATGTTACTTTGGAGAAAAGGTTATGCTTTTATTTCTACATGAAATTAGAGGCTGTGGATTTGTTGAAGGTTAAAGATGATCAGGTTTGATCAAGGAAGACCCCTGGAAATCCTGGCTATAGACATAAGGAAATAAAGCTAAAAAGCTACTAGGCACATAATGTATATTTTACCTGCTCAAACATAAAACAAAATATTACCCTGGCTGACTTGTGTACAAATCACAGTGTATACTTGTATTAATACAGATGTTACCTTTAAAAGTAAGTTTATGTATTTTCAGAACAAGGGACCAGACACCAATAAAAATGGATGGCCCAGGTGATCCAGCATCCAGAACAGCTTCAAGGCTACTGGATGAGATGATCCAATCTCACAGACTACTCTAGCCAAGATTTAACCATTAGCCTGATTTTCTCAAGGTTTCCCTAGATATTACCAGTGCCCTTAAACAGCAGAGGTGGCCTAGATAACGACACCCACATTCCCAAAAGATGGGTTATGGATGTTTATTATCATTTAAGGGAAGTTGGCTACAATTATTATAGGTAATAGTCGGGGGGGAAAGGCTGAACAAAGGAGATTAGATTTCAGAACCTCATTCTGAAAAGGAAAAGGGGGATTTAGAAGTGATAGGATGCAAGGGTAGATTATTAAATTTACTTTTAAATAAAAAAACAACTACTTATCTTAAATATTTTATATTGGTATAGATTTTGTATGTTGATATAAATTTAAAGTTAATTTTGTTATACTGCATGTATATTTCTACCCTTGTTTGGGGTACTATGTTTATGCAGCTCATTTTGAAGAACCAAAGTTCCTCCATTTTGTCCTCCACCTCCATCTTGTGTCTTGTGTAAGCTATTTCCTGTAAAACATTCCAATCCTCAGAAATGGCTAGGGGCAAAAGTAACAGAGTAGCTATCTGGAGAGTACTAGGTAACCACAGAATGTCCCCACCCGAAGGTCAGCCAATAAGAAAACTTGACAAGAAACAGTCAAGGTTCAAAAATAAAATTTCGGAAAAGTCCCTAGACACGAGCCAATCAGGATTGAACCCATCACCCCACACTTTGCTAATGAAACTTTTCTGGTTTTTGCCTTTAAATAATGTCCTCTAGAAGGGTAGAGCACCTCCTCTTGCTGCTGCTGCCCCAATTGCTTTGACAAAACAATTGCTGGTTTGTATTGTGCACACAATAAACCTTGCTTTTGCATTTCCATGAGTGGGTCTTCATCGTGGTCTTTGGGGTTCCC
>NW_026068112.1:1472792-1483382 GCF_014885135.2 Alexandromys fortis
CACCCTTTCTATCTCTTTATTTTTTTTTTTTTTTTTTTTCTTTTTTTTTTTTTTTTTTTTTTTTTTTTTTTTTTTTTTTTTTTTTTTTTTTTTTTTTTTAAGACAGGGTTTCTCTGTCTAACAGCCCTGGCTGTCCTGAAACTAGCTCTGTAGACCAGGCTGGCCTCTAATTCACAGAGATCTGCCTGTCTCTGCCTCCTGAGTGCTGGGATTAATGGCGTCTGCCACCACCATCCAGCTATTTTAATAGATTTCTTGTTTTGGCAAGTGTTACTCTTGCTAGCAGTAGTAGTAACTTTAATGGCTTTAAAATGTGTTTTGGTTTAATTACACAAGACTGTAAAACAGTAAGAAACACAGAGAAGAGGCTGTATTTGCTGTAAGGCTACATAACTTTCAGCATACACAGAAGGGAAGAACTCCTACAGAGCTGCAGCTGGCTTGGTTTTGGAGGGTTGGTGCCTAGCCTTAATCTGCCCTTTGTCTTCAACACCTTCTGTCTGGAATATGTAAATCAAGTCTGAGAGTTTCCCAAAGGCACAAAGCCTATGCAAAACTTCGTTGAGAAAAATATGGCAAACCATGATATTCCTTAATCGAGAATTTGCATTTGGTATTGTCCCTTTGAGAGACTTAGATGTTTTGGGATATGGAAATAAACTTGCTAAAGGTTTAAATCCGATAACAATAAAAAGTCCTGGGCTAAGGGAGAGTGTCTCAGCCCGGGAGAGGCTGAGTCCCACTGGAGTTGGAAAAGCTAGATCCATCCTTGAGGTGCCCTGTGTCTTCTGTGGACCCGTGTGACTCCACACCCCCTCTACAACATCTGGTGTGCCAATGTTGTGGGGCTGGAGAAGTGCCCTCTCGGGGTAAGGACTCCAGGATTGGCAGGGTCAGGGGACACTTCCCACCTCAGGGGCAGCAGTACGTGCAGCTATTAAAATGCCTGTTAAAAGGAAGCGGAGTGGAAGGGAAGGAGAAACAGCTGCAGAGCTTTTGATGTTAACTAAACGACATTGCTATGGTTTCAGGCAGCTCCTCATGGTCAGTTAAAACTGACGGCGTGGCAGCAAGTGCTGAGAGCTTTGGGTAGAGCTCATCAGAAAGGAGAGCCCATACGGTTAAAAATCGGGACTTTTTGCAATTTAATTTCAGATGTCTGGATCCGCTGCGGAGTGAGGAGTCACTTAAAGCTCCATCTGATGTAGAACAGGGACGTGAAAGGGAGCACATTCCGGCTGGAAACTGTCGTCAGCAGAGGAGACTGCTCCTTCTCTGGGAGGACCAGAGGAGACCGCTCCTTCTCAGGGAAGACTGAAGAGGGCTGCAGGGCTAACTGCACGTTTAAGAACAAAAAAGGAAAAAGGAAACTTCTCTGTAGAGAGAAGGGAAAGAAAGGAAATAAAAAATGTAATCTTCCCAATAGAGAAGAGGGATGGAAAGGAAATAAAATGAAATTTCTCGGTGGAAAAAGGAGAAATGTTTAATCAAGAAAAAGGATTTTCCTGGTAAAAAGGGGGAAATATTTAATCACAGTCTAAATATAAAAAGGCCCAGTAAAAGAAAAATAAGGAAAGAAAAAAGCCTATTCTCAGTAGAAATAGAGGAAAGAAAAGAAAGTTTCTTTCTGATATAAGAAATTTATAATAGCTAAAACTCAGGTCTTTCTGCCTGTGTTATGCCCAGACCCATGAAGTTCCCCCAAACCCAATAAAGAGACAGAGTCCTGTATGTAAAAGCAAAGAGCCTTTATTTTATCCAAGTTTGCAAACTCGGTCTTTTCATGTCTAATATATTAGAATAAACAGAGAGCCCCAAGCTCAGTTAGAGTTGGGTTTTTATAGTAGTAAAGGTGGGGTGAGTGAAATTACCTGGTGTGAGTGAGAAGGAAACACGGAACACGCGACAAACCCACTTAGGAGTTTATTAAAAGGAGTGTGCACAGGCTTGGGAAGTCAGTGTGCAGGAGAGACAGGAAGATAGCACATCCAGCTTTTATAAGCTGCCTAGTGCATGCACACAGGGGGTTGATGTGGCTACATCATACGCAGGTGACAGGGCTCACGCATGCACACAAGGGCTTAGCTGAGTCATACGTGGATCACATGGAGCCCTTTAACATCCCCGGGGGCTTCTGCCCGTGGGTTTGTCTGCACCTGTATGACCCCTAGAACCCGGAAGTATCAGCCTTATGTGGCTGAAATCATTACAGTCCACCCTTTTGTTCATTATAAAAAGTTGGGGAGTTTGGGGTCTTTAATGGGTGAGAATGGGGCGTCATCTCTTGTGACTGCTTCCTGTTGATTTGTGGGCATCAGGGAGTTGAGATGCTTGGCTATGTTCTGGGGTGGCTGATTACTGTTGTGTTTTTTCCGGGCTCTGTGGAACTGGCTGGCTGGCAGCTTGGACCTCGCAAGATGCTGGAAAGGCAGAAAATTATGTCTGGAAAAATTTTAGATTATGGTGATTAAGGGAGGAGAGTCCCAAGATGGAAGATAGAGGGTTTTTTTTTTTTTTTGGAGGGTGGAGGAGGGAATTTCCTAGGGGTTCCCAAGACCAGGAATGATAAGGGAAGAATTAAATGATATTTATCCTGGGCGAGTCTGGTCCATTTAGATAGGTCCAATTAGCTCCGTGGAGCTTATGAAAAAAATGTTAGAAAAGAAATAAAATTTAGCCAGGTGGTGGTGGCGCACGCCCTTAATCCCAGCACTTGGGAGGCAGAGGCAGGCGGATCTCTGTGAGTTCGAGACCAGCCTGGTCTACAAGAGCTAGTTCCAGGACAGGCTCCAAAACCACAAAGAAACCCTGTCTCGAAAAACCAAAAAAAAAAAAATTTAGATATATTAAAAGCTTATGATTATGATGATATAGTATTGGAATGGAAGATTGTGGGGAGAGGGGATTAAAAAGAAGGGTGAATTATTGGAAAGGGAATTATCAAACCCCTTAATGCTTTACCTGGAGCAAATCTTAAGGCACTTGTTCTCTTTAGCATCATGGTTTTACCTTAACACCCAGGAGAAACTGCTGCAGGCAGTGATACACCTGTTATGTTAGAGTCTGTTTTGTGAGTTTTTGTAGTTTAGGGCTGTAAACTTGTTATTGTTTCTTACCACCTGGGATTTTGACAGTCCCTGTACCTCCGGCTCTATGTTTAATGATGGTCCCTGTAATGACAGCTGAGTGGTTAACTGGGAATTTAAGCATGACATTGGAGATATGGAGAAGTTGGTAAAGCAGACAGGAGAAAGAGGAAGAGGGGAGTGTATGGCACAGGAGACTTGAGTACGGTGATGAGACTCATTTTCCTGCAACTGGAGACAGAGTGGCTGATCCTGGTGCCCCCTGGAACTTAAGGGAGCAGGGCCCTGTTTGAGTTACTGCATACGAGGGAGGATCTTGAGCTGGAAGAGTAAAAGGTTTAAGGTGGGACAGGTGGATCCAATGAGGAAGTCCCTCGAGTTTGGTAGCTGTGGGGGTTACAAGAATTACTTTAAAGGGGCCCTGCCATTTAGGGAAAAGGGGTAAGGGGCATTGCTTTGGGGGAGGGAATAGTTCCCGATTCCCTATTTTAATCAGCGGTGGGCATAAATTAGCACATGGTTGAGGTAATGAGTCATTGGTAAAATCCCATAATAGGGAGCAAAGATGGGATAACAGTGGAGTAAGCAGATGATCAGGAAGGGGAGAGGTTTTGGGGGAGAGTCTGGGGGTTAAAACCGGCCGCCCATACATGAGTTCAGAGGGTGAGATAGAAAGGGGGTTTTGGGGGGAGCTCTGAGCCTAAGAAGGGCCAGGGGCAAAGTTTTACCCAGTTGAGGTGAAGCTCCTGTGACATCTTAACAAGAACATCTTTTAAGGAACAATTAGTTAGTTGTTCTACCTCCCCTGAAGACTGAGGGTGGTGTGGGATATGAAAATGCCAGGGAATGTTAAGAACCTTGGACAAAGTTTGAGAAATCTGGGAAGTAAACTCTGGGCCATTATCTGACTGAAGAGAGGTTGGGATTCCAAACCGGGGAATAAATTTCTCGGAGAAGAACATGGGAAACTGTCTAGACCCTCTTGTTAGTGGTGGGAAATGCTTCAATCCACCCAGACATGGTGTCCACCAAAATCAGGAGATATTTAACTCATCTGACTGTGGGCATATGAGTAAAATCAAGCTGCCAGTCAGTCCCCAGGAGGGAGCCCCTGACCTGGTGGGTGGGAAAAGGGAAGCTATGATATTTGGTCTTGGTATCTGACTTTTGACAGATTTTACAAGAGGCAGTGATAGCTTTTAAGAGCTCTAAGTCCTCAGGGGTGGGTTGGAGGTGAGCCTTGACAAAATGAAACAGAACTTTGCTATTAGGATGAAAGAGCTGATGTAGGTAGGACAGAATTTGTTGGGTGTCAGGGGGTGTCTGTGAGAATGTGGGCTGTACTGTATGAACCCCCTGAGGTAGGTTTGGGCTCTGGAAGGCTGCTGTTCTAGCTGCTTGGTCAGCCCAGGTATTTCCCTTGGAAATAATGAAGCTGTTCATCTGGTGAGACCAACAGTGAATAATTCCTATAGCTTTGGGGAGATGGAGGGCTTTTAACAAGTCCATAATGGATTAAGTAAAATGCTGCGGATCCCTAAGTGGCTACAGCAGCAGAAACACTGCAGGTCCCCAAGAAGCAGCAGTGGGCAGTCGGTCCTGAGAGCAGCCAGTCCCAGGCAGGGATGGCGCAGTTCCCAAGTGGGCCATGAGGGGCAGCAAATCCCACAAGGAGAGTCAGACAGATGGGCACGCCACAAGACCATGCCCCAGGTCTCCAAAGGTGGCTGGTCCAGGGAAGGAAGCCACGTTGACTGAGAGACAGAGATATGGATAGGCACGCCATGCAGAGTGAAGTTGGATATTTATTTAGTGGGTTATGGACTGGAAGGGGAGAGGGGGTAAGGGAAAAGGGGGAAGAGCAGAGAGAGACAGAGAGAGACAGGGAGAGGGGTAAGGGGAGAAGTGGGGAGAATGGAGCAAGGCAGACTGCCTCTTTGGGGAGAGACAGAAAAGGGAAGAGACTCAGGCTGGAAGCTGAAGATCAGCTTGCCTAGTGGAGTGGGGTGGGGGGAGGGAGTGGGCGTGGCTTGTCTCTTAAAGAGACAGAACAGACCATTACAATGAAGGATTTCTAAGGTTCAGGACCCCAGTTGGCTGACATTTGTCTAGGGGTGTCCAGGTGAATGTGTGCTGGCAGGTGATCCTATCTACAATTCTGTTGGAGGGTCTGTTCCTGGGTGGTGCCTGGGTGGTCTCAGTTTGTGGTCTTTCTTGGAACCAGGTATTACCTCAGGGTGAATTGCTGAGACTCAGGCCTTTATTGAGCTTGTCCTGGCTGGGTCCTACACTGGCGGATGAGAATGGTTGGAAGAACTTCCTTAGGTGCTCTGTTCCTAGCAAGCTTAGCGTGGTTGAGTCCTACGCCTGTCAGCTCTTGCAGAGACCGCCATCACAGAGCGCCACCTGAAGCACAAAGAGTCACGAGGTAGACCTCACTGCTGCAGCCTGAACAAGCACAGCAAGCCCAGAGCTTAGAATTTTGTAGTCTGTTTGCTTAACTTTGATTTAAATGACTCTTATTTTTTCCCTCAGAGCAGGAATAACTCAGTATTAAAGGTCCCTTTTTGGGAAATGTCTTTTGTTTTTCCCTAATCATGAGAATAACTCATTGTTGGTAGTTCCTTCATAGGAGACAGAGGAAGTTTATGAATATTTTGCCTGTGTGCAAGTTGGATCCCCTGGAACTGGGGCCACAAGTGGCTATGAGTTACCACGTGGTGTAGCGGATGTTTCTTTCCTGCCTGCCAGTTCCCAAACAGCAAACATGGAGACTTAGTATGAATTAAAAATCATTAGTCAGTAGCACATGCTTGTTACCAGCTAACTCGTGCATTTAAACTTACCCATATGTCTTATCTATGCTTTGCCACGTGGCTTGGTACCTTTTCTCAGTACGGCATGTCCATCTTGCTTCTCTCTGCCCAGAAATAGGTGTCCTTTTCACAGATGATCTCTTCTAATCTGTACCTCTTGTGGCTGAATTCTCTGTTTATTCAATTTAAAATCCTAAATAACTAAGAGAATCCCCTCTTTGTATTTTTTATCAGGAGAAATTTGAAATCCCCAACAGGGTAAACTTTTCTGCACCACATTAAGTATTTTTCCCTAAGGTATCAGAAGCCACCAATAGAATATCATCTGCACCATGATATATAATATATTGAAGAAATTATTTACATACCATTTCCAGTGTTGATTTACAAAACATTGGCATAGTTGGGCTACCTAACATTTTTTTGTGGGAGGACATTCCAATGATATCATCTCCCTGGCTGGGCATTGTTTACAGCAGAAACTGTAAAAGCAAAATTTTCTCTACCTTGTTCTTGTAAAGGAACAGTAAACAGCAACCCTGCAAACCAGTAACTACACTAGGCCAATCTTTAGGTAATAAAGAAGATAAAGGAATCCCAGGCCACAAAGATCCCAAAGGTTGAATTACCTTATTAATAGCTCTCAAATCAGCCAACACTCTCCATTTTCAGATCTTTTTTTATTACAAATACAGGAGAATTCCAAGGCTAGTAGTTTTCTCCCTGTGCTTAGCATCTAACTATATTGTACCAGTTGCTCAAGCACCCATAATTTTTCTTTAGTTAAGGGCCACTGCTCCACCAATGCAGGCTTCCTAGTCACCATTTTAAATCCAGCCTTGATGTGAGGGTCTGTGCCTCATTCCATTGGAACTTGTTGTGCCATGCTTGGTTGGTATCCCTGGGAGGCCTGCTCTTTTCTGGTGGGAAACAGAGGAGGAGTGGATCTGGGAGAGAGGGGAAGATAGGGGAAGGGACCAGGAGGAGAGGAGGGAGGGGAAACTGTAGTCAGAATGTAAATATGAAAGAAGACTAAGTAAGTTTAGAGAGAGATGGCTGGCAGTGATTGCAGGCCCCTGTAACCCAGCAAGCACTCAGGACGCAGAGGCAGGTGGATCACTGTGTTCAAGACCAGTCTGGTCTACAGAGTGAGTTCCAGGACAGCCAGGGCTACACAGAGAAACCCTGTCTTGAAAAACCACCCGGGACGGGTTCCTACGGCGTTGTTCTTGATTCCCGATGAAACTTAAAGGGAAACTTAACACAATGTCCGGAGCCCTTGATGTCCTGCAGATGAAGGAGGAGGATGTCCTCAAATTCCCTGCTGCAGGAACCCACTTAGGTGGCACCAACCTGGACTTTCAGATGGAGCAGTTTGTCTACAGAAGGAAAAGCGACGGCATCCACATCATCAATCTGAAGAGAAGCTGGGAGAAGCTGCTGCTTGCAGCTCGGGCTATTGTTGTCATTGAGAACCCTGCTGATGCCAGCGTCATCTCCTCCAGGAGCACTGGACAGTGAGCGGTGCTGAAGTTTGCTGCCGCCACGGGAGCAACTCCGATTGCTGGCCGTCACCCAAGGGACCTTCACTAACCAGATCCAGGCAGCCTTCAGGGAGACACGGCTTCTAGTGGTCTCAGGGCTTCTAGTGATCTCAGGGCTGACCACCAGCCCCGCACAGAGGTGTCTTACGTGAATCTGCCCACCACTGCCCTGAGGTGGCTGGCTGGTCTGAGGGTGTGCAGGTGCCCTCGGTACCCATCCGGCAGTTCCTTACTGACTGCAGTGCCCAGCCAGCCACTGAGGATTGGTCAGCAGCTCCCACAGCACAAGCCACCGAGTAGGTTGGAGCCACCACCGTGGGTCCTGAGCTCCTCTGCAGACCCCCGAGCAAAGGGAAAAAGGGTGGAAGGAAAATAAAGTTCCTACAAGTTGTCAAAAAAAAAAAAAAAAAAAAAAAAAGAGGGCCGGAGAGATGGCTCGGAGGTTAAGAGCACTAGCTGCTCTTCCAGAGGTCCTGAGTTCAATTCCCAGCAACCACATGGTGGCTCACAACCATCTATAATGAGATCTGGTGCCTCTTCTGGTGTATATATGTTAACAGAACATTGTATGCATAATAAATAAATCTTTAAAAAAAGAAAGAAAGAAAAAGAAAAACCAAAGGAGAGAGAGGAACAGATTATATAATTATTTTAGTGGAAGCAGAAGTAAACTGTAATAACATTTAACAACCACTTATGAGCAGATTATTTAAAGATTAGTGCACTGGAAGGCTGGAGAGGTGGCCCCTTGGTTGGCTTAGAGCACTTATTCTTGCAGAGGACTTGAGTTTGGTTCCCAGCACCCCCGTGGTGATCACAGCCATGCGTGACCCCAGCTCAGGAGCTGTGATCTGGCGCCCTCTGCTGGGGGATTTGTACACCCTCGGAAGGTGTATTGCTGAGATTGGTGTAATAAAATGATGAGCCAAGGAATAGCTAGGCAGGAGGTATAGGCAGAGAGAGCGAGAAAGGAGGTGAAAGAGGCCACGGAGTCACGCAGAGGAAACAGAAGGCGGAAGAGGGGTAGCGCCATGTGACTGAATGTGGATTAATATAAACGGTTACTTCAAGTTATAAGAGCTAGTTGAGTACAAGCGTAAGATAAAGGCCAAGCGTTCATAATTAATAAGAAGTCTCCATGTCTTCATTTGGGAGATGGCTGGTGGGACAGAAAAAGACTCATTACTGCCCCCTTCTGGAGCACCAAGGACACAAGGGTTACATAAACATTCACATGGGCAAAATACCCATACACACAAAATAAAAATAAGGTTTAAAAATCATTTTAATTAGTAGAACACATGCTTAACATGCACAAAACTTGGGGTTCAAGCTGAGGAGTCCCCCAAAAATGCATAGTTAATATGACTGCTCACAAGGAAAAATCCTAAAAGATGTCATACACACATTAAAACTAATGGCATAGCTAGGCATGGTGGCGCCCATCGTTAATTCTAGCGCTGGGGAGGCAAAGGAAAATAAATCTCTGAATTCCAGCCAACCTGGTTGGTCTAGGACAGCCAGAGTTACATAATAGAGAGACCATGTCTCCAAAAAAAGACAGTGAAATATGGAATACTATTCAGAAAAACATACAATACTGAGGAATAAAATGATTATGAAAAGTAAATACTTAAGCCTGTGTTAAAATAAAAGAAACCACAAATATAGATTAGAAAAACATCTTAAAACACACACACCTATGACCTCTCCAGATAAGGGTTTTTAACCAGGGTTAAAGTACCCGGCATGAATTCGCTCCTGTGGCGCAGGCCTCAAATCTAATCAAAGAGCGGCTGGTTAACCCAGACCAGCCACACTACCATTGTGCCTGTGGGCACATCTGGCCAGGCAGCTTGGTACTGCGGCTATGACATTCACCGCTGGACGAGTCCACCCATGAGTCTTCTCCCCCAGGGGGGACTTGCATGGTACCTTTTGGCTACAAAAGCTAGCCACTAGGAAAGAAATTTCCAGGCCAGTTCCAGCTTGGTTTCTCTATCGTGCAACCAAAGTGTGACACACTACAGACCCCTGCCTCTGCCTCCACAGCTCTGAGGTCACAAGCATGCAGCACCGTACTGTTTGGGTAGCGCTGAGGGTCAAAGCCAGGACTCTGGACCTGCCAGCCAAGGAGTCTGCCACCTGAGCGACACCCTCAACTTGTACCCCACCATTCTGAAGGGGTCAGAATAGGGAATATTGAATCAAGTCCTCATACATAATTGACTTTACCACTCAGCTATACTCCCCCCCCCCCGCACCCCGATACAAGGTCTCACTATGCAGCCCTGGCTGGCCTGGAACTCACTATGTAGAGCAGGCCAGCCTCAAACCCCCAGAGATCTGCTTGCCTCTGCCTGCCGGGTGCCAGGATTACAGGCGTGTGCCAGCACACCTGGGAACCGTATTTTAATTAAACTTTGTTCATTGTTATAACTATAGTTGTGAGAAACGAGATAGCGGCAGGGTCCCCTTTTCACACTTCCTCAGTAGCAACACCGCAGAGTTCTAGTACAACACTACAGCCAGGGCGGAGACATCGATACCGCCAACATGAAGAAGAAGAAGACTTTTCTTTTCGTCATTCCCTGCCCCATGCTGACTTCAAACTCACCATCATCCTCCCGCCTCAAGCTCCCAAGTGCTGGATGACAGTCATGTGCCACCATGTAAACATACCGAACATTTCCGTCACTACCAAGGTCCACAGGTGCCAGGCTCACGTTCTCTCCTCCACCACATCCTCTTAACTCCTGGCGTCAACCAGTTAGCTTATCCCTATGAGGCTGTCAGTTCAGGAATGTTCTGTATGTGGTCAGGCCCTGTGTAACCTTTTACAACTGGCTTTTGTCACTGGGCGTGGTTTTCTGCAGACTCCCTGAGGTTGTCGTGCGCGTGCGCATCGAGAGTTCTGTTTACTGCTGAGTAGTAAACACGCGGTGACTTGGGTCGCTACAGCTTGTGTAACCATCCATTAGCTTCAAGGGCATCCACGTTTGTTTCCTTTCCAGTTTTTTTCCTGTTCCAAATAAAACTCATAAGCATCTCTGCACAGAATTTTGTGTGCGCTGGTCTCAGTTTTACACGAGGTCCCGAGGCTAAGATGGTATTTATGGCTGCCTTTTTGTGTCTTACTCCTTT